>NC_091287.1:208256495-208562924 GCF_032444005.1 Ranitomeya imitator | reverse complement strand
TTCTACTTTAGTCATAGTCCTGTCGCACTGCATAGGCTCAGGTTTACTCTCAGACAATACCGCCAGATGGTGCACAGATTTACGCTCGCGCAAGCGACGACCGATCTGAATGGCCAAGGACATAGACTCATTCAAACCAGCAGGCATAGGAAATCCCACCATTACATCCTTAAGAGCTTCAGAGAGACCCTTTCTGAACAAAGCCGCTAGTGCAGATTCATTCCACAGAGTGAGTACTGACCACTTCCTAAATTTCTGACAATATACTTCTACATCATCCTGACCCTGGCATAAAGCCAGCAGATTTTTCTCAGCCTGATCCACTGAATTAGGCTCATCGTAAAGCAATCCCAGCGCCTGGAAAAATGCATCAACATTACTCAATGCAGAATCTCCTGGTGCAAGAGAAAACGCCCAGTCCTGTGGGTCGCCGCGCAAAAAAGAAATAATAATCAAAACCTGTTGAATAGGATTACCAGAAGAATGAGGTTTCAAGGCCAAAAATAGCTTACAATTATTTCTGAAGCTCAGGAACTTAGTTCTGTCACCAAAAAACAAATCAGGAATCGGAATTCTTGGTTCTAGCATCGATTTCTGATCAATAGTATCTTGAATCTTTTGTACATTTACAACGAGATTATCCATTGAGGAGCACAGAGCCTGAATATCCATGTCCACAGCTGTGTCCTGAAGCACTCTAATGTCTAGGGGAAAAAAAAGACTGAAGACAGAGCTAAGAAAAAAAAAATGATGTCAGGATTTCTTTTTTCCCTCTATTGGGAATCATTGGTTTGGCTCCTTGTACTGTTATGGCTGGCAATCAGGCAACACAGCGTGCAGTAATCAGCGCACATACAGAGATCTGGCAATAACCAAAAACAATAGGACGAGCTCTGAGACGTGGAATCTCTGTAGACTGCAGTACCTGATCTATCCTCACACAACTATAAGCAGCAGTGGATTGCGCCTATCACTACCTATGCAACTCGGCACTGCCTGAGGAGCTGACTAGCCTGAAGATAGAAATACAAGCCTGACTTACCTCAGAGAAATACCCCAAAGGAATAGGCAGCCCCCCACATATAATGACTGTTAGCAAGATGAAAAGACAAACGTAGGAATGAAATAGATTCAGCAAAGTGAGGCCCGATATTCTAGACAGAGCGAGGATAGCAAAGAGAACTATGCAGTCTACAAAAAACCCTAAAACGAAAACCACGCAAAGGGGCAAAAAGACCCACCGTGCCGAACTAACAGCACGGCGGTGCACCCCTTTGCTTCTCAGAGCTTCCAGCAAAAGTTAATAGCAAGCTGGACAGAAAAAACAGAAAACAAACTAGAAGCACTTATCTAGCAGAGCAGCAGGCCCAAGGAAAGATGCAGTAGCTCAGATCCAACACTGGAACATTGACAAGGAGCAAGGAAGACAGACTCAGGTGGAGCTAAATAGCAAGGCAGCCAACGAGCTCACCAAAACACCTGAGGGAGGAAGCCCAGAGACTGCAATACCACTTGTGACCACAGAAGTGAACTCAGCCACAGAATTCACAACAGCTGTGCGGTCAGTAAAAAAAACTAGAAAAAGTCCACCGCAGAGAAATGCAAAAATCTCCACACCTGACTAAAGGTGTGGAGGGCAAACTCTGCAGCCCAGAGCTTCCAGCTTAACTGAATAGATCCATACTGAAAAGCTGGACAAATGAACAAAAACAAAGAAAGTGCTGAACAACAAAGTCCACAACAAGAGAACCGCAAAAGGACAAGCAAGGACTTAGCTTTGATGAACTGGACAGAGTGTCAGGAAAGTCCTAAGAGCAATTACTCCAGGCAGGAACAATTGACAACTAGCATTGAATGAGGGATAAGGCCAGACTAAAATAGCCGAGCCAGAAAGACGATCAGTGAAAACAGCTGCTGAAGCTAAATCCAAGAAGCAGCCATACCACTAAAAACCACAGGAGGGAGCCAAAGAGCAGAACTCACAAAAATGCTACTTACAACCACCGGAGGGAGCCCAAGAGCGGAATTCACAACAGAGGTCCTCCGCCGATGCTCATCGGCGCCCCGCTCCGACCTTTGCTCCTGGCGACTTAGTGTGGCTCTCCGCCCGTAACATCAGGCTGCATGTTAAGTCCACTAAGTTTGCACTTCGCTACTTGGGTCCCTTCAAGGTCCTCTAACAGGTTAACCCTGTGGTCTACCGTCTGGCCCTTCCTCCACGCTTGGGTATCACCAACATCTTTCATGTGTCCCTCTTGAAACCCGTATACATGTCCCGGTTTTCCGAGTCATCTGCCAGGACATCGGGTTCGTCTACGGATGATTATGAGGTGAACGCTATTTTGAGGTGCAAGGTGGTACGTGGCAAAAAATTCTATTTGGTGGATTGGAAGGGTTATGGCCCAGAGGACAGGTCCTGGGAGCCTGCTGAACACATTCAAGCTCCAAAGCTCATTGCTGCCTTTGAGCATAGCGAGATCCAAGGAGGGGGGGGGCCCCTAGGAGGGGGGGTAATGTTAGGTGTCGAGTTCCTGCCTCTGCACAGGGGGAATCTCGAACCATCTCTGCTGCAGTGTCCCATTCTTCTCTAGCCGCAGTGGAGTCTGCTCAGCGGAGACGTCGGTACCAGCGTCTTGCTTAGTCTCAGAGTGTATAGGGTTACTGCTATTGTTGAGCATTCCGATACCGCAAGTATCGGGTATCGGCCGATATTTGATGTATCGGAATTCCGATACCAAGTTCCGATATTTTTGTGATATCGGGAATCGGTATCGCGATTAAGATTCATGTGTAAAATAAAGAATAAAAATTAAAAATATTGATATACTTACCCTCTGACGCGCCCTGGTTGTCACCGCTGCAACCGCCATGCTTTTGTTGCAAAGAATGAGCGCGTTAAGGGCCTTCGATGACCAATCACAAGCTGCGACGTCATCGAAGGTCATTAACGCGCTCATTCCTAAGAATGCGCGCGTTAAGGTATCTTGTATCTTGTATCTTCGACCACTGCACACCTGACAACTACATGTCTGCCATCCTACTGCCTGCCCGTGTATGTGTATCCTCCCACAAAAACATAACAGACCGCCTCTGTTCTCACAGTCTCTGAAGCATGTGCAGTGTTGAGTTCCACCTTGTTGCAACGTCTATGATTAGGCGATGCTGGGGAATGTTCAAAGACCGCTGATAGGTCTGCATACGGATGGAGTGTACGAGTGAACGGCGGATATGTGAGCAAAGTCCGCGCACTTTGAGGAGCAGGTCGGATAACCCTGGATAACTTTTCAGGAAGCACTGCACCACCAGGATTAAGGTGTGAGCCAGGCAAGGAATGTGTTTCAGTTGGGAAAGGGAGTTGGCAGCCATGAAATTCCTTCCGTTATCACTCACTACCTTGCCTGCCTCAAGATCTACTGTGCCCAGCCACGACTGCGTTTCTTTCTGCAAGAACTCGGACAGAACTTCCGCGGTGTGTCTGTTGTCGCCCAAACACTTCATAGCCAATACAGCCGGCTGACGCTTGCCAGTAGCTGCCCCATAATGGGACAACTGGTGTGCAACAGTGGCAGCTGCGGATGGAGTGGTTGGGCGACTGCGGTCTGTGGACGAGCTCTCGCTTCTGCAGGAGGACGAGGAGGAGGAGGAGGAGGAGGAGGGGGTGCGAACGCCTACAGCCAACTGTTTCCTAGACCGTGGGCTAGGCAGAACTGTCCCGAAATTGATGTCCCCTGTGGACCCTGCATTCACCACATTCACCCAGTGTGCCGTGATGGACACGTAACGTCCCTGGCCATGCCTACTGGTCCATGCATCTGTTGTCAGGTGCACCTTTGTACTCACAGATTGCCTGAGTGCATGGACGATGCGCTGTTTAACATGCTGGTGGAGGGCTGGGATGGCTTTTCTCGAAAAGAAGTGTCGACTGGGTAGCTCGTAGCGTGGTTCAGCGTAGTCCATCAGGGCTTTGAAAGCTTTGCTTTCAACTAACCGGTAGGGCATCATCTCTAACGAGATTAGTCTAGCTATGTGGGCGTTCAAACCCTGTGTACGCGGATGCGAGGATAAGTACTTCCTTTTTCTAACCAGAGTCTCATGTAGGGTGAGCTGGACTGGAGAGCTGGAGATCGTGGAACTAGCGGGTGTGCCGGTGGACATGGCAGACAGAGACTGTTGGAGACGGTATTGTTTCCGCTGGTGCCCTAGATGCAGTGTTTCCTACTACGAAACTGGTGATTCCCTGACCCTGACTGCTTTGGCCTGGCAAAGAAACCTGCACAGATACTGCAGGTGGTGCGGAAAATGGTGGCCTTACAGTGACGGAAGGGATGTAGTGTTGCTGACTAGCTTCATTGGCCGAGGGTGCTACAACCTTAAGGGACGTTTGGTAGTTAGTCCAGGCTTGCAAATGCATGGTGGTTAAATGTCTATGCATGCAACTTGTATTGAGACTTTTCAGATTCTGACCTCTGCTTAAGGTAGTTGAACATTTTTGACAGATGACTTTGCGCTGATCAATTGGATGTTGTTTAAAAAAATGCCAGACTGCACTCTTTCTAGCATCGGATCCCTTTTCAGGCATTGCAGACTGGGCTTTAACCGGATGGCCACGCTGTCCTCCAACAGGTTTTGGCTTTGCCACGCGTTTTGTCCCATCTACGGGCCCGGCAGATAAAACCTGTTGCGATGTTGATGCCTGCTGTGGCCCTCCTCCTCCGCTTCAGAACTACTGCCGCCTGCACCCTGTTCCCCCAATAGCTGCCAATCGGGGTCAACAACTGGGTCATCTATAACCTCCTCTTCTAGCTCGTGTGCAACTTCGTCTGTGTCACCGTGTAAGTCGGTGGTATAGCGTTCGTGACGGGGCAACATAGTCTCATCAGGGTCTGATTCTGGATCAGTACCTTGCGAGGGCAATGTTGTGGTCTGAGTCAAAGGACCAGCATAGTAGTCTGGCTGTGGCTGTGCATCATTGCACTCCATGTCAGATTCAACTTGTAATGGGCATGGCCTGTTAACTGCTTCACTTTCTAAGCCAGGGACGGTATGTGTAAAGAGCTCCATGGAGTAACCCGTTGTGTCGCCTGCTGCATCCTTCTCTGTTGTTGTTTTTGCTGAAGAGGACAAGGAAGCGACTTGTCTCTGACCGTGAACATCCACTAACGACGCGCTGCTTTTACATTTACCAGTTTCAAAAGAGGAGGCAAAATAGCTAGAGGCTGAGTCAGCAAGGTAAGCCGAAACTTGCTCTTGCTGCTCCGGCTTTAAAAGCGGTTTTCCTACTCCCAGAAAAGGGAGCGTTCGAGGCCTTGTGTAGCCAGACGACGAACCTGGCTCCACAGCTCCAGACTTAGGTGCAATATTTTTTTCCCCACGACCACCTGATGCTCCACTACCACTACCATCATTACCAGCTGACAATGAACGCCCACGGCCACGACCTCTTCCACCAGAATTCCTCATTGTTTTAAAAACGTAACCAAAGTAACGGTATTTGTTGCTGTCAAACAACTTACACGGTGAGCTATAACTTCAGTATGATTTAGATATCCATTTACAGGTGGGTGAGACCGCAAGGAAAATCAGGCACAATGTTACACACTCTGTTTTCGGTGGCACCAAATGAGAGAGATGCCACACACGTAGGACTGTCACTCAAGCACAAATGTCAATATTAAACTCCCACTGTTTTTTTATTTTTTCAGGAAGAATTTAGAAACCAAATAAAAAAAATTGATTTTTTCAGGGAGAATTTAGAAACCAAATAAAAAAAAAATATGCTGTCTATGGCCCACTATTTGAGAGAGAGAGAGATGGCACACCCAGGAGTCAGGACTGGCACACAAGCAGAAAGGCCAATATTAATCTCCCACTGTTTTTTTTTATTTTTTCAGGGAGAATTTAGAAAACAAATAAAAAAATAGGCTTTCTATGGCCCACTATTTGAGAGAGAGAGAGATGGCACACCCAGGAGTCAGGACTGGCACACAAGCAGAAAGGCCAATATTAATCTCCCACTGTTTTTTTTTATTTTTTCAGGGAGAATTTAGAAACCAAATAAAAAAAATAGGCTTTCTATGGCCCACTATTTGAGAGAGAGAGATGGCACACCCAGGAGTCAGAACTGGCACACAAGCAGAAAGGCCAATATTAATCTCCCACTGGTTTTTTTTATTTTTTCAGGGAGAATTTAGAAACCAAATTAAAAAAAAAATAGGCTTTCTATGGCCCACTATTTGAGAGAGAGAGATGGCACACCCAGGAGTCAGGACTGGCACACAAGCAGAAAGGCCAATATTAATCTCCCGCTGTTTTTTATTGATTTTTTCAGGGAGAATTTAGAAACCAAATAAAAAAATAGGCTTTCTATGGCCCACTATTTGAGAGAGAGAGAGATGGCACACCCAGGAGTCAGGACTGGCACACAAGCAGAAAGGCCAATATTAATCTCCCACTGTTTTTTATTGATTTTTTCAGGGAGAATTTAGAAACCAAATTAAAAAAAAAAAGGCTTTCTATGGCCCACTATTTGAGAGAGAGAGAGATGGCACACCCAGGAGTCAGGACTGGCACACAAGCAGAAAGGCCAATATTAATCTCCCACGGTTTTTTGTTATTTTTTCAGGGAGAATTTAGAAACCAAATTAAAAAAAAAATAAATAAATAGGCTTTCTATGGCCCACTATTTGAGAGAGAGATGGCACACTCAGGACTGGCACACAAGCCCAAAGGCCAATATTAATCTCCCACTGTTTTTTTTTTCAGGGAGTATTTATAAACCCCCCCCAAAAAAACAGAAAAATAAAAAGGCTTTCTATGGCCGACTATGTGAGAGAGATGGCACACACAGGGATGGCACTCTAGCAGAAATGCCAATCTCAATCTCCTACAACTTATTTTTTTAGGGAGAATTAAAAAAAACAAAAAAAAAACAGGGACTCTCCTACAATTACTATCTCCCTGCAGTAATCTCAGCCAGGTATGGCAGGCAGCAATAAGGAGTGGACTGATGCACAAATTAAATAAAAAGTGTGGACAAAGAAAAAAGATAGCTGTTCAGAAAGGATGGAACAACAGGATTTGTGCTTTGAAAAAAGCAGTTGGTTTGCACAGCGGCGTACACACAGCAATGCAGCTATCAGGGAGCCTTCTAGGGCAGCCCAATGAGCTACAGCGCTGAGGGAAAAAAAATGTAGCTTCCACTGTCCCTGCAAACAAAAGGTGGTGTTGGACAGTGGAAATCGCTACAGCACAAGCGGTTTGGTGGTTAATGGACCCTGCCTAACGCTATCCCTGCTTCTGACGAAGCGGCAGCAACCTCTCCCTAGGCTCAGATCAGCAGCAGTAAGATGGCGGTCGGCGGGAACGCCTCTTTATAGCCCCTGTGACGCCGCAGACAGCAAGCCAATCACTGCAATGCCCTTCTATAAGATGGTGGGGACCAGGACCTATGTCATCACGCTGCCCACACTCTGCGTCCACCTTCATTGGCTGAGAAATGGCACTTTTCGTGTCATTGAAACGTGACTTTGGCGCGAAAGTCGCATACCGCATGGCCGACCCCACACAGGGGTCGGATCGGGTTTCATGAAACCCGACTTTGCCAAAAGTCGGCGACTTTTGAAAATGAACGATCCGTTTCGCTCAACCCTAGTGCTGTCATGTATTTGTGGGAGGATACGCATACACGGGCAGGCAGTTGGATGGCAGACATGGAGTTGTCTGGTGTGCAGTGGTCCAAGCTACAAGACCTCTGTCAAGTCCTTCAGTGTTTCGAGGAATGCACACAGCTGGTAAGTGCAGACGACGCCATCATAAGCATGAGCATCCCACTTATGCGTCTGCTGATGCAAAGTTTGACGCACATCAAGGAGCTGGTGTCTGCAGCCGAGGAGGAGGGAATCCTTGATGACAGTCAGCCATTGTCTGGTCAGGGAACTGTCCAGGACGAGGTGGCGGTCGAAGAGGATGAGGAGGAGGATGATGGGGATGACTATGTATGGGAGGAGGATGCTTCTCAGGGGCCACTTGAAAATGATGACCGATGACGATTACTGGTTGGCCTGCCTCCTGGATCCACGCTATAAAGGGAAAATGCAAAACATCATGCCACATGAGAACCTTGAGCAAATATTGGCTACCAAACAAGCAACTCTTGTAGACCGTTTGGTTCAGGCATTCCCAGCACACAGAGGTTGTGATGGTCCTCACACTTGCCGTAGGGGGCAACATGGCAGAGGTGCTAGAGGTGCAGAAATCCAAAGTGGCGTTGGACAGAGGGGTTTTCTGACAAGTTTGTGGAGTGATTTTTCAATGAACGCTGACACAACAGGGACTGCTGCATCTATTCAAAGTGACAGGAGACAGCATTTGTTCAGTATGGTTACAAACTATTTTTCATCCCTTATCGATGTTCTCCCTCACAGGTCATTCCCCTTTGATTACTGGGCATCTAAACTAGACACCTGGCCCGAATTGGCAGAATATACATTACAGGAGCTCGCTTGCCCTGCTGCCAGTGTGCTTTCAGAAAGAGTCTTCAGTGCTGCTGGTTCAATACTGACCGAAAAAAGGACACGTCTGGCTACCCAAAATGTAGATGATCTAACCTTCATTAAAATGAACCAATTATGGATTGCCAATTCTTTTGCCCCACCTTCCCCTGCTGACACGTAGCTTGGGTGATAAATGACTCGCTTTTTCCCTCCTCTTACTGACTTTGCCAATTCCTCCATTTGCACCTGCTGAATGTCCACCATAGGCTGACTCCCCCCACAGGACCGTGGTCACCACTTGGCGCAAGCACCCGTGCAAGTGCCGTTTGCCTGGACAGGTGGGTGCGCCCACTCTACCTCTACTAAACAAAGCTGAGTTTGAATCTACAGGCTTTCGGCCTCTATCAACAATATGAAACTGCATTTGGCCTGGTTCTTGGTTTGGGCCTAGTGACGTCTGCTGCTGCCTCTTGGTTTCCTCAAAGAAACAAAGCTGAGTTTGAATCTACAGGCTTTCGGCCTCTATCAACAATATGAAACTGCATTTGGCCTGGTTCTTGGTTTGGGCCAAGTGATGTCTGCTGCTGCCTCTTGGTTTCCTCAAAGAAATAAAGCTGAGTTTGAATCTACAGGCTTTCGGCCTCTATCAACAATATGAAACTGCATTTGGCCTGGTTCTTGGTTTGGGCCTAGTGACGTCTGCTGCTGCCTCTTGGTTTCCTCAAAGAAACAAAGCTTAGTTTGAATGTACAGGCTTTCGGCCTCTATCAACAATATGAAACTGCATTTGGCCTGGTTCTTGGTTTGGGCCTAGTGACGTCTGCTGCTGCCTCTTGGTTTCCTCAAAGAAACAAAGCTGAGTTTGAATCTACAGGCTTTCGGCCTCTATCAACAATATGAAACTGCATTTGGCCTGGTTCTTGGTTTGGGCCTAGTGACGTCGGCTGCTGCCTCTTGGTTTCCTCAAAGAAACAAAGCTGAGTTTCAATCTACAGGCTTTCGGCCTCTATCAACAATATGAAACTTCATTTGGCCTACTAGTTTAGTTGGGCCCTACTAACAGTGTCTGCTGCTGCTTGTTGTTGTCCTCCACTGAACAAAGCAATGCTGCCTGTTTACTCCTGTTACCAATTTTTTTTCTGCTTTTAGCCTCCTTTTTTATTTTGGGCCTATCTCTGTGTTTCCTCCTCATCCTGCCTATTACCCAGCCACTGCTTGATGGGTCTGCTGGTACATTGACCCAGACCACTACATTCCCCTTGCACTCTACACAGCCAGAATCTGACCCTGCTGAAAGTCAGGTCCCCCTTCCCGCATACTATACCACCTTACACGGGGACAAAGAGGAAGGTGCATATGAAAGTGCAGGTTCCTTCATCAGGTGGGGGGGGCATACTCGTTGGCGACGTCACTGTCACAGGGCCCGTCATAGTACGCAAAAGTGTCACTGCCGGTGGGAGGCGCCCCCGCCATCAAACACAACGCCGTACTTTGAGGGGCCCTGTGTCAGTGCCAATGTGAACGAGTGGGCCCCCCTGCTTGCTCTGGATCACAGCACTTGCAAAGTTGAAATACTTACCTCTCCCTGCTCCACCGCCGTGACGTATTCCACATTTCCTGGGCCCAAGAAAAAATTGAGCCAGCCCTCCCCCCCCCACAACTTTAACCAAATGACCCCCAATTTTCAATACCTAACTATTATTATAAGGCTAAATAAGATTGACAAGCTTAAGTAACAAAAATTGATGATTTTGACATTAAAATGTTTTTCTAGGTGTTTTTCTGTCCTCCACTCTCTGCCGACTTTTATTCCCCAGTGACTTGCATTGGGTTTCGTGTTTCAGTCGGCCCCCCGACTTTTCGCAATGATCGGCCGATTTCACCCGACCCGACTTTTGACAAAGTCGGGTTTCGCGAAACCCGACTCGATCCTGAAAAAGTAAAAGTCGCTCAACCCTAGTAACCAGTGTACATTGGTGACGCTCTAGTCTATTAGACAGAGTTTATGACTTGGTCACGGCGCTTTAGCGTCCTACTCAATATCGTAGAACAGCTCAAGGAAAACACAGTCACTGAATCCAATAAAAAATATATCTTTATTAATACATAGTCTAAAAGTACATACAGCAAACCAGACAATTAGTACAGGTAAAACCAGCAGATGACAATAGCCATGCCACAAGCAGCATGTAGAGCAGTCACCCAAGGTACGGTGACCCCTGCAGAGGAACAAAACCCATCAATCAGCACAGCACAGCACCCATCGCCTCATAATGATTTTCACCACTAATACAATTATCAGTAGTGCCACATAAAAGAGGGGATTCTTTAGCTAGTAGCAACAATAGTCCATAAGACAGTGTAGCCGGGTCCGGGTGTCCTCTGCGTTGGTCCGGACTCATCACGGCAGGTAATATGCATGGTGGCCCATTGTGTTTGTATGCCTCGCTACACTGTCTTATGGACTATTATTGCTACTAGCTAAAGAATCCCCTCTTTTATGTGGCACTACTGATAATTGTATTAGTGGTGAAAATCATTATGAGGCGATGGGTGCTGTGCTGTGCTGATTGATGGGTTTTGTTCCTCTGCAGGGGTCACCGTACCTTGGGTGACTGCTCTACATGCTGCTTGTGGCATGGCTATTGTCATCTGCTGGTTTTACCTGTACTAATTGTCTGGTTTGCTGTATGTACTTTTAGACTATGTATTAATAAAGATATATTTTTTATTTTTTATTGGATTCAGTGACTGTGTTTTCCTTGAGCTGTTCTAGTATATTGGCAGTTATCCATATTGTCCATGCATGGTGGGTGCATATTGAGTGACTTCTACTTTTCATCTATATGTTTACTAATTCTTTGCACCACCAATGTTGCTTATTGGAATATTTTTGTATACTCAATATCGTGCAGTGGTGGCGTTTCAGCGTCTTAGTGATCTGTGTGAAATGGAGTTCTGATGCAGTTTTGGCGCCTCTGTGCTTTGGTACACATGGCACAGTGGTGACGTTTTAGCGTCTCAGTATCCTACATGGGACACAGATCCTAACGTAATGCGTTAGCGCCATTGTGTAGTGGTGACGCTCCCGCGTTCTCTTAGCGCCTTAGTGTTTTCTGGCCTCTACGGTCATCTTTGTCTTGGTGCGGGGCTAGTGCCCGGATAGGTTACATCAGCTATTTTCGCTATATTCATCACGCCTATTCGGCGATCCTTTTGAGTAGGGGGCACTTCGCTGCTATAGTAACGCCGCAGCGTCATAGTAACCATCACTTCCATCATAACAGGAGGCTTCTAGGTCTCGGCGCGCTCTTGCATCCTGGTTTCCTAGTAACACTGACTTCCGCCATCACCGGAAGTGCTGTCCTCGTGTTCCCTCATCGGATCTATGGCATTCCTCAATATGATCTTACAGGTATTTTTGATTGCAGTAACTCGCGGTTTTTGTTTGACTCCTGTCTCTTTTCCGCCGATTGGTTTAGCCACCAATATCGCTGCACACAGCATTCACTCACTTTTACCGATCACATGATCCTTGTTTAGTATGTGATAGGCTAATTATGCCCGACAGTATACTATTTAAGTGGACCTAGTTATTTGCTCCACTCTCCTCAGTGTTACATGGAGGGTGGCAGGTCCTTATGTCCTTCTTTCTAAGCACTCGTGCACTTTATCTCCCAGGCAGGCAAGTCCCCTGATGAATCGGCCTGCGAAGAAACGCGTCGGGACATTCCAATAGGGAGAGTGCAGGGCATGATATTGTCCAGGGGTAGCTGTGGACTGGCCTTGTAAGGGCGGGAGCCTGGGATTGTGGGTTTACGGATAGCCCCTTAGGAATTGACAGGGCATTGTCTCCCGACATCGCTGATACATGGATTTCTCCACTCCAGCGAACTGTGGGCTTCACCTACTTCGTCTACGGCAATTGGTGAGATCATTCCTGTTTTAAATACTTTTGTTTATGCATGATATCCAATTTTTTTTGCCTTATCCCCTCCCACCTGCTTACAATTTGTCTTTGATACCTGTCAATACCTATATAAACAAGTTTACCTGGCTAAACATTTTTTGCACCTACGTATGCTTGGTTTTGCAGCGCCCCAGAGATCTGGTCGTTGCAGTATGACACTTTGCCACTAAGGGGAGTGATGGTACGTCTGATGGCACTGAAGGAATTCTCTTGACCAGGTATCACCAGCACACATTACACTTCACACTCCGGCCACTAGAGGGAGCAAAAGGCTTTATTTATTGGGCCCCTCCTCACACTGGTAAAACTAGGGGTTGGATAGGAAGTTAGGCAGAAGCTGACTGGGTTGGATTCAGGCAACATCCCGTGGCAGGGGGTGCTGCAGGGAGAAGACACAGGGGGTCCCTGTCAGGCATGGGAACCTGGCAGGTGCCTAGAGAACAGAACAGAATGTTACGGAACCACGCCTGCACCTCCTTGCGGCAGTATCCTAAGAAAGAGACAAGAAAGGAAGGATATTGTGGAACAGTGTAAACGAGATCTAGCAAAAAGGAGTACCAGTAGGAGTCGTGCCGTGAGACCGAGGCAACATCCTACTGAGGCATGTAGCCGGTGGCCGGAACACCGCGGGAGTAACTGACTTCAGGCCTTACTTCAAACTCCGCAGGACAGTTAATTATAGGTTGGCTGTCTACCTTAAATTTCCTAAGAAGACATAGGAGGCAACATTGGGAGAGGGCTGTCTCTAGGGTCCCAGAAGACCTCCAAGCCTTCCCGTCATACGGGTGCATCCTAGCCAAAACATACTGGGGGACAAGAAACTAGCAACATCTGGAACTAACGAGAGAGAGAGAGCTGTAGAGAACGAACGAAACGAGAACAGCAGTTGTGAGGACTATTCCGAATGCTCAGCAGGGTAGAACTACAACACACAGGCGCTAGTGGTGGGCAATGATTTCCATCTGCGAGGGAAACTCTGGAAGTGCCCATCAGACCAGCCTGTCTCTGATAGCCCTGTTAAACGTGCTCTGGATTGAGGATCTTGAAGTCTTCAGTAAAGAGGTAAAGAGACTGCAACCTTGTGTCCTTGTTATTGCCTGCACCTCACACCATCACCATCCACCTTACTGGGAAGCCCTGGGGACATACTTCACCTGTGGGAAGGTATACCATCCAGCTGCAATTCCATCACCCCAGCGGACCCCACAGCAGCGTCGGTCACCCTGACCGAACACCACAGGTGGCGTCACGAACCCCTGACAGACTGCACCACCTTTATTGGACGCCCCTTAGCAGGGTCGCGGACCGGGTCTAGCCACCGTGACAGCCTCAGAACCGAACCAGAGAGGCCCGGTACCGAGAACCCGTGGCCCTGTGTCTGGGGGCGATCCAACCTGGCGTCACGAACAGGATCGTACTTAAGCCTGAAGAATTGGGTCATGTGTGCCTTGGAACTGTGATTGAAACGTGTTGGACTGTGATTTATTGCAAAGACTGTGTATTGCTATTGACGCATAATTCCTGCCAAAACCGCCGCCATTGTCGCACCACGAGGAGTGCAGGAGAAGAAAGAGGACGTGTCATGGGAGGAGATCGAGAAAACGGCGCGAACAGCAACATCCGCCCACTCCGACTACGGCTGCAGGATGACGAGCTCAGGAATGGAGGAGCTCAAACCCCAGAAAATGGAGGAGCCTCATGTGTGTACTGCCGCAGGGCCAAGAGAGGATACGGCGACCTGCGAGTGCCTGAACGACGATGAAGTGACCCAGGATCACTGCAGCCCAGTGGAGCTGGACCAGGGCTTACCGCCACAGGGGGATTCGGATCTCCTAGAATTACCGGAGGAGGCATCGAACCACTCGACTCCAGGCGAGGGGTCGGTGACGGCGAAGAAATGGAAGTCGGAGCTGTGCAAGAAGATTGCACAGGCAGCGCCGTAGTCAGAGCCGCCGCAGACTCCAGCGTCCTCGTCAGTGGAGCCGATCGACATCGGTGGAACCACATCAGACGCAGGTACCAAAAGCGACCCTGCCCCGCTGACCGATCCAGCTCCGGTGACCGCTCCCCATCCCAGCTGTGACCAGTCTCCCGTTACCGAGATTGGGGTGACTTCCCTGTACGCCATGAAGGGGATACTGCCAACGCTCCCGATATATATGGGCGAACCGTTAGACGTGAGTTCCGAAGGGGTGATCTTTGAATGGGACGCGCCCAGGATTCAGCCAGACGGGTCCAGACAGGAGGGCTCTTACGTTGTTGGGCTCACCTGGGAGCAGTACAGACAATGCTTAGTTGCACAATGGGAAGACCGAGAACAAACGAAGCAGACTACTCAAAGAGTACCGAAATCTAAGACTAAACGTGGCAAAGGGGATCCAGTGAGACGAGGGACAGTGTTGGCCTTTCACCCGAAGAGGGGTTGAGGTTTCATCCTGGAGCAGGGACTGCCGACCGAAATCTTTGTTGCCAACTATAATGTGGAAACTCAGTCCCATGGTGGGGCCCCTAGTCGAAGCTTGTGCAGGGGGGACCATGTGACCTACACCCGCCACCGGAGTGAACAGGGGTGGTATGCCAAGAATGTCCAACGATATGAGCCTGCTGTGGCGCCCCCTACTGCCGCGACTGAGATTAATGACAGACGTTCCCTGGTATTTGACCTAACGGATGCTAGCATTACTACCACCGTGCGTATCGGTGCTCCTGTAGGATCTGCTATAAAAATTGACATCCATATCAAACCTGTTAATGACTTGACCACACTGAAGAGACAAACCCATCACGGTGATACGGCATTAGACGAGAATTCGGATACAAACCTTCCCCGGTCAGGAAGTGTGCGTTTCCGACTGGTGCCATGCAGCCCACTGTCGCAGCAATAAACCTCGAAAACCCGAAGATGTAAATAGTTCACTGTTTCTTGCTGCTACCTTAAACCCGTCCAGGGTTAACTCCTAGGGATCCCTTTGTTTACCCGGGATCCCTATTGTTTTTCTATTTCTTTTCTACTTTTGCACAAAGTTCATCATTGTTTCAAAGACTGCCGGATCATGGACGGTGAATGATTCAGAACTGCTTTGTATATAGTTTGCACCTTCTTAGGCTGGTTTCACACTAGCGTTTTTGAACGCATGCGTTTTTACAAAAAAAAACGCATGCGTTTTTTTCCCTATATTTAACATTAAAAACGCGTGCGTTTTTTGATGTCCGCGTTTGTCCGCGTTTTTGAACGCATGCGTTTTTTAACTGCATGCGTTCACTTTCTAAAATGCAACATGTAGTATTTTGCAAAGCGTTTTTTTTTTCCAAAAAAACGCATGCGTTCACATGCGTTTTTTTTTTGGAAAAAATTGCATTGGAGTCAATGGAGACGCATGCGTTTTTTTGGACATGCGTTTGCATGCGTTTTTTTTTACGCATGCGTTTTTTTGAAGCATGCGTTTTTTTTGGCACCATAGTTAAGATAAGGTTGTCTAGACACTGATAAGGCTCCCCCATAGCTGAAGGGTTATAAAAGGAAGGCTGGGGGAAGTTTCTGGTCACTTCTCATCAGACTCCAAGGAAGACAGCACCCTGCCCGGACGCATTGTTGGACAAGACACAGAGCAATGTGAGTATATCCTTGCCAATGCATTATTCTTCAATTTTTTGGATCTACATGTCCTAATTTTTTCAATGTTTTTCTTTCAACACGCATCAGAATGTCTTCTCCGGTTTCTTCGTCTGATGATGAATTCCAGCCACGGCAATCAGAAGTGGATCACGTGAGCGAGGTAATTTTTTGTTCCGTCAGCTTGGTAAGTATTGACTGTCACATCGACACGAGGCAATTATATTTTTTTTATTCTATAGAGCACTTCAACTGAGGGACAGAGAGGTACGGAGCAGCGGAGTCAAGGTCCAGGTGGAAGACGGCAGCGGGTATGTATACCAGGCAGACTGTCCTTATTTAAGTTGTCTTTCATATTTCTGCCCTTTCTCATTTTTTTTTTTTTTTTTTTTAAATGTGGTTGAGCAAACTTAATTTTTTTTAATTAAATTTTAGGTTTCACAACGGGACGATGACCACATCGATAATGACCTGCTAATCACTCTGGTACAGGAGCGAGTCCCGTTGTGGGACAGCCGGGATCAACAGCACTCCGTCAATAGTGTTATCCGTCGTTTGTGGAGTGAGGTGGCCCAAGCGTTGTGGGATGGCTGGGAGAATTCAACGCCACGGGTCCGTAATGCATTTGGTAAGTATTGCACGATAGTGTGAAGAAACAGACCTTGGCCATGCTCTCTTGACTGTGTGTGATGACAGAAACTTTTCGTAGTTTCTGTCATCACACACAGTCACGAGAGCATGGCCAAAAGTCCTGATTCTGACCATTATATTTTATTGTTATTTCACAGTGGACAAAGTAAGAACACGTTGGCGTTCCATGAAGGACCGCTTCAACAAGGACCTGCGTGCAGAGAAGAGTGCAGCTAGTGGTTCCGGAGCAAGGCACCGGCTGTACAAGTACCACCGTGTGCTGGCCTTCCTGAGACCGGTCCTTCTCTTGAGAACGTAAGTATTTGTCACATGCCTCCGGTTGTATTGCATTGACATAATCTGTCATTTTTAATTCCATAGGATGTACCGTCTTGTTATCGTTTGGTATTAATTTTCTGTTTTATTTTTTCACAGCACACACTGCACGACTGTCGCCACAGGTTCTGGAGCGGTCCTTCAGCCGACAGCCACGGACCCGTCCCAGCCATCCAGCAGCGCAGCACCAGGTGGGTCTTCCACAGTCACTGGAGACCAGGGAGCTGGCCCATCAGGTCTTCCCCTTTCGCAGTCCTCTTTCGCTGCACCCATTTTTGCGGGCTCATCCCGGCAGCGACAGAGGGCTTCGGATAGGTCCCTCATGCCCGAGTTTTTGCACTTGAGCTCGGTTTTACACGAAGCTATCAAGGCTTTAAGTGACAAAATGGATGTGTCCCATAACCTGTTACAGTGCCGCATCCAGGATGTCGCTAAAAGCCTTGATCAAGTTAAAGCCGACCTCCAGAAGCCAGCTCATCATTTTTTTAATAAAATCCACCAGAGCATGTCGGAACACCTTAGCCCTGATCTCCAGCTGAGTGTGATGCAGGCCTGCAATGTTGCTTTGGGGCAGGCTATGCAGCAGAGTCAGAGTCGTAATGTGGCGGCATATCCAACTGTGCCGTCACTGTCCGAAGTAAACACCATTCCTACCTCTGCTGCATACCACTGCACGGCCACCTCTATTCCCTCAACAGGTGTTCTCCAGTACAGCGCCAACACGATGACGAGTGCTGTTGGACATCCCACCGCCACCACCGTGACGACCGCTGCTCCGGCTTGGACCTCCTCCGCTGACACCTCTATGACGCAGGACCCTGGCGTGGCTTATCGGCCCGGCAACCTCCCGATGCAGCAGGACCAATCCATGCAATATCGGACCGGCCCACCCCCGATGCAGCAGGACCCATCCATGCAATATCGGACCGGCCCACCCCCGATGCAGCAGGACAGAGGCCTGGCATATCTGACCGGACCCACCCCGATGCAGGAGGACCGAGGCCTGGCATATCGGACCGGACCAACCCCGATGCAGCAGGACCGAGGCGTTGCTTTCCGGGCAGGAAACCCCCCGATGCAGCAGGACACATCCATGGCGTATCGCACCGGGCACCCCATGATGCATGACCAAGCCATACGTTTCCGGGCAGGACCCACCCCGATGCACCAAGAACCATCCATGGCTTTATGTTCCCCCCCACCAGCAATGCAGCAGGACGCTGGTATGGGATTTGTTTCCCCCACCCCAACGATGCCCCAGGACCCTGGGAGGGTGTTAATTTCCCCCCCCCCCAACGAGGCACCAGGATCCTGGGAGGGTTTTTGTTTCCCCCCCCCCAACGAGGCACCAGGACCCAGGCGGGACTTTATCTTTCCCCCCATTGGACTCAGAGATTGCCGAGCGCTCCACAATGGAGACTGACTGTGAAATTGTGGAGCCGGGTCCTGACGTGTCTCCCACCCAAAGTTTACACCCTAGCCCCAAAAGACTTCCCCCAACCCGGAAAACACAGAAAACTGGCAAAACCCATAAGAAACAGAAAACTTTGTTTATTCCTCCCCCATCACCTTCCGATGTGTCTCAACCGTGCAGTTTGTCTCAAGCCCCTCATGTTTTAAGCCCCATCCCCGAACTTCCAGACCCTTCAAGTTTTGTTGCCCATTCTCCTGCAACCTCTGCCTCCTCCACGGTGAGCCAGGCTTCAGTTCTAAATACCCCCCAGTTACGGCACTCAACCCCAAGCCGGCGTGGTTCAACCCGGCGCGGTAAAAAAAAATAAATTTGTGTTTTTCCCCAATAAAAAAAAGTTTATTTTCAACAATTATGTTTGGTTTATTGTGTCTTTCACCGCTCTAAATACACACCAATAAACTGCGTTTACACACTTTTATTCTTTTGGCCTACACATATCTCCAGTAGTATAAAATACCAGACAACATCTATATGTGTTTCTTTAGTATACAGATATGAGTTGGCCAAAAAAATAGTAGTTATTTCCATACTCTTATTTTTAATTTTTAACTGGTGTAGTGTCACTGTACAAAGAGAAAATGGTGTAAATCAAGTTCAGAACTCAACTGAACCGGTCAGATGTCAAAATAGACACCTGACCTGTTTAGTTGATTACTGACTTGTATATTCACCATATTCTATATAGCACATTATGTGACAATGTTTGTCAAACTGATGGGACAATGGTTGGCACACGCTAACTATCTATCCTCACCTTGGCAGGTGTAAGAAATTTTGAATTCATGATCATGTTTATGTTCATCATGAATTCATTATTTTTACACTTGACTTGACGGGAATAGAGAGCGTGCCAGTCGTGACGCAATGACGTCAAGAAGATTACCAATAAAGAAATTTAAATCTGGTTACATTATAAGTATGCGTGTTTATATCATTGTTTGTAAACCAAAATAGGGAGTGCAACAGAGGTCAATTATGATTAAAAAAATCAAATTATTACCTCATCAACTATCACCCACTCCTTGTTTTGGATTACAAATTATGATATACTACTACTGCCCATCTTTGTTCAACCTTTAGAGAGGAAAAAGACAGGAGACCTGGTGAACACAAAAAAGTTTATTAATTTGAAAAATTGGTATCAGTATTTAATATTTGGTAAACATTAACATACAACAGGACATTTAAACAACATTGTCCTGCCATGAAACCCGTCCAATATCGGACACAAAATAGGCCGCAAATTGGTCACGCATAAGACCAACGGCTGCAGTTGACCTCATCGGGTGATGATGAAAATCGGGCAATGGGTGTGAAATTGGTTCATCAAGTTCAATGTGGGGTCGCTCCTAAGCCATTATATAATTGTGTAGAACCACACAGGCTTTGACCACCTCGTCCACTGTTTCCACTTTTAGATTGATGGCTGTTGCGAGAATGCGCCATTTTGCAACCAGAATGCCAAAGCTGCACTCTACGGTTCTTCTTGCCCTTGTCAGTCTGTAGTTGAATATTCTGCGAGTATGGTCCAAGTCCCTACTAGAATATGGCTTCAGGAGATTTTCACACATCTGGAAGGCCTCATCCCCAACCATAACAAATGGCAGCGGTGACCCTTGAGTGTTGGGGAGAGGCTGTGGAGGTGGGAAATTAAAATTGTTGCCATACACACGGCGGCCCATATCAGAGCTCTTGAAGGTCTGGGAATCATTGCCACGGCCAAAAGCTCCAACGTCCACGGCGATGAAGCGACACTCCGCATCCGCTATTGCCATGAGCACTATCGAAAAATATTTTTTATAATTAAAAAACTCAGATCCGGTTCTTGCAGGTTTAACAATGCGGATGTGCTTCCCATCCACCGCCCCTAAACAGTTTGGAAAATCACACACGTTCAAAAATGTTTTGGATATTTCCCGCCACATGTCCACGGTGGGTACGGGTATAAACTCCTCACGGAGTACATTCCATAACGCACGACAGGTGTCCACAACAATTCCGGACAGGGTTGAGATTCCAATGCGGTATTGGAAGTGCAGGGAAGATAAACTCTCTCCTGTGGCCAGAAATCTAGAAGGAAAAGAAACCAAAAAAAACATTATAAAACGGCTCTTATTTTATGTTGTTTTTCAATAAGAAAAATTTTAAAAAAACAACCCAAAATACATGTCATAACCCCAAAATTTGACTATCATTGGTTTATTTTTGGAACGTACCGTAATGTCACCAACAGACGTTCCTCGGGTGGAATTGCTCTACGGAGCCGTGTGTCCTGTCGCCGTATGGAACCTTCGACACGAGACAGTAATTCACGGAAAGAATCTTGCGACATTCTGGTGTAATCCTGGAATTTCTCCGGGTTGGCATTCAGCTCCGCATACAGGGTGTGATATGCTCCGCGGGTCTCACGCACTTCAATGATGGGGTGCCTCCAAAAACGCCGACGCTGTCTCCTTCTCCATCTTTGGCGGTTTCGGTCTTGCTCCCAAGCAAAAACACAGGCAAGGAAAATCTTGAAGCTGAACTCCAGTTGGAAATTAAAGTTCGCTATTGAAAGATCCATCGTGACACCGGAAACAGTAGCAAGCTCTGAAACTTTATGTACCCCTAGGGTCTATATATTGAGTCCCAATCATGTACGCCCTCTCTAGCCCACTCTATTCTCATTGGTTGGTTATTGTAACCTTTTTTTTTTTTTTTTTTTTTTTCCCAAAAATGCACAAAAAACGCAAACGCATGCAAAAACGCATGTAAACGCGTGTAAACGCTGCGTTTTTTTGACGCACGCGTCAGTTTTTGCACACATTATCATCACTGTCCCCGATGGGGCTCACAATCTAGAATCCCTATCAGTATGTCTTTGGAATGTGGGAGGAAACCGGAGTGCCCGGAGGAAACCCACACAAACACGGAGAGAACATACAAACTCTTTGCAGATGTTGTCCTGGGTGGGATTAATGTTGCTAGAAATTTAGGACAGGAAAGTTTGAAAGTGAACCCGTAGGGGTTAGAGAGAGAGTCCTCCTGAGAACTGTAGAAAGATGGTCGGTACAATGACAGTAGACCCAGCCCAGGAGCTAGGCGGTCCTGCATTGGGGAAGTTAGAACGGAAAGAAAAGTTGAGTTATTTATATAGCATTTTATAGTAGGCCTTTAGTGGGTTCAGCGTATACGCCCTTAAAGGAAAAAGTTAACTTATTGTTCAAAGGTTGCACTTGGTAGAATACCCGGCGGGGTACTGAGAGTTATTTATAGTCAACATGTTATTTAAGAATATTTAATTTTGTTTGTAACGTTCAAGTGTCCTCACCTCCCATAAAGGGAAGCATTGTTCCATTTACTTGTTTTAAGCATTTCAAAATTTTGTATGTCTTGTGCTGAATTGTATTGTTGTTCTTCTTCCCAGTCCATGAGTACTGGATTTAACCGGGGGGGAGTGCAGCGCCCCAGAGATCTGGTCGTTGCAGTATGACACTCTGCCACTAAGGGGAGTGATGGTACGTCTGATGGCACTGAAGGAATTCTCCTGACCAGGTATCACCAGTACACATTACACTTCACACTCCGGCCACTAGGGGGAGCAAAAGGCTTTATTTATTGGGCCCCTCCTCACACTGGTAAAACTAGGGGTTGGATAGGAAGTTAGGCAGAAGCTGACTGGGTTGGATTCAGGCAACATCCCGTGGCAGGGGGTGTTGCAGGGAGAAGGCACAGGGGGTCCCTGTCAGGCGTGGGAACCTGGCAGGTGCCTAGCGAACAGAACAGAATGTTACGGAACCGCGCCTGCACCTCCTTGCGGCGGTATCCTAAGAAAGAGACAAGAAAGGAAGGATATTGTGGAACAGTGCAAACGAGATCTAGTAAAAAGGAGTACCAGTAGGAGTTGTGCCGTGAAACCGAGGCAACATCCTACTGAGGCGCGTAGCCGGTGGCCGGAACACCGCGGGAGTAACTGACTTCAGGCCTTACTTCAAACTCCGCAGGACAGTTAATTATAGGTTGGCTGCCTACCTTAAATTTCCTAAGAAGACATAGGGGGCAACATTGGGAGAGGGCCGTCTCTAGGGTCCCGGAAGACCTCCAAGCCTTCCCGTCATACGGGTGCGTCCTAGCCAAAACATACTGGGGGACGAGAAACTAGCAACATCTGGAACTAACGAGAGAGAGAGAGCTGTAGAGAACGAACAAAACGAGAGCAGCAGTTGTGAGGACTATTCCGAATGCTCAGCAGGGTAGAACTACAACACACAGGCGCTAGTGGTGGGCAATGATTTCCATCTGCGAGGGAAACTCTGGAAGTGCCCATCAGACCGGCCTGTCTCTGATAGCCCTGTTAAACGTGCTCTGGATTGAGGATCTTGAAGTCTTCAGTAAAGAGGTAAAGAGACTGCAACCTTGTGTCCTCGTTATTGCCTGCACCTCACACCATCACCATCCACCTTACTGGGAAGCCCTGGGGACATACTTCACCTGTGGGAAGGTATACCATCCAGCTGCAATTCCATCACCCCAGTGGACCCCACAGCAGCATCGGTCACCCTGACCGAACACCACAGGTGGCGTCACGAACCCCTGACAGACTGCACCACCTTTATTGGATGCCCCTTAGCAGGGTCGCGGACCGGGTCTAGCCACCGTGACAGCCTCAGAACCGAACCAGAGAGGCCCGGTACCGAGAACCCGTGGCCCTGTGTCTGGGGGCGATCCAGTTTAATAACTAGAGGTATCTTGGTAGCGTGGGACATCACACCGTATGTGTAACGGCTGTTCTCTTGCATATTCTACTCTGGTACCACCCATAAATGGTGTTTTATCTTACAGGTTACATCATTTAGTACCACTATATATTTATTCCTTTGGGGTGACACTATTTGTTTTTTGTTGTCTTCTATATTTTTACCTTGTACACATTAAAGGTTATGTTTTAATTCCTACTACAGCTATGTTCTTCTTTTCCCAGTACCACCAAATGCTCCACTACCACCACCACCATCAGTACCAGCTGGCAATGACCGCACACGGCCTCTTCCACCAGACTTCCTCATTTTTGCGGAAATGTTATCAAAATAACAACCGATATATATGCTACTGTTAAACAAGGTAGAAGGTGTATCTTAACTATTGGAGAATTTATATCTCCCTTTTTTTGGCGTGAAGACAGCAGAAAAAAACAGGCCCTGTGTATTACACAACACAATGTACAAGGCAGAACGTGGCTGGCAGATATAAGCCAAACAGAACTCACTTAGATCCACTAAGTAGCAATTTAAAGCTCCCTTTTTTTGGGGGGGACGGGAGACTGCAGGAAAAAACAGGCCCTGTGTATTACACCACACAATGGACAAGGCAGAACGTGGCTGGCAGATATACGCCAAACGGAACTCACATAGATCCACTTAATGGCTATTTAAAGCTCCCTTTTTTTTTTGTTGGGGGGAGACTGCAGGAAAAAACAGTCCCTGTGTATTACACCACACAATGGACAAGGCAGAACGTGGCTGGCAGATATACGCCAAACAGAACTCACGTAGATCCACTAAGTGGCAATTTAATGCTCCCTTTTTTTGGGGGGGACGGGAGACTGCAGGAAAAAAACAGGCCCTGTGTATTACACCACACAATGGACAAGGCAGAACGTGGCTGGCAGATATACGCTAAACAGAACTCACGTAGATCCACTTATTGGCAATTTAAAGCTCCCTTTTTTTTGGGCGTGAGACTGCAGGAAAAAACAGGCCCTGTGTATTACACCACACAATGGACAAGGCAGAACGTGGCTGGCAGATATACGCCAAACAGAACTCACGTAGATCCACTTAGTGGCAATTTAAAGCTCCCTTTTTTTTGGGACAGGAGACTGCAGGAAAAAAGAGGCCCTGTGTATTGCACCACACAATGGACAAGGCAGAACGTGGCTGGCAGATATATCAAAAAATACAAGGGCTGTAGTAGAATTTCAATCTCCCTACAATGATCAAAGAACACGTATGGCAGCAATGAAAAGGACTGCTGCACAGTGCACACAAAAGACTGTGGACAAAGAAACAACAGAACTGTGCAGAAAGAAGCAACAGGATTTTTGCTTTGAAAAAAGCAGTTGGTTTGCACAGCGGCGTACACACAGCAATGCAGCTATCAGGGAGCCTTAGAATGCAGCCTAAGAAGCTACAGATCTGATGCACCCCCCCAAAAAAAACCCACTGTCCCTGCAAAGAAAAGGTGGTGTTGAACAGTGGAAATCGCTACAGCACAAGCGGTTTGGGGGATAATCTTCACTCCCTCACTATATCCCTGCTTCTGACGAAGCTGCAGCAACCTCTCCCTATACTCAGATCGGCAGAAGTAAGATGGCGGTCGGCGTGCACGCCCCTTTATAGCCCCTGTGACGCCGCAGAAAGCAAGCCAATCACTGTAATGCCCTTCTCTAAGATGGTGGGGACTGAGACCTATGTCATCATGCTGCCCACACTCTGCGTGCACCTTTATTGGCTGAGAAAATGGCGCTTAAAGCGTCATACGAAACTTTGGCACGCAGATCGCCGACCTCATGGCCGATCCCACAGTGGGACCGGGTCGGGTTTCACGAAACCCGACTTTGCCAAAAGTCGGCGATTTCTGAAATTGACCGATCCGTTTCGCTCAACCCTACACAGGGCCCCTTCACAGTGATGTAAGTGGTGAGGTAGACAAAATTCTGGCCATCTCTACACTAACAGCTAAATAAATGCCTGTTCCATTTGAGAGAACCACATCTACCATTGTGACACATCCTGGAAATATGGGAGTACCCTTTAAAGTGCAATAACAAAAATGAGTTATTTACTACATAAAAATAAATATTATATTAAACTGACTTTACTAAACAAAATGTATAATTCCCAAAGAAAAAGAAATTTCACCTTTCCGAATATAAAAAATTGGAAATCAAATTTGCCTAAAAACCATCTCAGCATATTCTTAGCATCTACTCAGTAATTCAAATACACAAAATAAGTTCAAAGTATGTTGAGAATATGCTGGGATCAACCAGTAGCACCATTGAAGCAGAACATCAAGCCAGCCCCACCAACAACACTGTTAGGCCCCCTTCACATGTCCATATAAAACACGTACATTTTACACCGATATCGGTGTCAGTGTTTTCAAGCAGTGTGCCGTCCATGTGCCGTCCGTGCTTTTCCATTATGGATACTGGAAATTAAATTACAAAGCCTCTCATGTAATTTCAATGTTAAACATGTACAGCACACATACAGCACATGGAATAGCACATGTACAGCACTTGGACGGCACACGGACGGCATGTTTACATGGACCCGTAGACTTGTATTGGCCCTTGTCATCTGTGCTGCTTGGAAAACACGGACATGAGTGCAGCACCGTAGGTCAAATAGGGTACACGTTGGATCCAGGAAAAACATGATACACAGTTGTGTGAAGGGGCCGTATAGTCACATAATAGAAGCCATTAACAGAATTGCCATCTTTTTCTACATCCTACCTCACAAGCAGTACAATAAAAAGTGATAGAAAGTCCTATATGTACCCCAAATGACTCTGCTAAATCCCTTCTGGCTCCTTGGCCGATGGTTCGGGGGCCCTAATGGTTATTATTCACTTTGCAGCTATACTATAAGGTGCTGCCACAAGATGACTGTAGTCTAGTGCGGAGACTGGCAGACATCCCTAGAGCCACAAAACCCCTGCAGTCCAGTGCTGACTGAGACTGGTGGAGACCCCGGAGTATCAGGGTATTTATCATTTCATGCTAATTATATATACAGTCTCAGAAAATCCCTGGAGAAACTGTTCACACTCACCATTTGTGCTGTGGATTGATCTACCGTGCTGGCAGGAAATAGTCTGCTTTTTTGCGCCTTTTCACTTGCATTTTTGTTACCCATTCATTTGACTAGGGAAAAAAATGCTGCAGAAATGCTTAAGGATGACGCAACAGATTTATAAAAAAAAAGTGTCCTCTGGCAGGTGTCCGTGTCTGGCTGCTGTACAGGGACAGTACAGAATAGCATAGTAGGCTGCACTGTTCCACGCAATAGGATATTAGCCCCTTCAAGACCTTGCCCTTTTCCGTTTCTGCGTTTTCGTTTTTCACTCCCCTCCTTCCCAGAGCCATAACTTTTTTATTTTTCTGTCAATATGGCCATGTGAGGGCTTGTTTTTGTGGCACAAGTTGCAATTTTCAACGACATCATTGGTTTTTGCATGTCGTGTACTAAAAAACGGGAAAAAAAATCCAAGTGCGGTGAAATTGCAGAAAAGTGCAATCCCACACTAGTTTTTTGTTTGGCTTTTTGCTAGGTTCACTAAATGCTAAAACTGACCGGACATTTTGATTCTCCAGGTCATTATGAGTTCATAGACACCAAACATGTCTAAGTTACATTTTATCTAAGTGGTAAAAAAATTTTCCAAACTTTGCTAAAAAAAAATTGCGCTATTTTCCATTACCCGTAGTGTCTCCATTTTTCGTGATCTGGGATCAGGTGAGGGCTTATTTTTTGCGTGCAAAGCTGGTGTTTTTAGTGGTACCACATTTGTGCAGATACATTCTTTTGATCGCCTGTTATTATATTTTAATGGTACCACATTTGTGCAGATACATTCTTTTGATCGCCTGTTATTACATTTTAATGCAATGTCGCGGCGACCAAAAAAACGTAATTCTGGCGTTCCAAATTTTTTTCTCGCTATGCCGTTTAGCGATCAGGTTTATCTTTTTTTATTGATAGATCGGGCGATTCTGAAAGCGGCGATACCAAATATGTGTAGGTTTGATTTTTTTTTATTGTTTTATTTTGAAAGGGGCGAAAGGGGGGTGATTTAAACTTTTATATATTTTCATTTTTTTTACTTTTTTTAACTTTTGCCATGCTTCAATAGCCTCCATGGGAGGCTAGAAGCTGGCACCACTTGATCGGCTTAGCTACATAGCAGCTATCATCAGATCGCTCCTATGTAGCTGAATTACAGGCTTGCTATGAGCGCCGACCACAGGGGACGCTCACAGCAGGCCGGCATCAGTAACCATAGAGGTCTCAAGGACCTCTATGGTTACCATCCTGACGCATCGCCGACTCCCAATCATGTGACGGGGGTCGGCGATGCGATCATATCCGGCCGCGCGGCCGGAAGCGCCGGTTAAGTGTCGCTGTCAGCATTTGACAGTGGCATTTAACTGGTTAATAGCAGCGGGAGAATCGCGATTTCACCCGCCGCTATTGCGGGCACATGTCATCTGTTCAAAACAGCTGACATGTCCCGGCTTTGAGGTGGGCTCAGCGCCGGAGCCCACATCAAAGTAGGGGACCCGACCTCCGCTGTAATAGTACGGCGGAGGTCGGGAAGGGGTTACGCCTTGTTCACACTGCACTTTTGAAGTGCATCAGGGGGCGCTGCCTGAATCCCCCTAAAATAGGATTCACATAAATCCCTTACGGGGCAGCAGACTGCACTGACACAAGCAGAGGTCAAATGATTTATTTTTTTTTTTCTGAAATTGAGTGATTTTTCTTCGGGTATGTCGTATGTGCTCACGATCAGGAAATGGCAGAGCTTTGGATCACAGAACCATGTGGAATCACGCAGCCAATACATTGTACGGGGACATTTATCTAGTGGAGACTCACTTCGCTGCAAGATAAATAGACATGTTGCTGTCTGGAAAGACCTGCCCCATGTCCATTTCTGCGGGTGATCCACAGGTGTCGGTGCATGTATAGTAAGTATGGGATTTTTTTAAATCCCATCCACTATGCTGTAACATCTGGACGCTGCACAAGTGCACAGCGTCCAACCCGCAGCGATTGCTGATCGTGTGCACCTACCATCAGAGTCTGTGTTTTTCGTCTAAAAGTGTCCACTTTGCTGTGGCTGTTGGAACATTCAGACACGTTCAGTTGGGACAGACGGACATGTTCAGAAAAAAAAAATCACCTGTGGAATTGATCTGAGTGCCATATGGCTCTATAGGGGATTCAGACAGAACCCACCAAAAGAGAGTGTGAACAGGCCCTAATATAAAACACAGGCATTAGACATTAACTGTTGATCCCTATTATGATGACACTACAATTACAGAACTATGTATGCAGCACATATACACAGATATACACTATACATCTACACACATTATATAAACTTTATACATATAGAGACATACACTATATACTTTATATATAGTATACAGACAGTGTGTACAAAAACAAATATAAGGTATACACACACAGAAACATTCAGTTTATATACAGTATGCTCACATACATATACACAATATACTGCACACATGTAGTATACAAATATAATATACACAGACACACATCTTATATACTGTATGTGCATGAATATATATACACACACATGCACCACAGATATACACAATCATACTATATACTTCATATATGCACACACATACTGTATACACATGTACAGACACACACTGTACACACATATATACACATATATATGTATACTTACCAGGTTCTTTCTTTCTTTCTTTCAATGTTCTTTTTATTGCAAAGAAAAATTTATAAGATAACAAACATTTCAAGAGAGTATGAAATAGTATCGTAATGAACAATAAACAATTAAAGGTGCTTCCATATGGTACAAGTAAACAGAGCAACAGTGACTTGCTATAAGTTTCTCAATGGTAGATAAAGCAGCAATAGTAAACTAAGCACCAAACAATTAAACAATTACTCTCTTGCAGAGAGAATAATTATTGAAGAAATTATCAACTCAAAAGATGAGGTGAAGAGAAAGTAGAAGTAAGAGGGGAGAAATAAAAGGAAGAAAAGAAGGGGGGGGTGAGGTGGGGGGAAAAGGGGGTAGAGACACACTGGGATTTGTGCGATTATCTAGTGATTATATCTCAGAATGGAAAGTAGGCTGAGTTCTGAATCGAGTCCAGGGGTTCCAAATATTTTGAAATCTGGTTAAGGAGTAGTGTTGAGCGATACCGTCCGATACTTGAAAGTATCGGTATCGGATAGTATCGGCCGATACCCGAAAAATATCGGATATCGCCGATACCGATATCCGATACCAATACAAGTCAATGGGACACCAAGTATCGGAAGGTATTCTCATGGTTCCCAGGGTCTGAAGGAGAGGAAACTCTCCTTCAGGCCCTGGGATCCATAGGGATGTGTAAAATAAAGAATTAAAATAAAAAATATTGATATGCTCACCTCTCCGGCGGCCCCTGGACTTCACGCTGGTAACCGGCCGGCTTCTTTGTTTAAAATGAGCGCCTTCAGGACCTGCGAATGACGTCACGGCTTCTGATTGGTCGCGTGCCGCCCATGTGACCGGCACGCGACCAATCAGAAGCCACGACGTCATTCGCAGGTCCTTAATTCCTAGAATTAGGAGTTTTGTGAATGAGAATGACGTCGCGGCTTCTGATTGGTCGCGTGCTGGTCACATGGGCGGCATGCGACCAATCAGAAGCCGCGACGTCATTCGCAGGTCCTGAAGGCGCTCATTTTAAACAAAGATGCCGGCCGGTTACCAGCGTGATGTCCAGGGGCCGCCGGAGAGGTGAGCATATCAATATTTTTTATTTTAATTCTTTATTTTACACATCCCTATTGATCCGATACCGATACCCGATACCACAAAAGTATCGGATCTCGGTATCGGAATTCCGATACCGCAAGTATCGGCCGATACCCGATACTTGCGGTATCGGAATGCTCAACACTATTAAGGAGTGATTAGTTTTGGCTGCAAGTTCCTCAATGCGGTACAGTTGGTCTATTTTGAGGTAGATTTGCTTAATTGTAGGTATATTTTTAGTGTTCCAATTTGAGGGGATCAAGGATTTACCTGCTGCTATGATGAATTGAGACATTTTGGAAGCATTTTCGTTTCCTGGCCATAGTGGCAGGTTCAGGAAAACATTTTCCGGTTTTAAAACAATGTTTCCCCCTAGCAAATCTTGAATGATAGAGGTTATCGCTTTCCATAAGGAGGTGAGGGAGGGGCAGGACCACCACATATGTAAGAAGTTGCCTACATCCGCCTCACATCTCCAGCAGTCAGAATTTGCTGAACGATACCATTTCTTGATCCGACTAGGGGTTAAATACCATCTGGAAATAATTTTAAAAGAGTTTTCCTGGATGCGCACACAGGTCGAGGGGCCATGTGAATTTTTATATATATACTTGATTTGAGAATCTGAAAAGGAAGTGGCTAGGTCTTTTTCCCATCGAGCTAGATAAGCTCTTTTAATTGAGGTGTCTGTTTGAAGTAAAGATTGGTATATTATCGATAGAGTCTTAGTGGGCATTTTCGATCTGGCACATAGAGTTTCATAAGGGGTTAGTGACCTACTGAGATCTGTTGGTTGGCGGTGGTGGCGAATGATATGAGAAAGTTTGCCATATTGTAAAAATGTCAGGCCTGAGAGTCCCAGGATTTGAATCATATCTTGTAAGTAAGTAGTGCCCCATCAACGAATAATTGTTCAAGTGGGATCTGGGCCGCATAGTTGGGCAGTGTGTCCAAAAGGTCAGATACCATAGTCAGTGGTGAGAGGGTGGGTGATAGTATAGGGCCAACTTTCCTCCATATTTTAAAAGTAGCTGAGGTGTGGATATTTTTTAGTATAAGTGGAGTCGAATCATCTATGTGACCTAGCAATAATGAATGCAGAGGTATAGGGGACAACGCTTCTTCAATTCTTAACCATTGTTTATCCTCTGATTTCCTGATCCAGTGGATCGTTCTTGTAATGTGGGTTGCTTGGTAGTATTTTGATATGTCTGGAGCTCCAATCCCTCCCAAGTCTTTCGGAAGAGGAAGCGTTTTGGCGTTAATGCGTGATTTACCCTTTTGCCAAATATAGTTAAAAAATAAAGAATGCACCTTAGCTAGATAGGAGCACGGCAAGTGTATTGGAAGCATGTGAAGAATGTAGATAAATTTTGGGAGAATTATGCTTTTTAAAATATTTTTCCTGCCTACCCAAGATAGATAAGTATCTTTCCAAGAACGGATTAATGTGGTAGTGCTTTCCAATAGTCGAGTGTAATTAAGGGTGAAAAGATCTTTATCCAAGACGCATAACTGAATGCCTAAATATGTCAAACTTTTCTGTTTCCAAGGGAAAGGGAATGTCGATTTAAGGCTGTTGATTATATTATTAGGTAATCCGATGTTTAGTAGCTGAATATATATATATATATATATATATATATATATATATATATATTTATATATATATATATATAATATATAGGCTGAACTGGATGGACAAATGTCTTTTTTCGGCCTTACTAACTATGTTACTATGTTACTATGTTGCTCAGATTTGGATTCATTTATTTTAAAATTGGAAAGTTTGCTATATTTCTCCAGAGTGTTCATAATGGCTGGGATGCTTCTTAACGGTTTTGAAATGATTAGTAATAGGTCATCCGCAAACGCCGCCACCTTAAAGTGGGTGCCTTGAATATGAAGGCCTTCAATATCAACGCATTGTTGTATGGCCTGTATCAGAGGCTCAATTGAGAGTACAAAGAGTAGCGGCGACAGGGGACAGCCCTGTCTTGTGCCATTGAGTATCTGAAATGAGTCTGTGAGCGACCCATTGATTCTGATCCTAGCTGAGGGAGCGGAATACATTCCCATGATAGCCAATATCAAAGATGGGGGAAATCCAAATTTTAGTAATGTTTCCTGCAGGAAGATCCAGTCAACCCTATCGAAGGCCTTCTCAGCGTCTAAGTCCATTAGTGCAATTGGTATTTTCTTAAGTTTTGCATACTGCATAAGGTGCAAGACTTTGTACGTATTGTCTTTCCCCTCTCTCCCTTTCACAAATCCAGATTGAGACAGGGAAATCAGCTGAGGCAGCACGACAGCCATTCTGTTTGCCATTAGTCTCGCATAAATTTTTAGATCCGTGTTCAACAATGAGATCGGCCTGCAGCTACCACATTGTTCTGGATCTTTCCCTTCCTTATATATCAGTGAGATTCTGGCCTCCAGAAACTGGCGTGGGGCTGTGTCCCCCCTCTGAAGAGAGTTGCACATGTTAAGCAGGTGGGGAAGCAAAATTTCAGAGTTAGTTTTATAGTAATGTGCTGTAAAGCCGTCCGGACCCGGGGCCTTTCCTTTGGGGCACTTCGACAGGGCCGACTGGAGCTCCGTCAGAGAGAACGGTTTGATTAATTGTTTTTGCTGAGATATAGATAGGGCTGGGAGATTTAGGCTATTTAAGAAGGTTTGGATATCTTGCTTTCTCTGGCTTTTCTCCCCCTCTCCTTCTGCAAGGCGTAATTGGTATAGGGATTTGTAGTAGTTTAGAAATTCTCTCTCAATCTGGGAGTAGTTTTGGGTTTTTTGGCCTGCTTTAGTTTTGATAGAGTGGATGAATGTGCGGGCCTGTTTCTTTTTGATAAGTGACATAGTTAATTTAGAGGCTTTATCCCCATGTACGAATATGCGGATTTTATGTGAAACGAAAAATTTCGCTGACTGTTCTCTGAGGATGTCTCTCAGTCTTTGTCTTTTAGCTGAGAGCTCCTGGAGAGTTTGTGGTAATAAAGTCCTCTTATGTTGGGATTCTAAACACTATCTCTTCGTGTAGAAAATTCAATTCTTTATTTTTGGTTTTATTCAGGTAAGATGCTATGGATATAAACTCTCCCCGTAGCACAGATTTGTGTGCCTCCCACAATATTAAGGGTGGTGTTTCAGCATTATTATTTAATTCAAAGTATGTTTTAATGGCTTTAGCGATGCGAGATTTAGTGATAGGGTTATCTAAAAGTGATTCATTCAACTGCCAGGACCTGTTTGGGGCGAATTGTTTTGATAAAATTAACTCTACCATTACATACGAGTGGTCAGAAAACAAGGAGGGGTTTATGTCTGCCTCTTGTATGTTGAGTAGTAGGGATCTAGGTACAAATACGTAATCTATTCGATGGTAGGAGCCATGTGGATGAGAGAAGAAAGTATAATCTCGTTTAGTTGGATGCATGTAGCGCCAGACATCAACTAGGTTCAGTGAGTGGAGAGCTTGTTTCACTCTAACTAAATCCCTAAGAGAAATTGCACTTTTCTTTTTTGTTGTATCGATGGAGGGTTCAAGAGCCAGGTTGAGGTCTCCACCAAGAATGAGTGTACCTTCCCTAAAGTCTCTTATTTTTTTGAGTGTGGCTAGAGTCCATTTTAGTTGCTTTTTATTTGGAGTATAAATATCACAGATGGTAACAGCCACCCCGGCCAGAATTCCTTTAATCATCAGATAACGACCATTTGGGTCAGCCAACTGATCATGAAGTAGGAATGGAATATCTCTAGCTATGGCTATTGACACTCCCTTAGATTTAGTCTGAGGTGAAGTAGCATGGAACCACCTGTCATAATGACCCTTCTCAAAGGAAGGGATTTTATTACAAGTGAAGTGTGTTTCCTGTAAAAGTAGCAAGTCGATACCTTTTTTTTTTTTAAGTATGAAAGGGTTTGGCCTCTAGAAGACGGGGAGTTGAAACCATTAGTGTTGAAGGAAATTAACTTGAATTTCTTCAGGTTGTCAGCCATCTGGAAGAAGTCTTGATGGTAAAGGATGTCCCAGTGTGTCTAAGGGGAGGGTAAGGAGAGGTGGGATAGGGAGAAAATAGACAGGGATAAGACAGGGGGGGAGGGGGGTAGAGAGTTGAAATAGAAGAAACATTATAATAAGGAGAATCACAACATAGCACTCAACCAAGTGCAACATATCAAGAATGAAGCTGGAGATAGTAATCACCGCCAGCTAGAAAGAGGCAATCTAGTTACAATAAACATAACATATCTAAACTGAGAATTAGTGTTCTGTGTAGCAAAAAGAACCTACACAATGGAGTGAGATCTAAGCAATGAAAGGTTAAAGATCAATACTAGGGATATCTATCAGGGGTCCCCAGTCCGTCAAAATTAACAATGAGGATAGACCCGTCCCTTCAGGTTTCTGGGTCTTTGGTGGGAGTGGACCTGGAAGCTTTGCGTTTTGTTTTCTGAGATCTGGGGGTGGAGACCGGTTGCCATGGATTAGGGCTAGGGAGGGGTTGTAGCATTGAGGCTGCGTGGAAAGACTCGATGTCGGGGTACTGGTCAAGGGAGATGTTAAGTTCTTTACAAATCTTTTGGATGTCTGCTGAAGATCTTGCTTGCAGCCTTTTGTCTTCAGTATTGATTTGTATTCCGAATGGGTACAGCCAACGGTATTGGAGTTTTTTCTGGAGGATCGCCTCGGTGAATGGTTTGAGCAGAAATCGCTTCCTCAGGGTGATCGCTGAAAGATCTTGGAAAAGTTTGAGGCGTGTGTCTTCAAATTTGATGTCCTGGGCCTCCCTTGCCCGTTTTAGTATCAAATCTTTAGTGCGAAAATCCAGGAACCTGCACAGTACATCTCGGGGTGGGTCCCCCTGTTTAGGCTTAGAGCGTAGTGCCCTGTGTATTCTGACTATTTCAATATCTTGGGGGTCATGATCTAGAAGTAGGGAGCGGAAGGTCTCGATAGCGGCTTTGAAGAGGGCTTCAGAGGCAACGGATTCCGGCAAGCCTTTTATTCGTATGTTATTTCTCCTCTCTCGGTTTTCATGGTCTTCCAGCGTACATTGGACCATATGGAGCTGATCCTCCTGAGCTTTAATGCAGGACAGGATAGCGTTGGAATATTCTATGGAGTTACTTTGCGAGTTCTCCAGGGTCTCGATTCTATGTCCCTGTTGTGTTATTTCCTGTTTGATATCTGTTAATTCTTTTCCAATAGGCTCTAGGGCATTGGATAAGATTCGTTTAATGAAGGAACGGGTTACCGGGTGTTCCTTGCCCCCAGATCCCATATCAGAGTCACTTTCCATGTCGGAATCTGTTTCTCCTTCCGTAGCTAAGTTAGATGGGTAGTCTGTTTTAACAACACTGGGGGTAGTAATTTGTTTTTTAAGATATTTATCTAGATCTGTTTGTGCAGCAAGCGAACTAGTTTTAGTTGACTTGGGTGTTTTAGTGCTAGATCTGACCATTGTGCGTAATGTAGTGATATGGATGAAGCTATAATTCCTCTTCCAGCGAGCAATGAGGTCACTACCACATCATTTTACTTGGGTGGTCGCAGTGTAGGCAGGCTGTTTGTTCAAATGTTGCAGTCACAACTATAATTAGGGTAGAGGACCAATTCCTGGTGCGGCCACTAGGTGTCAGAAGAGGACCACTCTATTACAAGCAATTAATGTAGGATTCCCCACTAATAAAGTATGATAAAGACCTCTGCTTTTAAATTGGAGCAAAGGATGTAGCCTATCCCACAAGGGTGTTTTGGTGACCAGGTTTTATTTGAGCGGTCAGCAGTGGTCCGTAGCGTGGCTCTGTGGTCTCAGTTTTAGGGGTCCGGTTTACAGCACCCAGGAGTCGGCAAAGCCAAAGTTTGCGTGCAGGGAGTCCAGGAAAGGGAGCCAAATGGGTTATCATGCCCATCCAGCGCCCAGATCCGTCCCAAGATGGTGCCTCTGTTGTTGTATTAACTTATCTGTGTCTCTCCCTAACACAGTTCCCCTCTGGCCGGGTTATATTTTAGCCTCCTTCTCCCCTGGTTCTCCTCCAGCACTCCTCTAACAGAGTTAAAGATCAGCTCCGGTCACCACAGACAGAGCCTCTCCTCTCTCAGCCCCAGTCAGTAAGTATAATGGCCCACAGACCCTCAGCTCGCGCTCACTCGTTCCTCCACAGGGGAGGTAAACAGCAACCGTGCCCCAGCTCCGTGGAGCGGTCGGGCAGCAGGACGCACTCTCCGGGGGCTCAGTCTGAGTCACTCACCGCCAGGCGATCGCTCTCCAGGGGAGCGGTGGCTGTGGGCGTCCTCCTCTCTCTGTCCCCGCCAGCTGGATGAAGTTCTCCTTACCGCTCACCGCCGGCGGCCGCGGCAGTGGATCATACAGCAGGAGGCAGGTCACGAGAACGGGTACCGCTTCAGGGGGATCGCTCCGGAGCACCGCCGGGTAGGTAAGCAGCGATGGCCCTCCACTCGCCGCACACTCACCGCAGGGAAGGCGGGCCAGCGGCGGGAAGCTTTCCTGAATATGGCGGGCGGGAGGCGCCTTAAAGCGGCCGCGGCCCCCAGACTCCAGTCTTCGGTGCCCCCACTGGGATGCGTCAGGGGCACTGGATGCTTCACATGGGTCACTTACCAGGTTCTGAGGACTGTTATGACCTGGTGGTAAGGACAATAATGGACCTGGTGGTTAAGAGCACATGAAATGACCTGATAGTTACTAATAATACAGGACGAGCTCTGGGACGTGGGAACTCTGCAGACCGCAATCCCTAATCCTATCACACACACTAGAAATAGCCGTGGATTGCTCCTAACGCTCCCTATGCAACTCGACACAGCCTAAGGAACTAGCTAGCCCTGAAGATAGAAAAATAAGCCTACCTTGCCTCAGAGAAATTCCCCAAAGGAAAAGGCAGCCCCCTACATATAATGACTGTGAGTAAAGATGAAAATACAAACACAGAGATGAAATAGATTTAGCAAAGTGAGGCCCGACTTACTGAACAGACTGAGGATAGGAAAGGTAACTTTGCGGTCAGCACAAAAACTACAAAAAGACCACGCAGAGGGCGCAAAAAGACCCTCCGCACCGACTCACGGTGCGGAGGCGCTCCCTCTGCGTCCCAGAGCTTCCAGCAAGCAAGACAAAAATCAAAATAGCAAGCTGGACAGAAAAATAGCAAACTAAAGAAAAACAAGCAGGAACTTAGCTTCTGCTGGGAAGACAGGTCACAAGAACGATCCAGGAGTGAACTAGACCAATACTGGAACATTGACAGGTGGCATGGAGCAATGATCTAAGTGGAGTTAAATAGAGCAGATAGCTAACGAATTAACCTCGTCACCTGTGGAAGGAAACTCAGAAGCCGCAGCCCCACTCACAACCAACAGAGGAAGCCCATGGACAGAACCAGCCGAAGTACCATTCATGACCACAGGAGGGAGCTTGACAACAGAATTCACAACAGTATCCCCCCTTGAGGAGGGGTCACCGAACCCTCACCAGAGCCCCCAGGCCGACCAGGACGAGCCAAATGAAAGGCACGAACCAGATCGGCAGCATGAACATCGGAGGCAAAGACCCAGGAATTATCTTCCTGACCATAACCCTTCCACTTGACCAGGTACTGGAGTTTCCGTCTCGAAATACGAGAATCCAAAATCTTCTCCACCACATACTCCAACTCCCCCTCAACCAACACCGGGGCAGGAGGATCAACGGATGGAACCACAGGCGCCACGTATCTCCGCAACAACGACCTATGGAATACATTATGGATGGCAAAAGAAGCCGGAAGGGTCAAACGAAACGACACAGGATTGATAACCTCAGAAATCTTATACGGACCAATGAAACGAGGCTTAAACTTAGGAGAGGAAACCTTCATAGGAACATAACGAGACGACAACCAAACCAAATCCCCAACACGAAGTCGGGGACCCACACAGCGCCAGCGGTTAGCGAAACATTGAGCCTTCTCCTGGGACAATGTTAAATTGTCCACCACATGAGTCCAAATCTGCTGCAACCTATCCACCACAGTATCTACACCAGGACAGTCCGAAGACTCAACCTGCCCTGAAGAGAAACGAGGATGGAAACCAGAATTGCAGAAAAACGGCGAAACCAAAGTAGCTGAGCTGGCCCGATTATTAAGGGCGAACTCAGCCAAAGGCAAAAAGGACACCCAATCATCCTGATCAGCAGAAACAAAGCATCTCAGATATGTTTCCAAAGTGTGATTAGTTCGTTCGGTTTGGCCATTTGTCTGAGGATGGAAAGCCGAGGAAAAAACAAATCAATGCCCATCCTAGCACAAAAGACTCGCCAAAACCTCGAAACAAAATGGGAACCTCTGTCCGAAACGATGTTCTCCGGAATGCCATGAAATGGCACCAAATCAGAGGAGGAAGGCAATTTAGACAAGGGTACCAAATGGACCATCTTAGAGAAGCGATCACAAACCACCCAAATGACCGACATCTTTTGAGAGACAGGGAGATCCGAAATAAAATCCATAGAGATATGCGTCCAGGGCCTCTTCGGGACCGGCAAGGGCAAAAGCAACCCACTGGCACGAGAACAGCAGGGCTTAGCCCGAGCACAAGTCCCACAGGACTGCACAAAAGAACGCACATCCCGCGACAAAGACGGCCACCAAAAGGATCTAGCCACTAACTCTCTGGTACCAAAGATTCCAGGATGACCAGCCAACACCGAACAATGAACCTCAGAGATAACTCTACTAGTCCATTTATCAGGGACAAACAGTTTCTCCGCTGGGCAACGGTCAGGTCTATCAGCCTGAAATTTTTGCAGCACCCGCCGCAAATCAGGGGAGATGGCAGACAAAATTACCCCCTCTTTGAGAATACCCGCCGGCTCAGGAACACCCGGAGAGTTGGGCACAAAACTCCTTGACAGGGCATCAGCCTTCACATTCCTAGAGCCTGGAAGGTACGAAACCACAAAATCAAAGCGGGAGAAAAATAGCGACCAACGAGCCTGTCTAGGATTCAACCATTTGGCAGACTCGAGATAAGTAAAATTCTTGTGATCCGTCAAGACCACCACACGATGCTTGGCTCCTTCAAGCCAATGATGCCACTCCTCGAATGCCCACTTCATGGCCAACAACTCTCGATTGCCAACATCACAATTGCGCTCAGCAGGCGAAAACTTTCTAGAAAAGAAGGCACATGGTTTCATCACCGAGCCATCAGAACTTCTTTGCGACAAAACAGCCCCTGCTCCAATCTCAGAAGCATCAACCTCGACCTGAAACGGGAGCGAAACATCTGGCTGGCACAACACAGGGGCAGAAGAAAAACGACGCTTCAACTCCTGAAAAGCTTCCACAGCCGCAGAAGACCAATTGACCACATCAGCACCCTTCTTGGTCAAATCAGTCAACGGTTTAGCAACACTAGAAAAATTACTGATGAAGCGACGATAAAAATTAGCAAAGCCCAGGAACTTCTGCAGACTCTTCAGAGATGTCGGCTGAGTCCAATCATAAATGGCCTGGACTTTAACAGGGTCCATCTCGATAGTAGAAGGGGAAAAAATGAAACCCAAAAATGAAACCTTCTGAACTCCAAAGAGACACTTTGACCCCTTCACAAACAAAGAATTCGCACGAAGGACCTGGAACACCATTCTGACCTGCTTCACGTGAGACTCCCAATCATCCGAAAAGACCGAAATATCATCCAAATATACAATCAGGAATTTATCCAGGTACTCTCGGAAGATGTCATGCATAAAGGACTGAAATACTGATGGAGCATTGGAAAGCCCGAATGGCATAACCAGGTACTCAAAATGGCCCTCGGGCATATTAAATGCTGTTTTCCATTCATCGCCCTGTTTAATACCCACAAGATTATATGCACCACGAAGATCTATCTTGGTGAACCAACAAGCCCCCTTAATCCGAGCAAACAAGTCAGACAGCAGCGGCAAAGGATACTGAAATTTGACAGTGATCTTATTAAGAAGGCGGTAATCAATACAAGGTCTCAAAGAACCATCCTTCTTGGCCACAAAAAAGAACCCCGCTCCCAATGGTGACGACGATGGGCGAATATGACCCTTCTCCAAGGATTCCTTTACATAACTCCGCATAGCGGCGTGCTCTGGCACAGATAAATTGAACAGTCAGCCCTTAGGAAACTTACTACCAGGAATCAAATTGATAGCACAATCGCAATCCCTATGAGGAGGTAGGGCACTGGATTTGGGCTCATCAAATACATCCCGGTAATCCGACAAAAACTCCGGGACTTCAGAAGGGGTGGATGACGAAATAGACAAAAATGGAACATCACCATGTACCCCCTGACAACCCCAGCTGGACACAGACATTGATTTCCAATCCAATACTGGATTATGGACCTGTAGCCATGGCAACCCCAAAACGACCACATCATGCAGATTATGCAACACCAAAAAGTGAATATCCTCCTGATGTGCAGGAGCCAGGCACATGGTCAATTGGGTCCAGTACTGAGGCTTATTCTTGGCCAAAGGCGTAGCATCAATTCCTCTCAATGGAATAGGATACTGCAAGGGCTCCAAGAAAAAAACACAGCGCCTGGCAAACTCCAAGTCCATCAAATTCAGGGCAGCGCCTGAATCCACAAATGCCATAACAGAATAGGATGACAAAGAGCAAATCAGAGTAACGGACAAAAGAAATTTCGACTGTACCGTACCAATGGTGGCAGACCTAGCGAAACGCTTAGTGCGCTTAGGACAATCGGAGATAGCATGAGTGGAATCACCACAGTAAAAACACAGCCCATTCCGACGTCTGTGTTCTTGCCGTTCAGCTCTGGTCAAAGTCCTATCACATTGCATAGGCTCAGGTCTATGCTCAGATAATACCGCCAAATGGTGCGCAGCTTTACGCTCACGCAAGCGTCGATCGATCTGAATGGCCAAAGACATAGACTCATTCAGACCAGCAGGAATGGGAAATCCCACCATGACATCCTTAAGGGCTTTAGAGAGACCCTTTCTGAAAATTGCTGCCAGGGCACATTCATTCCACTGAGTGAGTATAGACCACTTCCTAAACTTCTGACAATATATCTCTACCTTATCCTGACCCTGACACAGAGCCAGCAAGATTTTCTCTGCCTGATCCACTGAATTTGGTTCATCATAAAGCAATCCGAGCGCCAGAAAAAACGCATCAACATCACGCAATGCCGGATCTCCTGGCACAAGGGAAAATGCCCAGTCTTGAGGGTCGCCACGTAACAAAGAAATAATGATTTTCACTTGTTGAACAGGGTCACCTGAGGAGCGAGGTTTCAAAGCAAGAAACAATTTACAATTATTCTTGAAATTCAGAAACTTAGATCTATCCCCAAAAAACAAATCAGGAATTGGAATCCTAGGCTCTAACATCGGATTCTGAACCACAAAATCTTGAATGTTTTGTACCCTTGCAGTGAGATTATTCATACAAGAGGACAGACCTTGAATGTCCATATCTACACCTGTATCCTGAACCACCCAGAGGTAAAGGGGAAAAGAGAGACAAAACACACTGTAAAGAAAAAAAAATGGTCTCAGAACTTCTCTTATCCCTCTATAGAGATGCATTAATACTTTGGGCCACCTGTACTGTTATGACCTGGTGGTAAGGACAATAATGGACCTGGTGGTTAAGAGCACACGGAATGACCTGATAGTTACTAATAATACAGGACGAGCTCTGGGACGTGGGAACTCTGCTGACCACAATCCCTAATCCTATCACACACACTAGAAATAGCCGTGGATTGCTCCTAACGCTCCCTATGCAACTCGACACAGCCTAAGGAACTAGCTAGCCCTGAAGATAGAAAAATAAGCCTACCTTGCCTCAGATAAATTCCCCAAAGGAAAAGGCAGCCCCCTACATATAATGACTGTGAGTAAAGATGAAAATACAAACACAGAGATGAAATAGATTTAGCAAAGTGAGGCCTGACTTACTGATCAGACTGAGGATAGGAAAGGTAACTTTGCGGTCAGCACAAAAACTACAAAAAGACCACGCAGAGGGCGCAAAAAGACCAGAGCTTCCAGCAAGCAAGACAAAAATCAAAATAGCAAGCTGGACAGAAAAATAGCAAACTAAAGAAAAACAAGCAGGAACTTAGCTTCTGCTGGGAAGACAGGTCACAAGAACGATCCAGGAGTGAACTAGACCAATACTGGAACATTATATAGTTATATAGTTATATAGTTATTAAGGTTGAAGGAAGACTATATGTCCATCTAGTTCAACCCATAGCCTAACCTAACATGCCCTAACATGTTGATCCAGAGGAAGGCAAAAAAAAACCATGTGGCAAAGAGTAAGCTCCACATTGGGGAAAAAAATTCCTTCCCGACTCCACATACGGCAATCAGACTAGTTCCCTGGATCAACGCCCTATCAAGGAATCTAGTGTATATACCCTGTAACATTATACTTTTCCAGAAAGGTATCTAGTCCCCTCTTAAATTTAAGTAATGAATCACTCATTACAACATCATACGGCAGAGAGTTCCATAGTCTCACTGCTCTTACAGTAAAGAATCCGCGTCTGTTATTATGCTTAAACCTTTTTTCCTCCAAACGCAGAGGATGCCCACTTGTCCCTGTTTCAGGTCTATGATTAAAAAGATCATCAGAAAGGTCTTTGTACTGTCCCCTCATATATTTATACATTAAAATAAGATCACCCCATTGACAGGTGGCATGGATCTAAATGGAGTTAAATAGAGCAGCCAGCTAACGAATTAACCTCGTCACCTGTGGAAGGAAACTCAGAAGCCGCAGCCCCACTCACAACCAACAGAGGAAGCCCATGGACAGAACCAGCCGAAGTACCATTCATGACCACAGGAGGGAGCTTGACAACAGAATTCGCAACAGAGGACACATACACACACAGGGCTGTAGCCATCTTCCTGCCCTTGCTCTGACCTCTGCAGTACTCACTCTCAACTTAACGGGGCACTGTAGGGAGAGAGAGAGGGGGGATGGAGGGGGGATTGGGAAAGATGATCAAGGACTGCAGAGGATGCAGAGTGTCATTGACTGTAAGGAATGCTGTACACTTTCTGTGCACTTCATAAAGGGGCTGCAGATGTAGGGGGCTCCCTTTTTGGGTGGCAGCATCTGAGTCTGGGGTGGGCCCACTGGAGGAATCTCCAGTGTCCAGGTGCCCAAGTCCAACCTTGTTCTTATGGTACTTTGTGTTTGCTAACTGTGTAAGAAGGCTAAAGGATGGATAGAATACCCTTGAAAACCCTTGTGCAAGTATGTTAGCACAACGGAAAACAGTTTGGCTGATTAAAGAACCTATGAACCTGACATTCCTTTGAGCTAGTTGAGAATCTGGAGCATTACATTTGTTGGTTCCATTAAACCCTCAAAATGGCCAGAAAAAAAGAACTTTTATGTGAAACTCGACAGTCTATTCTTCTTCTTAGAAATGAATGCTATTCCATGCGAGAAATTGCCAAGAAACTGAAGATTTCCTACAACGGTGTGTACTACTCCTTTCAGAGGAGAGCTCAAACAGGCTCTAACTAGAGTAGAAAGAGAAGTGGGAAGCCCCGCTGCACAACTTAGCAACAAGACAAGTACATTAGAGTCTGTAGTTTTAGAAATTGACACCTCACAGGTCCTCAACTGGCAGCTTCATTAAATAGTACACACAAAATGCCAGTGTCAATGTCTACAGTGAAGAGGTGACTCTGGGATGCTGGCCTTCAGAGCAGAGTGGCAAAGAAAAACCCATATCTGAGACTGGCTAATATGGAAAAGACTAATATGGGCAAAAGAACAAAGACATTGGACAGAGGAAAATTGGAAAAAAGTGTTATGGACAGACAAATCCAAGTTTGAGGTGTTTGGATCACACAGAAGAACATTTGTGAGATGCAGAACAGCTGAAAAGATGCTGGAAGAGAGCCTGACGCCATCTGTCAAGCATGGTGGAAGTAATGTGATGGTCTGGGGTTGTTTAGTGCTGGTAAAGTGGGAGTTTTGTACAAGGTAAAAGGGATTTTGAATAATGAATGCTATCACTCCATTTTGCAATGCCGTGTTATACCCTGTGGACAGCGCTTGATTGGAGCCAATTTCATCCTACAAAAGGACAATGACCCAAACACACCTCCAAATTATGCACAAACTATTTAGGGAAGAAGCAGGCAGTTGGTATTATATCAGTAATGGAGTGGCCAGCGCAGTCACCAGATCTCAACCCCATTGAGCTGTTGTGGGAGCAGCTTGACCGTATGGTATGCAAAAAGTGCCCATCAAGCAAAACCAACTTGTGGGAGGGGCTTCTGGAAGCATGGGGTGAAATTAACTGCTAGAATGCCAAAGGTCTGCAATGCTGTAATTGCTGCAATTGGAGCATTCTTTCACGAAAGCAAAGTTTCAGGGAGAAAATAATTATTTCAAATAAAAATCTTTTTATCAAACATTGTCAATGTCTGGACTAGATTTTCATGTAGAGGAGCTGCGGAGAAACCATCACGTGTTTCTCAACGCAGGCAGTGAATAGCCAGGCCTTTCCCTGGAAAGGAACAACCAAGGGAAGGGCAGCATCCAATAAAGGAAAACCACCTATTCCAAGCATGGTATCCATCCACAGACAGCTGTTTCGGGGTTTTTGCCCCTCATCAGTGTGGAGTAGGAATCTGGCTACTAGGAGCAGTGCCTAGTAAAAAGGCTATAAAGGCACGGATGATTGACCTCGTGGAGACCAAAACATCCAACACCGTGGAGACACCATCACGTGTTTCTCAATGCAGTGATCCAGAACGCTGCCCCCAAATATGCAAATGCATGTAGAGGAGCGGCAGAGACACCATCACGTGTTTCTCAACGCAGGCAGTGAATAGCCAGGCCTTTCCCGGGGAAGGAACAACCAAGCCTGTGTTGAGAAACACGTGATGGTGTCTCCGCAGCTCCTCTACATGCATTTGCATATTTGGGGGCAGTGATCTGGATCACTGCGTTGAGAAACATGTGATGGTGTCTCCGCGGTGTTGGATGTTTTGGTCTCCACGAGGTCAATCATCCGCGCCTTTATGGACTAGATTTTCAATTCATTTGGCAACTCATTTGATTAATAAAAGTACAAGTTTTCATGGAAAACACAAAATTTTCTGGGTGACCCTAAACATTTGAACAGTAGTGTATATCTGTTCTATTCTAACCTGTCTCGCTGTAATATTACTTTACGCAGCACATGAATTGCCGGCTTATCTTCTATCTATCCAGCTATGTAATATATATGCAGTACAAATATATATATATATATATATATATATATATACAGTATATATGTGTGTGTGTGTGTGTGTGTGTGTGTGTCACTGACATTTATATATCTTTGTATTTTATGTGTATATACCCATTCTATCTATTCTATTCTAACCTGTCATGATGTAATGATTCCACGTGGCAAATGAAGTGCCGGCTTTTATTCTATCTTTAACCGAATGTTACCGGCTTTTTCTGATTCTAAGAAAAATGCTGGTGTTACCAACCACAATTCCGAATGTACCATATTTGTGCTGAATTTATGTTTGGTGATCGTTTTCCGAACGTATTCTATCATCTCTATTTATAATTTACCTTCACTATTATCTTGTATTTCATGTTTTTCACCATTTTTCTTTATACTTATATTTGGAGGTTTATTTACAATCTGTTTCAAGCACATTGCACAAGAGTGTGCATTGTAACAATTACCTTCTTTTGGTGCTATCACAACCCTGTTGTTCGGTCTCCCAGGACCAGGGGCTCCTTCCCTCTTCACAACGCTAGGGATGCCCTTGCTTTCCCTGTTCCCTGGATTATTTCTGAGGGTTAAAATGCCGGGGCCACGTATCTTACCTTAGCTCCTGAATCCAACATCAGTCTGCAGCCATCGCCCACCCAGGGAAGTGAGGAGTAGTAGTGTACCGTAATACACCAACCAGACTAACAAGATAACGAACAGGGATGACAGAAAATACCAAACATACAAATATACTCATACAGAAGAGGAATGCACTGAGGAGTGGAGGATGGGGTTAAGCCAAAGTAGGAGCATAAAGTAAGTAATTATCACACACTCTTTGTGCTGTCCTGATAGTTTGCTTTGTTTTGCAGTTTACTTTATCCTTGTCAGTCAGTTATCTATGGTTACCATAATGTTTCACCTCCAGTGGTGGGGGTTTAGCTCAGGGTTGTACAGGAGATAGGGACAGGTCAGTGGCTCAGGCCTCCCTACCATCAAGGATATCCCTGTGTCAAGGCATCTCTAGCTTGAAGGGCAGTTCTGGGGTGGGGTACAGGTTCCTCATCTCCTGTTTTCCCATTACTTCCCAAGTCAGCCCAAAACATTACCTTCCATGGATCCCATTGTTTCTCTGTCTAGACAGTTGGAGGCTCTGTCTATCCAGGTTACAGAGCTTAAAGGGGCAGTTCAGCAACAGGCCTTGTCAGCTTCTGCGGTGCAGTCAGAGGCATTGACCAGGTCATCTGAACCAAATTTGGCCCTTCTAGAGTGGTTTGAAGGAGATCACAGTAAGGTTGTTTCTTTCTGTGAATCTTGCAAACTGTACGTCTGTCTGCATCCTCTTCAGGGGTAAGGCTCAGCGTGTGGGTATAGTAGTCTTTTTACTAACTGGGGTCCCACAAGTGTGGGCTTTTCTCTACCCTCCGAATCCCCTGTTTTTGAATCAGTGGACTTTTTTTTCTGCACTTGGCCTTATCATTGATGATCCAGATAAACTGGCTTTGGCTGAGTCCAAGATTCATTATCTTGTTCAGGGGAATCGGCCTGCCGAGGAGTATTGTGCTGAATTTCGCCGCTGGTCCGTGCATACTCAGTGGAACGACCCTACTTTTAGGAGTCAGTTTTTGCAGTGGGTTTCTGAGAGGATCAAGCAGGCTTTGGTGAGGTATGAGACTCCCGCCTCGCTGGGGGTAGCCATTTGTAGTCCGTATTGACCCCCATTTTGGTCAAAGGTCTTAGGAGACCATATCGGTATCGAAGGGCGCAGGAACAGCAATAGCAACCCCGGAGACCTATCTAGAGCCGATGCAGATCATGGGGATGTTGCATGAGAACAAAAAGCCCTTTATCGCTAAAAGAGGAGGGGTCTGTTATTTTCCGTGGCAAAAAGGGACATTATATTAACACTTGTCCCATAGTACCGAAAAAAGGTGCGCCAGCGGAAAACTGGTAGGCTCAGGGGGTTTGGAGGATCCCAGCCTAAGCCAACATATATTCTCCATGATGGCATCTCAGTGTATTCTCCCCACAAGGGTATTAATCGGAGGTCAGGTGACATTATAACCAACCAATTTTTTCTGGTGAGCTGTGGCTCAAATGCAGGCCTTTGCCCAACAGTATAATCTGTCCGGACTGGAGAAACAAGCCTTTAAGGCAGTGTTCCCCAACTCCAGTCCTCAAGAGCCACCAACAGGTCATGTATTCAGGATTTCCTTAGAATTGCCCAGGTCATAATTGCATTACCTGGAAAGGCAAGAATCCCATCACATGTGTAATACTAAGGAAATCCTGAATACATGACCTGTTGGTGGATCTTGAGGACTGGAGTTGGGGAACAATGCCTTAGGCCGGTTTCACACGTCAGTGGCTCCGGTACGTGAGGTGACAGTTTCCTCACCTACCGGAGCCACTGACACACGTAGACACATTAAAATCAATCCATCTGTGCAGATGTCATAGATTTTTTGCGGACCGTGTCTCCGTGTGCCAAACACGGAGACATGTCAGTGTTCGTGGGAGCGCACGGATTACACAGACCCATTAAAGTCAATGGGTCCATGTAAAACACATACCGCACACGGACTTTGTCCGTGTGCCATGCAGTAGACAGCGCTACATTAAGCGCTGTCCCCCCCACTGGTGCTGAAGCTGCCATTCATATCTTCTCTACAGCAGCGTTTGCTGTAGAGAAGATATGAATAATCGTGTGTAAAATCAAGATCCATGTTCCCCCCCCCCCCCGCTGTGATTAAAATACAGGTCCTTCTCAAAAAATTAGCATATAGTGTTAAATTTCATTATTTACCATAATGTAATGATTACAATTAAACTTTCATATATTATAGATTCATTATCCACCAACTGAAATTTGTCAGGTCTTTTATTGTTTTAATACTGATGATTTTGGCATACAAGTCCTGATAACCCAAAAAACCTGTCTCAATAAATTAGCATATCAAGAAAAGGTTCTCTAAACGACCTATTACCCTAATCTTCTGAATCATCTAATTAACTCTAAACACATGCAAAAGATACCTGAGGCTTTTATAAACTCCCTGCCTGGTTCATTACTCAAAACCCCCATCATGGGTAAGACTAGCGACCTGACAGATGTCAAGAAGGCCATCATTGACACCCTCAAGCAAGAGGGTAAGACCCAGAAAGAAATTTCTCAACAAATAGGCTGTTCCCAGAGTGCTGTATCAAGGCACCTCAATGGTAAGTCTGTTGGAAGGAAACAATGTGGCAGAAAACGCTGTACAACGAGAAGAGGAGACCGGACCCTGAGGAAGATTGTGGAGAAGGACCGATTCCAGACCTTGGGGAACCTGAGGAAGCAGTGGACTGAGTCTGGTGTGGAAACATCCAGAGCCACCGTGCACAGGCGTGTGCAGGAAATGGGCTACAGGTGCCGCATTCCCCAGGTAAAGCCACTTTTGAACCATAAACAGCGGCAGAGGCGCCTGACCTGGGCTACAGAGAAGCAGCACTGGACTGTTGCTAAGTGGTCCCAAGAATTTTTTTCTGATGAAAGCAAATTTTGCATGTCATTCGGAAATCAAGGTGCCAGAGTCTGGAGGAAGACTGGGGAGAAGGAAATGCCAAAATGCCTGAAGTCCAGTGTCAAGTACCCACAGTCAGTGATGGTGTGGGGTGCCATGTCAGCTGCTGGTGTTGGTCCACTGTGTTTCATCAAGGGCAGGGTCAATGCAGCTAGCTATCAGGAGATTTTGGAGCACTTCATGCTTCCATCGGCTGAAATGCTTTATGGAGATGAAGATTTCATTTTTCAGCACGACCTGGCACCTGCTCACAGTGCCAAAACCACTGGTAAATGGTTTACTGACCATGGTATTACTGTGCTCAATTGGCCTGCCAACTCTCCTGACCTGAACCCCATAGAGAATCTGTGGGATATTGTGAAGAGAAAGTTGAGAGACGCAAGACCCAACACTCTGGATGAGCTTAAGGCCGCTATTGAAGCATCCTGGGCCTCCATAACATCTCAGCAGTGTCACAGGCTGATTGCCTCCATGCCACGCCGCATTGAAGCAGTCATTTCTGCCAAAGGATTCCCAACCAAGTATTGAGTGCATAACTGAACATTATTATTTGATGGTTTTTTTGTTTGTTATTAAAAAACACTTTTATTTGATTGGATGGGTGAAATATGCTAATTTATTGAGACAGGTTTTTTGGGTTATCAGGAGTTGTATGCCAAAATCATCAGTATTAAAACAATAAAAGACCTGACAAATTTCAGTTGGTGGATAATGAATGTATAATATATGAAAGTTTAATTGTAATCATTACATTATGGTAAATAATGAAATTTAACATTATATGCTAATTTTTTGAGAAGGACCTGTACTCACCCGGCTCCCGGCTCCCTCGTTGCTTCCTGTCCTGGCCGCACCTTCTACTGTATGAGCGGTCACGTGGGGCCGCCGATTACAGTCATGAATATGCGGCTCCACCTCCCATAGGGGTGGAGCCGCATATTCATTACTGTAAATGAGCGGCCCCACGTGACCGCTCATACAGTAGAAGGTGCGGCCAGGACAGGAAGCAGCGCCAGCCAGCGAGAGAGCTGGGTGAGTATTTTAATCACAGCGGGGGGGGGGGGGCACACAGGGGGTGGGAGGGGGATGGGGACATGGATCTTGATTTTACACACTATTATTCATATCTTCTCTACAGCAAACACTGCTGCAGAGAAGATATGAATGGGGCTTCAGCACCAGATGCAGGGGCCAGCGCTAAACTTTACCCAGTGGGCACACGGGCGGCACAGGTGTGCCGCACATGTGCCACACTGATGTGCCACAGAAACGCACGGGCACACGGATACGGATAGTTCCGGTACCGATTTTTCCGGTACCGGAATTATGTGAACGTGTGGGACTGCCCTTAAGGAGTATATTGCTGAGAGCTTGATCAAGGGTCACATTAGACCATCGTCGTCTCCAGTGGCAGCTTGTTTCTTCCTTGTCAAATATCCGATAATTGGGCCAAGCAAAAATATAGTATCTCCTAAATTACCAAATTATCCTAACAAAAAAAATGGAGAACTCTATTTAAAACAATTTAAACATCTTTATTAATACAATACTTATAAAAACATAAGGGTTACACAATAGTACATGATAAGACACCACATGGTACACTCTAATGTGAAAGTGGTTCCAATTAATTACACCATAAATTATTTATTATTTTACATAGAAAATAAATGACTTTGCCTTTAAATTATGCATGTGAGAACTTCGGAGGGTATCCCCTTTAAAAGATTATGAAAGAATGTTACATACTAAAAGGGGAATACATCAATAAACCTGTTTGTGTAGGTAATAGTGGAATAGTTATTGGAAAAGAAGGGAGTGATTACATATCAAATTAAATTGTCAATTTCATATAAATAAATTAATCATGCCCAAGGCTTCATTTGGTCAAAGTATATATCAAATGGTGGCTCAAAAGGGAATGGTATCCCATAAGCATCTATAGTTACAATATTTCCACCTGAGCCTAAACATAAGTTCCCTCTGTGGATTGTAAGAAAGCTGCCAAGCACTATACAATTCATTTATCAACATTCAGTTTATAAAACTTAATCTCAACATAATATTTATATTGCATAAGTTGAAAGTTTGGAAAAAGTGCCAATAGTGCATATGTAATTGCTTACAAAGTGCAGAGCAGCTGTCCCAACAAAACAAACAGATGGTTAGGCAGACATATTCATTACCACTGATTCAATCTTGGTGGACAGAGACCCCTTAAAGCACATTTTGCATGTGTGCTGTGACCTCAGCTACCGGCCTTTAAATATCCCTCTCATTACCTTCGATTACTTGCACAAGTGGTGCTTCCATCATGAGAGTGGGCGTCATCTACCTCCATGTCGGCATCTGACGTCATATCACCCGTGAGTCACTGTTCGACGCGTCAGAGCTAGGAGCAGGATGATCATCGCCATAGTGACGCGTCAATAGGAAGGATGTGAGGCACCCATGTGCACCGTGCTGTACCCAAATGATGAGTTTTAATATTACATCTTCTCACGAAATACCCAACTTAAACAGAATATATGCAGGATAACGCTTCAGTGTGGTATCAGAAGGTGTAGGTTTAACATACTGAGGGTGCAATATTTTTCAAAAAACTCTCCCACCTCTTCAAAAATATATGCACATATCAGCTGAAGCCAACATTTAAAATACATTTTTTTAAGAAAATAGAGAAAAATAAAAAATAAATAAATATAAATATAGACACTTTATGAGGGAGATATTGTTTCTCTTTTTTAAGCTATACAAATTTAAATATGCCCTAAACCACCAAATATTTAAACCAATAGTGAAAAGTGCTTGTATGGAAAAATACTATTGTAATTAAGAATTGTTCCAAAACATATGAAAATGAGTGTGTTATAATAATAATAATAATAATAATAATAATAAGTGATTTAGAGATTGTGGAACTATATATAGATACTAGATGGTGGCCCGATTCTAACGCATCGGGTATTCTAGAATATGCATGTCCACATAGTATATTACACAGCCCACATAGTATATTGCCCAGTCATGTAGTATATTGCCCAGCCACATAGTATATTGCCCAGCCATGTAGTATGTTGCACAGCAACGTAGTATATAGCACAGAGCCACGTAGTATACTGCCCAGTCACGCAGTATATTGGCCAGTCACGTAGTATATTGCCCAGCCACAAATGTAACAGGTTAAAAAAGACTTAAAATAAAAAATAAACATATACTCACCTTCCGTAGAGCCCCTTGTAGTCCTGACGCCTGTGTGTGGTGCACGCGGCAGCTTCCGGTCCCAGGGTGGTATGAGCACAGGACCTGTGATGACGTCACGGTCACATGACCGTGACATCATGGCAGGTCCTTCTCATATAGCATCCTTGGCACCGAAACCTGCCGCTTGTACTGCCGAATACAGGGCGACGTCGGAGGGTGAGAATAATGTTTTTTTTTAAATTATTATTATTTGTAACATTAGATCTTTTTACTATTGATGCTGCATACGCAGCATCAATAGTAAAAAGTTGGTCACACAAGGTTAATAGCTGCGTTAATGGAGTGCGTTACACCGCGGTCCATTAACGCTGGCATTAACCCTGTGTGAGGGCTGACTGGAGGGGAGTATGGAGCGGGCACTGACTGCGGGGAGGAAGGAGCGGCCATTTTGCCAGCGGACTGTGCCCGTTGCTGCTGGTCGTGGCAATGGTCATGGGCGTTTTGCCACGACCAATCAGCGACTTGGATTTCCATGACAGACAGAGGCCGCGACCAATGAATATCCGTGACAGACAGACAGAAGGACAGACAGAAAGACGGAAGTGACCCTTAGACAATTATATAGTAGATAGATATGTAAAACATCATAACATATGTGAATGAATATAAATTGTGACCTTCATATTTCAGTGCCAATAACCATGTGAAAAGTTGTCATGTGATGTATATTCCAAAAAAAAAAATTAATAATAAATTCCTAAAGAGAAAATTATTTTACCTTATTAGCCCAAACATGCACATTCATTAACCATAGTTGGGCAAGTGAATCCCACACCACAATAGCCCCAGGAGATAACCCAGGGAGCCCTCGCACAGGTGTGAAACACACGTCCAACCTGACATATCGGCATAACAGTCATCCCCTCAGTCTGCCCAAAAAATAAAATAAAATAAACTTAACCAAAGAAGATAGGAAATGACAAATGGATTATATAGTCATCAAATGAGCAGCATTCGGATGGGCAGACCTCACCAAAAACTGGTGCTGAAATGCTACCAGGATGACGGTGTCCGCCCACCCAAAAGCCACTACTAGGGTTGAGCGAAACGGATCGGACAAATTCAAAAATCGCCGACTTTCGGCAAAGTCGGGTTTCATGAAACCGGACCCGATCCTAGTATGGGATCAGCCATGAGGTCGTCAATCTTCGCGCCAAAGTCGCGTTTCGTATGACGATTTCAGTGCCATTTTTCAGCCAACAAAGGAGGACCCAGAGTGTGGACAGCGTGATGACATACAGTAGGTCTCGGTCCCCACCATCTTAGAGAAGGGCATGACAGTGATTGGCTTGCTTTCTGCAGCGTCACAGGGGCTATAAAGGGGCATGCACGCCGACCGCCATTTTACTTCTGCATAGGGAGAGGTTGCCACAGCTTCATCAGAAGAAGAGATATAGTTAGGGAGGGAAGATTAACCCCCGAAACTGCTTGTGCTGTTGCGATTTCCACTGTCCAACACCACCATTTGTTTGCAGGGACAGTGGAGTTTATATTTTTGTGCATCAGCTCTGTAGCTTATTAGGCTGCCTTATAAGGCTCCCTGATAGCTGCATTGCTGTTTGCACGCTGCTGAGCAAACCAACTTCTCTTTTAAAAGCACAAATCCTGTTGCTCCTTTCTGCACAGTTATCTTGTTTATTTGTCCACACTTTTGTGTGCAGCAGTCCTTTTTATTGCTGCCATACTTTTCCTGAGATCATTGTAGGGAGACTGAAATTGTACTACATACCAACGTATCGAAGTGAAGGACAGCATCCAATCCAGGTGAAGATAAGAAACACTTTATTGTGCCATAGGTGCAACGTTTCAACCTCAGAGGGTCTTTGTCAAGCATGACCCTCTGAGGTTGAAACGTTGCACCTATGGCACAATAAAGTGTTTCTTATCTTCACCTGGATTGGATGCTGTCCTTCACTTCGATACGTTGGTATGTACTTCTCCACTTGGGTCCTGTGGAGTTAGGACGAGCAACCACTTTTTGCTGCAGTAGTGCTGTCGGCCGCCATTGCTTTATTTGAAATTGTACTACAGTCCTTGTATTTTTTCATATATCTTCCAGCCCCTTTCTGCCACTTACATTGTGTTGTTTTATACACTAGGCCTGAGTTTTGGTTCAGTCTCCCCACAAAAAAGTGAGATTCAAATTCTCACAAAGTGGATATACTTCTGTCCTGTTACTTTGTCGTATATCAACCAGCCACTTTCTGCCGCTTAGATTGTGTTGTTATATACACTGGGCCTGAGTTTTTTTTCAGTCTCCCCCCAAAAAAGTGAGATTCAAATTCTCACAAAGTGGATATACTGCATTCCTGTTAGTTTGTCGTATATCAGCCAGCCACTTTCTGCCGCTTGGATTGTGTTGTTATATACACTGGGCCTGAGTTTTGGTTCAGTCTCCCCCCAAAAAAGTGAGATTCAAATTCTCACAAAGTGGATATACTTCTGTCCTGTTAGTTTGTCGTATATCAGCCAGCCACTTTCTGCCGCTTAGGCCGGCGTCACACTACCGTGTTTTACGGACGTAAGAGGGGTGCTGAAAATACGGATTGCATACGGTACAATGCTTCTCTATGCCCCAGCTCCTATTAGCCGTATTTTACTGATCCATATTATACGGTCTTCTACGGCCGTAGAAAATCGCAGCATGCTGCGTTTATCACCGTATTGCACAAAAAATACACCAATGAAAGTCTATGGGGGCCTGAAAAATACGGATTACACACGGACCAACAGTGTGACTTGCGAGAAATACGCCAGACATCTCCTGACATCTCCAAACATCGCCAGGTGCAAGGAATTGAGCCAAGCCCTCAATTATGAAGCTCAGACATGCTAATTAGCTCAAAAAGCCACACACACATCCCGGAAGTCTGGTGCTCGCCTCCACGGAGTTGCAAGCAGCATGTCGCCCATCATCAATATTGAAATGCTCCTCATCCTGGTCCAGGAAAGGCCTGAAATATGGGACCAGAGGGATCCAAATTATTCTAACCGGGCCAGGAAAGAGGCAGCCTGGAGGACCATATGTGGGATATTATTCCCAGATTATGCCCAATGGCCAAGTGAGGACCAGAGAACACTTTGTAAGTACAGTAATGTCTTGCCTTTAATTAACCTGCAAAAATGCTTGACCTACATGATGCGATGTTTTTTGTTTGTTTGATTTAGTTTTAAAGTGCAAAATCAAATATCATTAACATGATCAAGTGTTTACGTACCTAGCTAATATAGTTGTTGCGTTATGTAGTATTTTTGACAACACAAAACTCGTACACATGGGTGTGGACCATGTCCTTCTCTTGTTCTTAAATCTTTTTAGAACGTTATGTAAATCATTTCTGATGGATTATTAGTCTCCTTGTTCAAATATGATCGAATGTAAGTCCGCAAGGACAGGGTCCTCTCCCCTTTGTACCAGTCTGTCAGTGGAAACTTGTTTACTATAAAGTATATATAACCCTATATGTATCCCCTTCTCATGTAGAGCACCATGGAATTAATGGTGCTATATCACTAAGTAATAATAAGAATGATATATCAATGCCAAATGGATTAAGCAATGTGCATAATGAGTGTAAACAATATTTGTCACCATGTCATTGCAGTGGATGATGTTATGAGAAGATGGCGCGGCATAAGGGACCAGTACCGGCGGGAACGTCAGATGCGTGTACAAAGTGGCTCAGCAGCACCACCCAAACAAAAAAAATACATTTATTATGACCAGCTTTCATTTTTGGATGCAAGTATGGATCTAAGACAGTAAGTCATAACGACAGTACACATTTTTTTGTATAATTCGGCTTCTTAATACCCGTTTTTCAGATTATTCAATGTTACGTTAGATGTAAGTAAAGGTCAACCTTTTTCTAAACAAATTTGAAACTGAAACCAACAAAAAACGGGGCTTGGAAGAGAGAGGACCCTGCCCGCAAAGCCTCACAACCTCCAACAAGGGATTGTTTAGCATACATTAGGCCAGGTTAGAGATGTTCATGCATTGTTTTGTTGGATCTGTGATTAATGCAGGTTTTCTGATTGTTGGAAGAGGTGGGTCTGCTGGCTATTTCTGTAGATTTCACTGGTAGGTGGCAGTATGATGTGTTGTGGTATTGATTTACACAGTAGGGGTGATACACTAGATGAATCTTGTATCACATTTTTTGAAGAGGAGGTTTCTGGGGAGTAGATCTTGTGAGTTTGGGAGGTTGTGTCTAGATAATTTTCTTTAGATGAGCTCACATATGTGTCATAAAATAATGTTTGGAAATGAGTCAAATATTAATGTTTTTTTTTCAATCTTGATTGTTTACTAACAGAACACAGTCCATCCTCACAGAGAGGGAGACTACCGGCTCGGAATCAGAAGCGGTCATTGATCCTGTGGGTCTTGAAGAAGATGTTGCAGGACCATCTTCGCAAGCTTCGACCTCCATCAATCCAGCCACATCAGCTTCAGCATCACAAGGCCAAGCACCCAGTGTAGAAGATGATGCACCACCTCCATCATCAGCACCATATCATCCTGTAAGCCAGGATGACCAAGGCCAGAGCAGCAGTCCTACTGGCCCACAGGTGTCCTCCCCACAGTCAATTGTCCCTTTAGTACAGAGAAGGCGCCGAAGGAGAGAGGTGCAAGCTACAAGGAGGGATGTGGATGCTGGCGTCCTCAATTATTTTGCCCGGGCAGCCACTGATGATGGCGAGGAGGCATTTGCGTGCAGCCTTGCCCGTTATATTCATCCCCTTCCTGGTGAGGTGAGGCTACGTGTGAGAGGGTGCTTTCAAATCCTGATTGATCTCTTCACCCCTCCAAATAACCCCTATGAGGTTTTTGAATTTCTTGAAAGAAGGCAGCTTTCTCAAAATAATCTCTTGCGCCTTCAATTTCCTCAACAGGTGCAAAATCAATCAGGATTTGAAGCACCTACTCCACATATGCCTACACCTCAACCCCTCCCACCCCAAAATGTCCAAATGCCAGCAATGCACCAAATGGCAGCCTACAACCCCTATTCCCAATATGGCCACTTTTCCAGACCCAGTGATGTAGGCTGGTCCCAACCTGGGTTTGGACAACATGGCCATTTTGGGGTGGGGTATGACTACAGGCAATATCTCCGTCAGCAGGATGGGCAGAGGCAATTAATTTCTGGCCAACAAGACAATGATTAATATGGGCAAGGCCTGTATTCGGCTGTGCAAGCCACATCCTCGTCACAGGGTGAAGGCCAATTGGGCCAACAAAGGCCCCCTGAACACGACCCTGAGTTGTCGCCATCTCCCCCGCCAACTTACAGAGATCTTTAATTTTTTATTAAATTTTTGGATTGTGAATCTCTGTTCCGCAAAACAATGTTGTGGGGTATTTAGTAGTGTATGTACACTTTGTTATGCGTTGTTTTTGTTTAAAAAGAAAAAAAAAAAAAAAAGATTGCAAGTTTGCAAAAAGCTAAATATTTCAGTCGCTAAAAAACAGTTAAAATACCCAAATGATGTTTGTGGACTCATCATTTCAACATCACACACATATGGTCTGGTGATAAGCATCTGTTAAGTAACGAAATACAACACACACAGTACTGTTTCAATGGCATCCAAAATTATATTTTGCAGAAATATTATGAAAAAAACAACATCACAACTGAGACACTGCATAATCTTGCCAAGGAGTAGCACCTTGAGGAGATACAAAATAATTTGTCAAAACATCCCTAACTTTTAGTCCAGAAAGGGGACGGCGCGGAGGAGGGCCATGTGGTGTAGGCCTACTCACATTGCTTAAAGGGACTCTGTCACCTGAATTTGGCGGGACTGGTTTTGGGTCATATGGGCGGAGTTTTCGGGTGTTTGGTTCACCCTTTCCTTACCCGCTGGCTGCATGCTGGCTGCAATATTGGATTGAAGTTCATTCTCTGTCCTCCATAGTACACGCCTGCGCAAAGCAATCTTGCCTTGTGCAGGCGTGTACTATGGAGGACAGAGAATGAACTTCAATCCAATATTGCAGCCAGCATACAGCCAGTGGGTAAGGAAAGGGTGAATCAAACACCCGAAAACTCCGCCCATATGACCCAAAACCAGTCCCGCCAAATTCAGGTGACAGGTTCCCTTTAACATGTCTTCAACAATATGATCTGAGAAGCAATCATGTATGCGGTGTAATTGTGCAAAATTACACAGGCTTTGATTACTTCATTGACAGAAGTTTCACCAAGCTGAATTGCAGACTGGAGAACCCGCCATTTTGCAACCAGAATACCAAAGGCGAACTTCACCAGTCTCCGCGCCCTAGAAAGCCGCAAATTAAATATCCACCGCCGGTGGTCGAGGTTGCGGCGGGGATAAGGCCTCATGATGTGTCTGGTCAGTTGGAAGGCCTCATCTCCAACAAGAACAAAAGGCAATGCATCTGCATTGGAGCCTGGCAGTTGTTGTGATGGTGGGAGATCTAATTGGTTGTCACGTAGCCGCCGACCCATAATGGACGAATTGAAGACCCTAGAGTCTCCAGTTTGCCCATAGGCCCCAATGTCTACAATTATAAACCTGTAGTTACTGTCAACTACAGCTAACAGAACAACAGAGAAAAACTGCTTATAGTTGTAGAATTGGGAGCCAGAGTTCGGTGGCTTACGTATCCTTATATGTTTCCCATCCACGGCTCCAATGCAGTTAGGGAAGTCACAATTTTCCAGGTAACCATGGGCTATTTTGAGCCAATCAGCCTGCTTTGGCTCAGGCATCACAAGGTCCTTCAGTTTGTCCAAGATTTACCTACAGTGTTGCGAATTCTGCTCTTGGGCTCCCTCCGGTGGTTATGAGTGGTCGTGCTGCGGTAGTTGGATCGCAGCATTTATCAGGTGTATCCATTTTTTGCAATCTGGGCTGGGCAATTTAAGTCCTGCTTTATCCTTTAGTCAGTGCCAGTTGTCCATTGTTTTTGGAGGATTCACATCCATACCTGGTCTCTCCTGGTCTGCTGTTCATTTCTTAAAAGATAAGTTCTGGCCTTGTTTTTGCTGTCCACCGCTGTGGACCATATAGTTCTGTGCATTTTCATGTTTTGTTTTGTCCAGCTTTGCCTGTGAAGGATTTTTTGCAGCCAAGCTGTGTCTCTGGAGATGCAGATATACCCCCCATGTCTTTAGTTAGATGTGGTGATTTGTATTTTCTGTGGTGGATATTTTCTAGCATTTTTGTACTGACCGCATAGTACTCTGTTCTATTCTTTCTTTTTAGCTAATATGGCCTCCTATGCTAAATTCTGATTTCATGTCTGCGTATGTTATTTCCCTCTCCTCTCACAGTCAATATTTGTGGGGGGTTATCTATCCTTTGGGGATTTTCTCTGAGGCAAGATAGGTTTCCTGTTTCTGTCTTTAGGGGAAGTTAGTTCTTAGGCTGTGTCGAGGGGTCTAGGAAGTGTTAGGTACCCCCCACGGCTACTTCTAGTTGCGCTGCTAGGTTTAGGGTTTGCAGTCAGTACAGGGACCACCTTCTCCAGAGTCCGTCTCATGCTGCTCCTAGGCCACCAGATCATAACAGTACAACTGGCGAACAATGAGTTAATTGCATCTCAGAAGAAGGGAGGACAGGTTTTGAGCCATTTTTTTTTCCTTAGCCTGTTTTTTCTGTTCCTCCCTCTTAATCTCTGGGTGGCTACGGAACCTAGTAATAACATGAATTTTCAGGAGTTAGTTTCTCGGGTGGATCAGCTTGCTGCTAGGGTACAGGGTATTTCAGATTATATTGTTCAGACTTAGAACAATATAGAACCTTAGAACCTAAGATTCCCACTCCTGATTTGTTTTTTGGTGACAGATCCAAATTTTTGAGTTTCAAAAATAATTGTAAACTGTTTTTTGCATTGAGACCCCGTTCTTCTGGTGATCCCACTCAGCAGGTTAAAATCATCATATCCTTGCTGCGTGGTGACCCACAGGATTGGGCATTTTCCCTGGAATCTGGCAATTCTGCTTTGCTTAATGTTGATTCTTTCTTTCAAGCATTGGGGTTATTGTATGATGAGCCTAATTCTGTGGATCAAGCTGAGAAGATCTTGTTGGCCCTGTGTCAGGGTCAAGAAGCGGCAGAATCGTATTGCCAGAAATTTAGAAAATGGTCTGTACTGACTAAATGGAATGAGGATGCCTTGGCGGCAATTTTCAGAAAGGGTCTTTCTGAATCCATTAAAGATGTTATGGTGGGGTTCCCCACGTCTGCTGGTCTGAGTGATTCTATGTCTTTGGCCATTCAGATTTATCGGCGCTTCCGCGAGCGCAGAGTTGTGCACACTGTGGCGTTGTCCTCCGAGAGGAGCCCTGAGCCTATGCAGTGTGATAGGATTTTGTCTAGAGCTGAACGACCAGGATTTTGGCATCAGAATAGGTTGTGTTTTTACTGCGGCGATTCTGCTCATGTTATTTCTGATTGCCCTAAGCGTACCAAGAGAATCGCTAGTTCTGTTACCATCAGTACTGTACAACCAAAATTTCTGTTATCTGTGACCTTGATATGCTCATTATCGTCATTTTCTGTCATGGCATTTGTGGATTCAGGCGCCGCTCTGAATTTAATGGACTTAGAATTTGCCAGACGTTGTGGTTTCCCCTTGCAGCCTTTGCAGAACCCTATTCCTTTAAGGGGCATTGATGCTACACCGTTGGCTAAAAATAAACCTCAGTTTTGGACACAGCTGACCATGCGCATGGCGCCAGCCCATCAGGAAGATTGTCGTTTTCTGGTGTTGCATAATTTGCATGATGATATTGTGCTGGGTTTTCCATGGTTACAGGTACATAATCCGGTGTTAGATTGGAGATCTATGTCTGTGACTAGTTGGGGTTGTCAGGGGGTTCATGGTCACGTTCCTTTGATGTCAATTTCCTCTTCCCCCTCTTCTGAAATTCCTGAGTTCTTGTCAGATTTCCAGGATGTATTCGATGAGCCTAAATCTAGTTCCCTTCCACCACATAGGGACTATGATTGTGCTATTGACTTGATTCCAGGTTGTAAGTTCCCTAAGGGTCGACTTTTCAACCTGTCTGTGCCAGAACATGCCGCCATGCGGAGCTATATTAAGGAGTCTTTGGAGAAGGGGCATATTTGGCCATCTTCTTCACCATTGGGAGCAGGTTTTTTTTGTTGTTGCCAAGAAGGATGGCTCCTTGAGACCGTGTATTGATTATCGCCTCTTGAATAAGATCACGGTCAAATTTCAATACCCTTTGCCTTTGCTTACTGATTTGTTTGCTAGGATTAAGGGGGCTAGCTGGTTTACTAAGATTGACCTTCGATAGGGGCATATAATCTTATTCGTATTAAACAGGGTGACGAATGGAAAACTGCATTTAATACGCCTGAAGGCCATTTTGAATACCTAGTGATGCCATTTGGACTCTCTAATGCCCCATCTGTGTTCCAGTCCTTCATGCATGATATCTTTCGGAGTTATCTTGATAAATTCATGGTTGTATATTTGGATGATATTTTGATTTTTTCCGATGATTGGGAGTCTCATGTGAAACAGGTCAGGATGGTATTTCAGATCCTCCGTGATAATGATTTATTTGTGAAAGGGTCGAAGTGCCTCTTTGGAGTGCAGAAGGTTTCTTTTTTGGGCTTCATTTTTTCTCCCTCATCTATAGAAATGGATCTGGTTAAGGTTCAGGTCATTCATGATAGGATTCAGCCCGCACCTGTGAAGAGCCTTCAGAAATTCTTGGGCTTTGCTAATTTTTATCGTCGTTTCATTGCCAACTTCTCCAGTGTGGTTAAACCTCTGACCGATTTGATGAAGAAAGGCGCTGATGTGACGAATTAGTCCTCTGTGGCTGTTTCTGCCTTTCAGGAGCTTAAACGCCGATTTACTTCTGCCCCTGTGTTGCGCCAGCCGGATGTTTCTCTTCCATTTCAGGTTGAGGTTGACGCGTCTGAAATTGGGGCAGGGGCCGTTTTGTCTCAGAGGAGTTCTGATGGTTCCTTGATGAAACCGTGTGCCTTCTTTTCTCGGAAGTTTTCGCCTGCGGAACGCAATTATGATGTCGGAAATCGGGAGTTGTTGGCTATGAAGTGGGCATTTGAGGAGTGGTGTCATTGGCTTAAAGGGGGCCAAGCACCGTATTGTGGTCCTGACCGATCATAAGAATCTGATTTACCTCGAGTCTGCCAAACGGCTGAATCCTAGACAGGCTCGATGGTCCCTGTTTTTCTCCCGTTTTGATTTTGTGGTCTCATACATTCCTGGTACTAAGAATGTTAAGGCGGATGCCCTCTCTAGGAGTTTTTTTCCTGATTCCCCTGGGGTTCTTGAGCCGGTCGGCATTTTGAAGGAAGGGGTTATTCTTTCTGCCATCTCCCCTGATTTACGATGGGTTCTTCAGGAATTTCAGGCTAATAAACCTGACCGCTGTCCAGTGGGGAAACGGTTTGTTCCTGATAGATGGACTAGTAAAGTGATTTCTGAGGTTCATTGCTCTGTGTTGGCTGGCCATCCTGGGATTTTTGGTACCAGAGATTTGGTTGGTAGGTCCTTTTGGTGGCCTTCTTTGTCACGGGATGTGTGTTCTTTTGTGCAGTCCTGTGGGATTTGTGTGCAGGCTAAGCCTTGCTGTTCCCGCGCTAGTGGGTTGCTTCTGTCTTTGCCGGTCCCTGAGAGACCTTGGACGCATATTTCTATGGATTTTATTTCAGAGTTTCCGGTTTCCCAGAGGATGTCTGTTATCTGGGTGGTTTGTGACCGGTTTTCTAAGATGGTTCATTTGGTACCTTTGCCTAAATTGCCTTCCTCTTCTGATTTGGTTCCGTTGTTTTTTCAGCATGTGGTTCGTTTGCATGGCATTCCAGAGAATATTGTGTCTGATATAGGTTCCCAGTTTGTTTCTAGGTTTTGGCGGGCCTTTTGTGCTAAGCTGGGCATTGATTTGTCTTTTTCTTCCGCATTTCATCCTCAGACAAATGGCCAAACCGAGCGAACAAATCAGACTTTGGAAACCTATTTGAGATGCTTTGTGTCTGCTGATCAGGATGATTGGGTGGCTTTCTTACCATTGGCCGAGTTTGCCCTTAATAATCGGGCTAGTTCTGCTACCTTGGTTTCGCCTTTTTTTTGTAATTTTGGTTTTCATCCTCGTTTTTCTTCAGGGCAGGTTGAGCCTTCTGATTGTCCTGGTGTGGATTCGGTGGTTGACAGGCTGCAGCAGATTTGGGCACATGTGGTGGACAATTTGGTGTTGTCTCAGGAGGAGGCTCAGCGTTTTGCTAACCGTCGTCGGTGTGTTGGTTCCCGGCTTCGGGTTGGGGATTTGGTCTGGTTGTCTTCCCGTCATGTTCCTATGAAGGTTTCTTCCCCTAAGTTCAAGCCTCGGTTTATTGGTCCTTATAAGATTTCTGAGATTATCAATCCAGGGTCTTTTCGTTTGGCCCTTCCAGCCTCTTTTTCCATCCATAATGTTTTCCATAGATCTTTGTTGCGGAAGTATGTGGTGCCCGTTGTTCCCTCTGTTGATCCTCCGGCTCCGGTGTTGATTGATGGGGAGTTGGAGTATGTGGTTGAGAAGATTTTGGATTCTCGTTTTTCGAGGCGGAAGCTTCAGTATCTGGTCAAATGGAAGGGTTATGGCTAGGAGGATAATTCTTGCGTTGTTGCCTCCGATGTTCATGCTGATGATTTGGTTTGTGCCTTTCATTTGGCTCGTCCTGATCGCCCTAGGGGCTCTGGTGAGGGTTCGGTGACCCCTCCTCAAGGGGGGGTACTGTTGTGAATTCTGCTCTTGTACTCCCTCCGGTGGTTATGAGTGGTAGTGCTGCGGTAGTTGGATCGCAGCATTTATCAGGTGTATACATTTTTTGCAATCTGGGCTGGGCTATTTAAGTCCTGCTTAATCCTTTAGTCAGTGCCAGTTGTCCATTGTTTTGGAGGATTCACATCCATACCTGGTCTCTCCTGGTCTGCTGTTCATTTCTTCAAAGATAAGTTCTGGCCTTGTTTTTGCTGTCCACCTGCTGTGGACCATATAGTTCTGTGCATTTTCATGTTTTGTTTTGTCCAGCTTTGTCTGTGAAGGGTTTTTTGCAGCCAAGCTGTGTCTCTGGAGATGCAGATATACCCCCCATGTCTTTAGTCAGATGTGGTGATTTGTATTTTCTGTGGTGGATATTTTCTAGCGTTTTTATACTGACCGCATAGTACTCTGTTCTATTTTTTCTTTTTAGCTAGTATGGCCTCCTATGCTAAATTCTGATTTCATGTCTGCGTATGTTATTTCCCTCTCCTCTCACAGTCAATATTTGTGGGGGGCTATCTATCCTTTGAGGATTTTCTCTGAGGCAAGATAGGTTTCCTGTTTCTGTCTTTAGGGGAAATTAGTTCTTAGGCTGTGTCGAGGGGTCTAGGAAGTGTTAGGTACCCCCCACGGCTACTTCTAGTTGCGCTGCTAGGTTCAGGGTTTGCAGTCAGTACAGGGACCACCTTCTCCAGAGTCCATCTCATGCTGCTCCTAGGCCACCAGATCATAACACTACAAGTTGACCGAACAATGCCCGAAATTGTGGAGCGGCTAATCAAAAACTCCATGTGAAGTCCCGCATACGACAATCCAGTTGTCAGGAAGCTGAAAGTGACAAAAAAAAATATTAGCTATGTTCAAACACTTAAAAAAAAAGAGGACTAAGGCCATTATTTTTTTCTTTAATGTCAAACATGATTAACGCTGGCAAATTAACAATGTACTTAGGGTACTTCACTACAACCATCAAACACTTTTTTTATCTGCTTGTGCCCTAATGTACACATACACATGAAAACACATGCTAGAAACAAACACATGAAAAAAAATATCATCAACATACAGTATGTGAGGATGTTGAATACATACCTTAAGGTAAGGAGAAGCCGCTCCTCTGCGGATATTGCTTTGTGCATCAAGGTGTCCTGATATGTGATACCTGGACATACCAACTCCAACAATCTATCAAATGTTGGTATAGTCATTTTACAGTACAGATAGAATTTATCCGGATGTGCCCGCAGAGCTGTATATAGCCTCTCAAAATGGCCTTTAGTGAGGTGTTTATTCAGAAGAGGATGCACCCACATTCTTCTCCTCCTTCTCGGATCTACTATCACAGGATAGGGCTGGTAAAAACCGACGCAACAATAGCCAGTTCAACAAAACCCGATGCGTTAGGGTGAACTGCAGGTGGTCAGACATGGTGCAATCATTTCCACAACACTCAAACAGATGCAAAACCCAAAAATGGCCATATGGGAGTGAGCCACCTGTTGGAGAGGCCTTAAATAGGATTGATGATGGTGATTTAAATCAATTTCAGCCTCCAAAACCGTTAAATGTCCATTTTGTCAGGTTGCGTGAAAAATACGCAATACGGTGGGCATACGGATTACATACGCAACATTTCATGCGCAAAATACGCGACCACACCTTGCCTACGGAGTACTTTACGGATCACCGTTTTTGGAATTTTGTGGCGTATTACGGCCGTAAAATACGGACCGTATTTTTATACGCTGAGTGTGACACCGGCCTTAGATTGTGTTGTTATATACACTGGGCCTGAGTTTTAGTTCAGTCTCCCCCCAAAAAAGTGAGATACAAATTCTCACAAAGTGGATATACTTCTGTCCTGTTAGTTTGTCGTATATCAGCCAGCCACTTTCTGCGGCTTAGATTGTGTTGTTATATACACTGGGCCTGAGTTTTGGTTCAGTCTCCCCCCAAAAAAGGGAGATTTAAATTCTCAACAAGTTTATATACACCTTCTACCTTGTTTTACAGTACCATATACTGTAACGGTTGTTAGTTTGGTTAGATTTTCCAAAAAATGGGGAAGTCTCATGGAAGAGGCCGTGGGTGGTGGTTGTCAGCTGGTACTGATGGTGGTGGTGGTGCATCTAGTGGTAGTGGCAAAAGCACAATAGCACCTAAGGCTGGAGGTGTTGAGCCAGCGTCATCATCTGGCCAGTGGCGTAGGAAAGGGGAGTGCGGGGGGGGGGACGGGCCACCCCGGGCGGCACACTGCGGGGGGCGGGTCACCGGGCCGCGGCCGGCGCTGCAGGAGGAGGAAAAAAAAAAAGACGTTGGCCCTTTAAATCTTCGGCCGGCCCCCCGTGCCAGCGCTAATACTCACCTCTCCTGGTTCCTGCGGCTGCGCGGTAACTGCAGCGTCTTCAGCGCCCTCTGACTCTGCGATGTCTCAGGGCAGAGGGTGCAATGACGTCATCACTGCGCGCTCAGCCTCTGTCCTGAGCGTTGCAGAGCCGGAGAGACGCTGATTGCATCGGACCTGTGCTGGGAACGGGAGAGGTGAGGATTTTACTTTTTTTTTTTCTTTGTCTGACTCTGTCTGTCTGGGGGCAATGCTGGAGACCCTGGGGCAGATTTCTGGAGACATTGGGGCAGATTTCTGGACACACTGGGGCAGATTTCTGGACACACTGGGGCAGATTTCTGGACACACTGGGGCAGATTTCTGGACACACTGGCGCAGATTTCTGGACACACTGGGGCAATGCTGGAGACCCTGGGGCAGATTTCTGGACACTGGGGCAATGCTGGACACTGGGGTAGATTGCTGGACACACTGGGGGCAATGCTGGACACACTGGGGCAATGCTGGAGACCCTGGGGCAGATTGTTGGCCCACTGGGGGCAGATTGCTGGACACACTGGGGGCAATGCTGGACACACTGGGGCAATGCTGGAGACCCTGGGGCAGATTTCTGGACACACTGGGGCAATGCTGGAGACCCTGGGGCAGATTGCTGGACACACTGGGGCAATGCTGGACACTGGGGCAGATTGCTGGACACACTGGGGGCAATGCTGGACACACTGGGGGCAATGCTGGACACACTGGGGCAGATTTCTGGACACACTGGGGCAATGCTGGACACTGGGGCAGATTGCTGGACACACTGGGAGGCAATGCTGGACACACTGGGGCAATGCTGGAGACCCTGGGGCAGATTTCTGGACACACTGGGGCAATGCTGGACACTGGGGCAGATTGCTGGACATAGTGGGGCAGATTGCTGGACACACTGGGGGTAATATGCTGGACACACTGGGGCCGATTGCTGGACACCCTGGGGGTAATATGCTGGACACACTGGGGCAGATTGCTGGACACACTGGGGGCAGGACTTGAGGCATGGGCAGAATGTAGATACGGGGCATGATTGGAGACACGGGGCAGAATGAAAGAAATAGGGCAGGATTGGATCATGGGGCAGGATGGATACGATGGAGACTGATGGGGCAGGATGGGGAGATCATATGGGGTAGAATGGATACTCATGAGGGCAGGATGCGAGAACATATGGCTGGAGCCAGGAATGAGATAAACGGGGCCAGGGTGGGGAATAGTATTACCATAGGGGCCAATAAGGGATATTATTACTGCAGTGATGTATTTATTTTATTTTTTAAGTATACAGTTTTAAATGGGGGGGGCGGTCCTGTTACTGTGCAGAGTGACACTATATCACCATTTTTTCTTCATGTGGTGTAATGTAGAAGTTGTTAAAAATTAAGTAATGTGTTCTGCAAGCGGAGCTCGAGATAACTGTTATTTCCTGCAGAAACGAGTCCTGGCTGGAAGAAATGATGGTGGTCTGTGCTGGATGAAAGATGAAGGACTTCATCTAGAGACGTCACTGGTGAGTCAGTGTTACCTATACACTGACACTATACACTATATACTATATACAGCGGTCCTGTGTACAATGTCACCAGTGATCACTGTATTACCTATACATTATATACAGAGCTCCTGTGTATAATACCACCAGTGATCTTTGTATTACCTCTACACAGACACTGCATACTAAGTACAGATCTCCTGTGAATACTGGCACTTATGGTGATAGTATTGTGTTTTGTTTTTTTTTATTACTGATCAGTATTGTAGTATTCAGTCACTATGTGGTGGTAATATGTGGTCTGGAAATGGTGTTGTGGTATTTGTCCCTTGTATGTGCTATTTGGTCACCAAGTGGTGGTGATATGTGATCTGGTCATGGTGAGGCGGTATTTGTCCCTTGTATATAGTATTATTCAGTCACTATGTGGTCTGGTGATGGTGTGGTGGTGTTTCTTCCTGTATGTGATATTATTGGTCTTGGTATAGTGGATTCTGTTGTGTATGGCGGTCATTTGTCCTCTCTGATATTAATTAATTAAAAGTCACAGGTTTGGCATGTGGGGGTGACACCATTAGGCCCAGTTTAAGTTCTATAAAACAGGAAAACTATTTTTGGTAACCTTTGTGTGTATTGAGCGGGGGGGGTGGGGGGGGGTTGGGCGCCAAACTCGGGAGCAGCCCCGGGCGGCAAAAGCTCTAGCTATGCCTCTGCATCTGGCTACACAAGGCTTCAAAGGCTCCCTTATTTGGGAGTAGAAAAACAGTTTTTATAGCCGGAGCAGCAGGAAAAAGTTTTGGCTTTCCTTGCTGACTCAGCCTCTAGCTCTTTCGACTTCTCTTCAGAAAGTTCCAAATATAAAAGCATCGAATCGTCAGTGGATGCTTCCGGTCAGGAACAAGACGTTACCTTGTGTCCTTCACCCAAACCAAAAGTGAAGGATGCGTCAGGCGACACTACAGGTTACTCCATGGAGCACTTTACACATACCGTGCCTGGGTTAGAAACGGAAATTGTTAACTGCCAATTACAGGATGAATCGGACATGGAGTGCACTGATGCACAGCCACAGCTAGATTGTTATGCTGTTCCATTGACTCAGATCACTACATTGCCCTTGCAGTGTACTGAGCCAGAATCTGACCCTGATGAGACTATGGTGCCCCGTCCCGAACACTATAGCACCTTACACGGTGACACAGAGGAAGGTGCACATGACATTGAAGAGGAGGTAATAGATGACCCAGTTGTTGACCCAGATTGGCAGCCATTGGGGGAAGAAGGTGCCGCTGCCAGTAGTTCAGAAGCGGAAGAGGATGATCCGCAGCAGCCATCTACATCGCAAAAACTGTCATCTGGCAGGCCAAAAACGTTTGTCAAAAACAAAAGCAGTTGTAGGACAGCGTGGCCATCCGGTGAAAGTAGCACAGTGTGCAATGCCTGAAAAGGTATTCCATAGTAGGAAGAGTTTAGTGTGGCAATTTTTAACCAAGATCGGAATGATCAGTCAAAAGTTATCTGTAAGAAATGCTCAAAGACCTTTAGCAGAGGGAAGAATCTTCAAAATTTAAATACAACGTGCATGCTTAGACATTTAACCAGCATGTACTTGCAAGCCTGGACTAACTACCAAACATCCCGTACCGTTGGTGCACCTGCTCAGAATGAAGGTAGTCAGCAACGCTACATTGCTTCCCTCACTGTAAGCCCACCGGTTAGTACACCACCAGCAGCAAATGTGGAGGTATCGTCGCAAGGCCAGTCATGGAATCACAAGGTTATTGGTAGGAAACAATGTATGTAGGCCAACATCAAGACCTGATGGCCTACGGAGTACCACGCTATGACCTACCCAGTCGGCACTTCATTGCAAGAAAAGCCACCCCAGCCCTCCACCAGCATGTTAACCCCTTCATGACCAGGGGATTTTTCGTTTTTCCGTGTTCGTTTTTCGCTCCCCTCCTTCCCAGAGCCATAACTTTTTTATTTTTCCGTCAATGTGGCCATATGAGGGCTTATTTTTTGCGGGACGAGTTGTACTTTTGAACGACATCATTGGTTTTAGCATGTCGTGTACTAGAAAACGGGAAAAAAATTCCAAGTGCGGTGAAATTGCAAAAAAAGTGAAATCCCACATTGGTTTTTTGTTTGGCTTTTTTTGCTAGGTTCACTAAATGCTAAAAATGACCTGCCATTATGATTCTCCAGGTCAGTACGAGTTCATAGACACCTAACATGACTAGGTTATTTTTTATCTAAGTGGTGAAAAAAAATTCCAAACTTTGCTAAAAAAAAAAAAAAAAATTGCGCCATTTTCCGATACTCGTAGCGTCTCCATTTTTCATGATCTGGGGTCGGTTTTGGGCTTATTTTTTGCGTGCCGAGATGACGTTTTTAATGATAGCATTTCGATGCAGATACGTTCTTTTGATCGCCCGTTATTGCATTTTAATGCAATGTCGCGGCGACCAAAAAAACGTAATTCTGGCGTTTCTAATTTTTTTCCCGCTACGCTGTTTAGCGATCAGGTTAATACTTTTTTTTAATTGATAGATCTGGCGATTCCGAGCGCGGCGATACCAAATATGCGTAGATTTGATATTTATTTTATTGATTTATTTTGATTGGGGCGAAAGGGGAGTGATTTAAACTTTTATGTTTTTTTTATTTTTTTCACATTTTTTTAAACTTTTTTTTTTTATCTTTTGCCATGCTTCAATAGCCTCCATGGGAGGCTAGAAGCAGGCACAACGCGATCGGCTCTGCTACATAGCAGCGATCTGTTGATCGCTGCTATGTAGCAGAAATGGAGGTGTGCTGTGAGCGCCGACCACAGGGTGGCGCTCACAGCCACCGGTCATCAGTAACCATAGAGGTCTCAAGGACCTCTATGGTTACAATATACAAGCATCGCCGACCCCCGATCATGTGACAGGGGTCGGCGATGATGTCATTTCCGGCCGCCCGGCCGGAAGCGGTAGTTAAATGCCGCTGTCTGCGTTTGACAGCGGCATTTAACTAGTTAATAGGTGTGGGCAGATCGTGATTCTGCCCGCGCCTATTACGGGCACATGTCAGCTCTGTTCAAAACAGCTGACATGTCCCGGCTTTGATGCGGGCTCACCGCGGAGCCCTGCATCAAAGCAGGGGAGCCGGCATCGGACAGTATAGTACGTCCGATGCCGGTAAGGGGTTAAAGACCGCATTGTCCATGCACTGAGGCAATCAGTCAATAGAAAGGTGCATCTCACAACAGATGCATGGACCAGTAGGCATGGCCACGGACGTTACGTGTCCATCACGGCACACTGGGTTAATGTGGTGGATGCAGGGTCCACAGGGGACAGCCATAGTGGGACAGTTCTGCCTAGCCCACGGTCTAGGAAACAGTTGGCTGTAGGCATTCGCCACCCATCCTCCTCCTCCACCTCCTCCTCATAAAGCGAAAGCTCGTAAACAGAGCGCAGTCGCACGACCACTCCATCCACAGCTGCCAGTGTTGCACATGAGGTGTCCCATTATGGAACAGCTAGTGGTAAGCGTCAGCAGGCTGTGTAACAAATGAAGTGTTTTGGCGACAACAGACACACCGCGGAAGTACTGGCCGAGTACTTACAGCAACAAACTCAGTCATGGCTGTGCAGTGTACATCTTGAGGCAGGCAAGGTAGTCAGTGATAACGGAAGGAATTTTATGGCTGCCATCAGTCCGGTATTTAGAGTTTCTGCTGCCCTAGGCACTTTTCGTGCTGCCTCCCCATTGGTGAGTATGACTAATGCAGACACTATCGACAGTGACTTAGGCTACTTTCACATCAGCGATTTTTGACATTTGCTGCAGATCCGGCAGATTTTCCGCATCCGTAACAGATCACTTACGGCAACACTGTGTTCGGCCTCATTCATTCCCTATGGGACTTGCGGCACTTGCGGTTTTGCTGCGATCCGTCAAATGCGGTACTTGCAGCAACAGGAAAAAAAATGCTGCTAGCAGTGTTTTTTTTGTCTCACCTCAAGTGCCGCACATGTCCGCAAGTCACATAAGGAATTAATGAGGCCGAAAGCAGAGTTGCCAGCCTGTAAGTGATATGTTACGCGACAGATGCGGAAAAACTGCAGTATCTGCCGCGAACGGAGAAAATCGCTAATGTGAGAGTAGCCTTAGCAAACCTTTCCATTAGTTGTCATGTGAGAATCTGGTGGATCTCATACACAGTACATTGATTCTGCCAGGGTTGCAAGGTTTGGCTGAGAGGTTTTTAAGGGGAACCTGTCAGTCGATTCATACTACCAAAACCACGGGCAGCATCACTCAGACTGCAAACAGGGAAGTTTATCTCTGCAATGCTGGGACATTTCAGAGAGAATAGTTTGAAGAGCTGGATGGGTAATTTAGTGAGAGAACGGACTAATCTGTTGCTATCGTCTGTGGGCTTCTCACTCCATGTCTCTAGATCAGGGGTGGGCAGTTTATTTTCCCGAGGGGCCAAATGAAAGACCATGACTGTTGTGGAGGCCGAACTAATAGCATGAAAATAATTCTACTCAATATTAATTAATATTAATTGCATCACTTAATATTGAGCAGACTTAAGTATGCTGACACCCCCTATATATCTTTAAACCCCCCACAGCCCCTTATATACAGCATGAGCCCCACACAGCCTCCCCATATGCTGCATGAGCCCCACACAGCCTCCCCATATACTGCATGAGCCCCACACAGCCTCCCCATATACAGCATGAGACCAGCCTCTCATCTCCTCTCTTCAACAGCCTCCCCTCTCTCCTCATGAGCCTCTCACATCCTCCCCTTTGTAGCCTCTCTTCACTCACATCAGCAGCCTCTCATCTCCTCACCAGCCTCTCATCTCCTCTCTTCAGCGGCCTCCCCTCACCAGCCTCTCATCTCCTCTCCTCAGCAGCCTCCCCTCACCAGCCTCTCATCTCCTCAGCAGCCTCCCCTCACCAGCCCCTCATCTCCTCAGCAGCCTCCCCTCACCAGCCTCTCATCTCCTCTACTCAGCAGCCTCCCCTCACCAGCCTCTCCTCTCCTCAGTAGCCTCCCCTCACCAGCCTCTCATCTCCTCAGTAGCCTCCCCTCACCAGCCTCTCATCTCCTCTCCTCAGCAGCCTCCCCTCACCAGCCTCATCTTTTCTTCTCAGCAGCTTCCCCTCACTAGCCTCTTATCTCCTCTCCTTTCCAGCCTCTCATCTCTCCTTTCCAGCCTCTCATCTCCTTTCAGCCTCTCATCTCCTCTCCAGCCTCTCATCTCCTCTCCAGCCTCTCATCTCCTCTCCTTTCCAGCCTCTCATCTCCTCTCCAGCCTCTCATCTCCTCTCCTCTCCAGCCTCTCATCTCCTCTCCAGCCTCTCATCTCCTCTCCTTTCCAGCCTCTCATCTCCTTTCAGCCTCTCATCTCCTCTCCTTTCCAGCCTCTCATCTCCTCTCCTTACCAGCCTCTCATCTCCTCTTCTTACCAGCCTCTCATCTCCTCTCCTTACCAGCCTCTCATCTCTCCTTACAAGCCTCTCATCTCCTCTCCAGCCTCTCATCTCCTCTCCTTACCAGCCTCTCCTCTCCTTACCAGCCTCTCATCTCCTCTCCTTACCAGCCTCTCATCTCCTCTCCTTTCCAGCCTCTCATCTCCTCTCCTTACCAGCCTCTCATCTCATTTCCAGCCTCTCATCTCCTCTCCTTTCCAGCCTCTCATCTCCTCTCCTTACCAGCCTCTCATCTCCTCTCCTTTCCAGCCTCTCATCTCCTTACCAGCCTCTCATCTCCTCTCCTTACCAGCCTCTCATCTTCCTACCAGCCTCTCATCTCCTTACCAGCCTCTCCTCTCCTTACCAGCCTCTCATCTCCTCTCATTTCCAGCTTCTCATCTCCTTACCAGCCTCTCATCTCCTCTCCTTTCCAGCTTCTCATCTCCTTACCAGCCTCTCATATCCTCTCCTCAGCAGCCTCCCCTCACCAGCCTCTCATCTTCTCTTCTCAGCAGCTTCCCCTCACTAGCCTCTCATCTCCTCAGCAGCCTCCCCTCACCAGCCTCTCATCTCCTCTCCTTTCCAGCCTCTCCTCTCCTCTCCAGCCTCTCATCTCCTCTCCTTACCAGTCTCTCATCTCCTCTCCTTTCCAGCCTCTCATCTCCTCTCCTTACCAGCCTCTCATCTCCTCTCCTTATCAGCCTCTCCTCTCCTTACCAGCCTCTCATCTCCTCATCAGCCTCTCCTCTCCTTACCAGCCTCTCATCTCCTCTCCTTACCATCCTCTCATTTCCTCTCCTTACCAGCCTCTCCTCTCCTTACCAGCCTCTCATCTCCTCTCCTTTCCAGCCTCTCCTCTCCTTTCCAGCCTCTCATCTCCTCTCCTTATCAGCCTCCCCTCTCCTCACTCACTCACATCAGCAGACTCCCGTATCCTCTCTCACCTCACTCCTCTCTGCAGCTTCCTCTGAGTCCTCACACACTGCCCATCTCCTCTCCCTCATCACCGCCGACTTCAGTATCTTCTCCCACAAACATTACCTGCTTCTCTGCAGTTTGCTCCAGTGCTCCTACATTAAGAAGAGCGCGCAGCGTGTCACATGACCGGTGTCAGGACCGTGATGCACTTGGGCCTGCTGCTTCTTAAAGGTACAGCACCCATTTCTGCCCCATACAGTAGTCAGGGCAGCAATGCCCTGATGGCGGCCCTGCGCTCGAGACCCCCTCCCCCAGCAGCAGCCGGGACTGAGGTGAGTGGGCGGGGCGACCCGGACTTTAAAAAAAAAAAATTATTATTTTTTATTTTTTAAACTTGCTCAGGTGCCGCCCCCTGCATTGTCCCCGCCCTAGGCACGTGCCCTCAAGTGCCTAGTGGCAAATATGGCCCTGGCTGCCATAGCCGTTTCATAACTTAAACAAATACCTTGCCTGGCTCACACCTTGAACCTGATGGTGCAGTGCTTCCTGAAAAATTATCCGGAGTTACCAGCCCTGCTCCTGAGGGTGCGAAGACTTTGCTCGCACATCTGCCGGTCGCCCGTACACTCCAGCCGTATGCTGAGCCATCAGCAATCGCTGAATCTTCCCCAGCACCGCCTAATAATCGACGATGCAACAAGGTGGAACTCCACACTGCACATGGTTCAGAGGCTGTGCGAACAGAGGCATGCTGTTATTAATTTGTGGGAGGATACACATACACGGGCAGGTAGTTGGATGGCAGTCATAGAGTTGTCTGGTGTGCAGTGGTTGAAGCTCCTCAACCCAGCACAAGCAGTGAATTGACACCTGGAACATTGGCCCACATGGCTGAGTATGCCTTGCGTATCCTAAAAAAGGACCCCCGCATTATCAAAATGATGACCGATGACGATTACTGGTTGACCTGCCTCCTGGATCCACGATATAAAGTAAAATTACAAAATATCATGCCACATGAGAACCTTGAGCAAATATTGGCTACTAAACAAGCAATTCTTGTAGACCATTTGGTTCAGGCATTCCCAGCACACAGCGGTGGTGATGGTTCTCACACGAGCTGTATGGGACAACATGGCAGAGGTGTTAGAGGTGCACAAATCCGAAGTGGCGTTGGACAGAGGGGTTTTATGACCAGGTTGTGGAGTGATTTCGCAATGACCGCTGACACGACAGGTACTGCTGCATCGATTCAAAGTGACAGGAGACAGCATTTATGGTTACGAACTACTTTTCCTCTCTTATCGATGTTCTCCCTCACAGGTCATTCCCCTTTGATTACTGGGCATCTAAAATAGATACCTGACCTGAATTGGCAGAATATGCATTACAGGAGCTCACTTGCCCAGCTTCTAGTGTGCTATCAGAAAGAGTCTTCAGTGCTGCTGGTTCAATGCTGACAAAGGACACATCTGGCTACCCAGAATGTTGATGATCTAACCTTCATTAAAATGAACCAATCATGGATTTCACATTATTTTGCCCCACCTTCTCCTGCTGACACGTAGCTTGCCTGAAAAATGTCTTGCTTTTGGCCTCCTCTTACTGACTTCTCCAATTCCTCCATTTGCAGCTGCTGAATGTCCACCATAGGCCATTTTTATACCTCCCTAAATGGGCTGACTCCCTCCACAGGGTTGTGGTCACCACCTGGCGCAAGAAACCGTGAGAGTGCCGTTTGCCTGGACAGGTGGGTGCGCCCACTCTTGGGTGACGGCACTGGCACAGGGTCCCTCATAGTACAAAGAAGTGTCTCTGACGGTGGTGGTGCACAACCAAAGTCAGACACACCTCCTAGTGTTCCATCACCCATCCCCTGCAGACTGTGAGCTCTCGCGGGCAGGGTCCTCCTTCCTTATGTACCCGTGTGCCTGTTATCTGCTCATGTTTAATGTATTTGTCTATATTTGCCTCGTATTCACATGTAAAGCGCCATGGAATAAATGGCGCTATAAAAATGTATAATAATAATAATGATATGAGGGGCCCTGTGCCAGTACCGCTGCCCACGAGAGAGTGTTCCCCCCAGTTCGAACAGTGCTCTACCACTTGCAATACTTACCTCTCCCTGCTCCACCACTGTGTAGTCTGTGCTGTTAAATAATTCAATGGCACTGCCAATACACATTTGTTGAAATGATAGATGATAATTAAAATATGCTGGGGCCCTGGCCTCCATTTAGACCATTTAATACTTTGCACCTACTACCACTCTCTGCTACTCAGCAGAGAAGCCCACCCAAGTACCTAGCTATGCCACCTGTTTATTTATGAACTATTTTTTGGCAGACATTTAGCCCACTTTATTATTTGGGCCTACCAACTGTGTCTGCCACTCATTACAGTTGTCCTCCACTGAACAAAGCAATGCTGCTTGTTTTGTCCTGTTACCAATTTTGAACTGCATTTAGCCTACTTTATTATTGGGGCCTACTAACTGTGTCTGCCACTCATTACAGTTGTCCTCCACTGAACAAAGCAATGCCGCCTGTTTAATCCTGTTACCAATTTTGAACTGCATTTAGCCTACTGTATTATTGGGGCCTACTAACTGTGTCTGCCACTCATTACGGTTGTCCTCCACAGTACAAAGCAATGCCGCCTGTGTAGTCCTGTTACCAATTTTGAACTGCATTTAGCCTACTTTATTTTTGGGGCCTACTAACTGTGTCTGCCACTCATTACAGTTGTCCTCCATGGAACAAAGCAATGCCGCCTGTTTAGTCCTGTTACCAATTTTGAACTGCATTTAGCCTACTTTATTATTTAGGCCTATATCTGTGTTTCCTCCTCATCCTGCCCATTGCCCAGCCACTGCTAGATGAGTCTGCTGGTACATTGACCCAGACCACTACATTCTCCTTGCACTCTACACAGCCTGAATCTGACCCTGCTGAAAGTCAGGTTCCCCTTCCCGCATACTATACCACCTTACACAGGGACAAAGAGGAAGGTGCAGATGAAAGTGCAGGTTCCTTCATCAGGTGGGGGGCATACTCGTTGGCGACGTCACTGGCACAAGGCCCCTCATAGTACGCAAAAGTGTCTCTGGCAGTGGGAGGCGCCACCCGCCGTCAAACACACCGCCGTACTATGAGGGGCCCTGTGCCAGTGCCAACGAGTGGGCCCCCCCTGCTTGCTCAGGATCACAGCACTTGCAAAGTTGAAATACTTACCTGTTGTGAATTCTGTGGCTGAGTTCACTTCTGTGGTCACAAGTGGTATTGCAGTCTCACCTCCCTCAGGTGTTTTGGTGAGCTCGTTGGCTGCCTTGCTATTTAGCTCCACCTGAGTCTGTCTTCCTTGCTCCTTGTCAATGTTCCAGTGTTGGATCTGAGCTACTGCATCTTTCCTTGGGCCTGCTGCTCTGCTAGATAAGTGCTTCTAGTTTGTTTTCTGTTTTTTCTGTCCAGCTTGCTATTAACTTTTGCTGGAAGCTCTGAGAAGCAAAGGGGTGCACCGCCGTGCTGTTAGTTCGGCACGGTGGGTCTTTTTGCCCCTTTGCGTGGTTTTCGTTTTAGGGTTTTTTGTAGACTGCATAGTTCTCTTTGCTATCCTCGCTCTGTCTAGAATATCGGGCCTCACTTTGCTGAATCTATTTCATTCCTACGTTTGTCTTTTCATCTTGCTAACAGTCATTATATGTGGGGGGCTGCCTATTCCTTTGGGGTATTTCTCTGAGGTAAGTCAGGCTTGTATTTCTATCTTCAGGCTAGTCAGCTCCTCAGGCAGTGTCGAGTTGCATAGGTAGTGATAGGCGCAATCCACTGCTGCTTATAGTTGTGTGAGGATAGTTCAGGTACTGCAGTCTACAGAGATTCCACATCTCAGAGCTCGTCCTATTGTTTTTGGTTATTGCCAGATCTCTGTATGTGCGCTGATTACTGCACGCTGTGTTGCCTGATTGCCAGCCATAACAGTACAAGGAGCCCCACCAATGATTCCCAATAGAGGGAAAAAAGAAATCCTGACATCATTTTTTTTTCTTAGCTCTGTCTTCAGTCTTTTTTTTCCCCTAGACATTAGAGTGCTTCAGGACACAGCTGTGGACATGGATATTCAGGCTCTGTGCTCCTCAATGGATAATCTCGTTGTAAATGTACAAAAGATTCAAGATACTATTGATCAGAAATCGATGCTAGAACCAAGAATTCCGATTCCTGATTTGTTTTTTGGTGACAGAACTAAGTTCCTGAGCTTCAGAAATAATTGTAAGCTATTTTTGGCCTTGAAACCTCATTCTTCTGGTAATCCTATTCAACAGGTTTTGATTATTATTTCTTTTTTGCCCGGCGACCCACAGGACTGGGCGTTTTCTCTTGCACCAGGAGATTCTGCATTGAGTAATGTTGATGCATTTTTCCAGGCGCTGGGATTGCTTTACGATGAGCCTAATTCAGTGGATCAGGCTGAGAAAGATCTGCTGGCTTTATGCCAGGGTCAGGATGATGTAGAAGTATATTGTCAGAAATTTAGGAAGTGGTCAGTACTCACTCTGTGGAATGAATCTGCACTAGCGGCTTTGTTCAGAAAGGGTCTCTCTGAAGCTCTTAAAGATGTAATGGTGGGATTTCCTATGCCTGCTGGTTTGAATGAGTCTATGTCCTTGGCCATTCAGATCGGTCGTCGCTTGCGCGAGCATAAATCTGTGCACCATCTGGCGGTATTGTCTGAGAGTAAACCTGAGCCTATGCAGTGCGACAGGACTATGACTAAAGTAGAACGGCAAGAACACAGACGTCTGAACAGACTGTGTTTCTATTGTGGTGATTCTACTCATGCTATTTCTAATTGTCCTAAACGCACTAGGCGGTTCGATAGCTCTGCCGTTATTGGTACTGTACAGTCCAAATTCCTTTTGTCCATTACCTTAATGTGCTCTTTGTCATCGTATTCTGTCATGGCGTTTGTGGATTCAGGCGCTGCCCTGAATCTGATGGATTTGGATTATGCTAAACGTTGTGGATTTTTCTTGGAGCCTTTGCGGTGTCCTATTCCGTTGAGAGGAATTGATGCTACACCTTTGGCCAAGAATAAGCCTCAGTACTGGGCCCAGCTGACCATGTGCATTGCTCCTGCACATCAGGAAGTTATTCGCTTTCTGGTACTGCATAATTTGCATGATGTGGTCGTGTTGGGGTTGCCATGGCTACAAACCCATAATCCAGTATTGGATTGGAACTCTATGTCGGTAACCAGCTGGGGTTGTCAGGGAGTACATGGTGATGTTCCATTTTTGTCTATTTCGTCATCCATTCCTTCTGACATCCCAGAGTTCTTGTCGGACTTTCAGGATGTATTTGAAGAGTCCAAGTCTGATGCCCTACCTCCGCATAGGAATTGTGATTGTGCTATTGATTTGATTCCTGGTAGTAAATTCCCTAAGGGTCGTTTATTTAATTTGTCCGTACCTGAACACACCGCTATGCGCAGTTATGTGAAGGAGTCCCTGGAGAAGGGACATATTCGCCCATCGTCGTCACCATTGGGAGCAGGGTTCTTTTTTGTAGCCAAGAAGGATGGTTCGCTAAGACCGTGTATTGATTACCGCCTTCTTAATAAGATCACTGTTAAGTTTCAGTATCCCTTGCCATTGATTTCTGACTTGTTTGCTCGGATTAAGGGGGCTAGTTGGTTTACTAAGATTGATCTTCGTGGTGCGTATAATCTGGTGAGAATCAGGCAGGGAGATGAATGGAAAACGGCATTTAATACGCCCGAGGGTCATTTTGAGTATCTGGTGATGCCGTTCGGACTTGCCAATGCTCCATCTGTTTTTCAGTCTTTTATGCATGACATTTTCCGTGAGTATCTGGATAAATTCTTGATTGTTTACTTGGATGACATTTTGATCTTCTCAGATGATTGGGAGTCTCATGTGAAGCAAGTCAGAATGGTTTTCCAGGTACTGCGTGCTAATTCCTTGTTCGTGAAGGGATCAAAATGTCTCTTCGGTGTGCAGAAAGTTTCATTTTTGGGGTTCATCGTTTCCCCTTCTACTATCGAGATGGATCCGGTTAAGGTTCAGGCCATCCAGGATTGGACTCAGCCGACATCTCTAAAAAGTCTGCAGAAATTCCTGGGCTTTGCTAATTTTTATCGTCGCTTCATCTGTAATTTTTCTAGCATTGCCAGACCATTGACCGATTTGACCAAGAAGGGTGCTGATTTGGTTAATTGGTCTTCTGCTGCCGTGGAAGCTTTTCAGGAGTTGAAGCGTCGTTTTTGCTGTGCCCCTGTGTTGTGTCAACCTGATGTTTCTCTTCCGTTCCAGGTCGAGGTTGATGCTTCTGAGATTGGTGCAGGGGCGGTTTTGTCACAGAGAGGTTCTGGTTGCTCAGTGTTCAAACCATGTGCTTTCTTTTCCAGGAAATTTTCTGCTGCTGAGCGTAATTATGATGTGGGCAACCGAGAGTTGCTGGCCATGAAGTGGGCATTCGAGGAGTGGCGTCATTGGCTTGAGGGTGCTAAGCATCGCGTGGTGGTTTTGACTGATCATAAGAACCTTACTTATCTTGAGTCTGCCAAGCGCTTGAATCCTAGACAGGCCCGTTGGTCGTTATTTTTTGCTCGTTTTGATTTTGTGATTTCATACCTTCCGGGCTCTAAAAATGTGAAGGCGGATGCTCTGTCTAGGAGTTTTGTGCCCGACTCTCCGGGGTTATCTGAGCCGGCGAGTATCCTCAAGGAAGGAGTCATTGTGTCTGCCATCTCCCCTGATTTGCGGAGAGTGTTGCAGAAATTTCAGGCTAATAAACCTGATCTTTGTCCGGCCGAGAAACTGTTCGTCCCTGATAGGTGGACTAGTAAAGTTATCTCTGAACTTCATTGTTCGGTGCTGGCCGGTCATCCAGGAATCTTTGGTACCAGGGAGTTGGTTGCTAGATCCTTCTGGTGGCCATCTCTGTCGCGGGATGTGCGTGCTTTTGTGCAGTCCTGTGGAATTTGTGCTAGGGCTAAGCCCTGCTGTTCACGTGCCAGTGGGTTGCTTTTGCCCTTGTCGGTCCCGAAGAGGCCTTGGACACATATTTCGATGGATTTCATTTCTGACCTTCCCGTTTCTCAAAAAATGTCGGTCATTTGGGTGGTCTGTGATCGCTTTTCTAAAATGGTCCATCTGGTGCCCTTGGTTAAATTGCCTTCCTCCTCTGATTTGGTGCCTTTGTTCTTCCAGCATGTGGTTCGTTTACATGGCATTCCTGAGAATATTGTTTCTGACAGAGGTTCCCAGTTTGTCTCGAGGTTCTGGCGAGCCTTTTGTGGTAGGATGGGCATTGACCTATCTTTCTCCTCGGCCTTCCATCCTCAGACTAATGGCCAGACCGAACGAACCAATCAGACCTTGGAAACATATCTGAGATGTTTTGTTTCCGCTGACCAGGATGATTGGGTGTCATTTTTGCCGTTGGCTGAGTTTGCCCTTAATAATCGGGCCAGCTCGGCTACCTTGGTCTCTCCATTTTTCTGCAATTCTGGGTTCCATCCTCGTTTCTCTTCAGGACAGGTTGAGTCTTCGGACTGTCCTGGTGTGGATTCTGTGGTGGACAGGTTGCAGCAGATCTGGACTCAGGTAGTGGACAATTTGACCTTGTCCCAGGAGAAGGCTCAGCTTTTCGCTAATCGCAGACGCCGTGTGGGACCCCGACTTCGTGTTGGGGATCTGGTTTGGTTATCTTCTCGTCATATTCCTATGAAGGTTTCCTCTCCTAAATTTAAACCTCGTTTTATTGGTCCGTATAGGATTTCTGAGATTCTCAATCCGGTGTCTTTTCGTCTGATCCTCCCAGACTCCTTTTCCATACATAATGTATTCCATAGGTCGTTGTTGAGGAGATACGTGGCACCTATGGTTCCATCTGTGGAGCCTCCTGCCCCTGTTTTGGTGGAGGGGGAATTGGAGTATATTGTGGAGAAGATTTTGGATTCTCGTGTCTCTAGACGGAAACTCCAGTATCTGGTCAAATGGAAGGGTTATGCTCAGGAAGATAATTCCTGGGTTTTTGCCTCTGATGTCCATGCCCCAGATCTTGTTCGTGCCTTTCATGTGGCTCATCCTGGTCGGCCTGGGGGTTCTGGTGAGGGTTCGGTGACCCCTCCTCAAGGGGGGGGTACTGTTGTGAATTCTGTGGCTGAGTTCACTTCTGTGGTCACAAGTGGTATTGCAGTCTCACCTCCCTCAGGTGTTTTGGTGAGCTCGTTGGCTGCCTTGCTATTTAGCTCCACCTGAGTCTGTCTTCCTTGCTCCTTGTCAATGTTCCAGTGTTGGATCTGAGCTACTGCATCTTTCCTTGGGCCTGCTGCTCTGCTAGATAAGTGCTTCTAGTTTGTTTTCTGTTTTTTCTGTCCAGCTTGCTATTAACTTTTGCTGGAAGCTCTGAGAAGCAAAGGGGTGCACCGCCGTGCTGTTAGTTCGGCACGGTGGGTCTTTTTGCCCCTTTGCGTGGTTTTCGTTTTAGGGTTTTTTGTAGACTGCATAGTTCTCTTTGCTATCCTCGCTCTGTCTAGAATATCGGGCCTCACTTTGCTGAATCTATTTCATTCCTACGTTTGTCTTTTCATCTTGCTAACAGTCATTATATGTGGGGGGCTGCCTATTCCTTTGGGGTATTTCTCTGAGGTAAGTCAGGCTTGTATTTCTATCTTCAGGCTAGTCAGCTCCTCAGGCAGTGTCGAGTTGCATAGGTAGTGATAGGCGCAATCCACTGCTGCTTATAGTTGTGTGAGGATAGTTCAGGTACTGAAAAAAAAAATTCCTATTAGTGTCTTTCCACTTGTATCCAGCTAAATAGTGGAAAAACACTATATAGGATAACCTAGAGGAGGGTTTTTTGGCCTTGCAGCGCTGTTTACGGCTGTCTGCACGGTCTCCGTGTGATTTAAACTAGCTCTGTAGCCCGATCTGCACCAAAAAAAAAGTTAAGTTCACCAAACACAACTTAACACTTGTGTAGGCCACATTTGAAAAATAATAAAGTTTAGTCCACAATTTACAACATTAGTGTTTCTTACACCTGTTAGGAGGAGCATTACAGGAATAAGCACACTAAGGCCTTAGTACTTTTCTGCTTATCTTTATCTGTCAACCAAGATGAAGAGGGCAGGGAGTAAGGCACGTGGGCGTGGGCGCGGAGCAGGGAGAGGAGCAGGGAGAGGACGTGGTGATTCTGTGCCTGCTGCGGGCGCCGGTGACTCGTCGTCACTCAGTTTCAGCAGGGAACAGTCCTTCATGCGCAGCTTTGTCGGAGAGCGCCGTGCACCGCTGCTGCGTGAAGACCAAATTGAAGCCGTTGTCGGGTGGATGGCAGCTAACGCCTCGGCATCGACTTCAGTTAGTGCCACATCCTCTCAGGCACAGAGCACTGGAGAGCAGCCATCTGTCTCTTCACCACCTGCCAAATTGGCCAGGCAGTCAGAGAGCCCAGGACAGGAGCCGTCTCTACTTCTGTTCTCTGAATCTCTTGGCTTGGAAACAGGGGGCCACCCAAGCAGCATTGGAGAAATGGAAGAAGAGGCAGTGTGCAGTGATGCCCAACACCTTTTTCTCTCTGACTCTGAAGAGGCAGGTGGGCCAGTGCCTCCGGTGACCACAGCGCAGTACGCATCTGATGATGAAACTCAGGTGCCGCTTTCTCGTGCGTACTGTGCTGCTGAGACTACCCAGGAGGAGCAGTTGGTGGCAGAGGGTAGTGGAGATGATGAGGTCCTTGACCCATCGTGGCGTGAGGAACAGGAAGGTGGTGGGAGCAGCTCAGAGGAAGAGCTTCCTCTTACGGGCCAAAGAGGGAGAGGGAGGGGGAAGACTGCGGAGCCTGTAGCCTCCACTTTGGCACCCGTTAGGAGCCTGTCTCTTTCCAAAGCCAAAAAGGGCGCTCCCAAGACTTGCAGTGCCTGGTCCTTTTTTGACACAGTTGCAGATGACATTTGTTTTGTCAAATGCAAGCTGTGTCATCATAAAGTAAAAAGAGGGAAAAATGTCAGCAACCTCAATACCACAAATATGTGGAAACATGTGCGGACCAGGCACGCGGTGGAGTTACAGAAACACACTGAAGATGTAGGCCAACCAACAGCGACAGCTACCACCTCTTCAGCTCGTGTTGCCTCTTCCTCCAGCTCACGCACAGCTGGTTTGGCTTCCTCCCAGAGACCTTGTGTAATTCCACCCACAGCACCACCTTCCCAGTCATCCTCACACTCCCAGTCTACTCTACAGCCATCGGTAGTACAGGCATGGGAGAAAAGGCGGGCATTCTCGGCCAACCACCCCCGAGCACAGGCTCTGAATGCAGGCATTGCCAAACTGTTGTCCCTGGAAATGCTCTCGTTCAGGCTGGTGGAGACTGACAGCTTCTGGTGGCAGCTTTGGCCCTTGGCAACCTCACTCACATCCCATGTCTGGCACATGTGCTCAATTTGGTTGTGCAGAGTTTTCTGAGGGACTATCCGGATCTTGATGCCCTGCTGCACAAGGTCCGCCTAGAGTGTGCTCACTTGCGGCGTTCCAGCTTGGCCAGATCCCGCATTGCTGCTCTGCAGCGCAGATTCCGCCTTCCGGAACACCGCATCATATGTGACCTACCTACCCGGTGGAATTCCACGTTACATATGTTGGAGCGGTTGTGTGAGCAGCAGCAAGCAGTTATGGAGTACCAGCTGCATCAGGCGCAAAGAAGTCGCAGTCAGCGCCGATCAGACTTCACAACCACAGAGTGGGCCACTCTGAATGACTCTGCCAGGTTTTGCGTCCTTTTGATTATTCCACGCGGATGGCAAGTGCAGATGATGCACTAGTCAGCATGACTGTCCCCCTTATCTGCCTGCTTCAGCAAACTTTGCAAGGGTTAAGGGATGATGTGGTGGAAGAGGTGGAGGATGAGGAGTCACCTTTTCCATCAGCTTCTGGAGAGTCAGCGCCACGTGGTTCCTCACAAAGGGGTACGCAGGGGCCAATTTGTGAGGAGGATGAGGAGGAGTCAATGGACAAGGAAGAGCTCCGTCCAGAGGAGGGAGCGACACAATTGTCCAGTGGTCAGTGTGTACAGCGAGGGTGGGGTGATGACGAGCGGGCAGAGATCATGTCTCAAGCAGGGGACAGCGTTTCTGGGCTGGTTGGCACTCTGCAGCACATGGTGGATTTTATGCTGCAGTGCCTGAGAAATGACCGCCGCATCGACCACATTCTCAACATGCCTGATTATTGGGTGTTCACCCTCCTCGATCCTCGCTACCGGGACAACGTCCAAAACCTCATCCCTGCGTTGACCCGGGAGCGTAAATTGCGGGAGTACCACGACACACTGGTGAATTCCATCATCTTCTCCTGTCCAACTGAGAGGAGTGCTGCTAGTGCTTTACAAAGCAGCTCAGTGCGTCGAGGCAGTGGGGGAGGCTCTGCCCAAAGAGGGAGCAGAAGCAGTGCCTCTGCCCAAGGCAAGCCGAGTATGGCACAACTCTGGCACACTTTTGTGTGCCCGCCCCAAATGTCTACACCATCACCGGCGGCTCCAGTCAGCAGGAGGCAACGGTTCCGTCAGATGGTGACAGACTACATGGCTTGCCCTCTTACTGTACTCCCCGACGGCTCTTCCCCGTTCAAGTTTTGGGTCTCTAAGCTGGATACATGGCCAGAGCTAAGTCAGTATGCATTGGAGGTGCTGGCTTGCCCTGCGGCTAGTGTCTTATCGGAACGTGTCTTTAGTGCCGCAGGTGGTGTACTAACAGACCGTCGCATGCGACTATCCTCCGATAACGTTGACCGGCTTACTTTCCTGAAAATGAACCAGGCATGGATCTCGCAGGAATTTGCCACTCCTCTGCCTGATTAATTAATTGGGTGTCATCCAGGTCTTCTGCTGTGTGCATCTTTCTACCACCTGAAATGCTATTCCTGGGCTCCAACACCGCCAGTTGCGGCTCAGAAGTGCAGGCTGCACAGTCAAAACATACGACCCAGTGTTATTGGGTTTCAGTAACGTCAGCTGATCCCCAGCTGTGTAGCCGGCAATGTGTCCTGCGACCGCTACGCTGGCACAACAACCTGAATGTAAGGGAACCTGCCCCCCCCCCCGTCGTTTGTTACTGAAAGAGCCATCTTGTGCAGCAGTAATGCTGCACAAGGAAAAGGTAGCTATTTTTTTGGGCTCCTTGCACACGCAGAACTTAACACTTATAAAATGTGTTCACTGATACCGTTATACCGTCCCAGAGCTGGGACTTTCCTTCGTAATGTGACGCAGCACAGCCGTCATTCCTACCCCCTTGGTGCCATGCGCTGCCTCCTCAGCGTTGTTTTAAGCTGTCACGGAGCCTGCGCTGTTCTGTTATCCCTTGGCCATGCCCTATATGCGCTGCCTGTCTTCTGACATAATTTGGTGTCAGGCTGGCTGCGCCTGTGCGGCCGCGCTGCCATAGATCCCGCCTCGCAGTGTCTTCTGATTGAGTCACACTGCGGGCCTGGGATGCATGGGCATGCGCAGTGCATATCTTCCCCTCGGGCTCTCGCTCATTTCCCTCCGCCTTCTTTAGACTGTGCGCCGTCAGCTGATCCCTAATAGCATGCCACGGCCGTGACAACGCACAGTCTGAAGAAGAGGGAAGGAGGGGAGTGAGAGTCGAGGATATGCACTGTGCATGCCCATGGATCCAAGGCCCGCAGTGGGATTACGTTAGACGAGACTGCGAGGTGGGATCTGGAGCAGCGTGGACGCACAGGCACTGACAGCCTGACACCAAATTATGTCAGAAGACAGGCAGCGCTAATTGGGCATGGCCAAGGGATAACAGAACAGCGCAGGCTCCGTGACAGTTTAAAACAACGCTGAGGAGGCAGCACATGGCACCAAGGGGATAGGAATGACAGCTGTGCTGTGTCCCATTACGAAGGAAATTCGCACCTCCGTGACGGTTTAACGGTATAAGGGGACACATGTTTAGTGTTTACTTCTGTGTTTGCAAGGAGCATAATTAAAAGAGCAACCTTTTCCTTTTGCATCCTTAGCGCTGCACAAGATGGCTCTTTCAGCTACAAACGTCTTGGGGGGGGGTTAAAGGTTCCCTTTCAACTTGCTCCAATCAGGCTTCGGCCTACACTCTGTTCCTCTGCTCCTCCTGCTGTCTCTGGGCTCTAACACCGCCAGTTGGTGCCTGGAAGTGCTGTGTGCACAGTCAACAGTCGCTCCTCTGTTATTGGGGTTCAGTAACGTCAGCTGATCCCCAGCTGTGTGTGTGGTAATACCTCCAATCTGCTCCTCCTGCTGTCCCTGGGCTCTAACACCGCCAGTTGGTGCCTGGAAGTGCTGTGTGCACAGTCAACAGTCGCTCCTCTGTTATTGGGGTTCAGTAACGTCAGCTGATCCCCAGCTGTGTGTGCGGTAATACCTCCAATCTGCTCCTCCTGCTGTCCCTGGGCTCTAACACCGCCAGTTGGTGCCTGGAAGTGCTGTGTGCACAGTCAACAGTCGCTCCTCTGTTATTGGGGTTCAGTAACGTCAGCTGATCCCCAGCTGTGTGTGCGGTAATACCTCCAATCTGCTCCTCCTGCTGTCCCTGGGCTCTAACACCGCCAGTTGGTGCCTGGAAGTGCTGTGTGCACAGTCAACAGTCGCTCCTCTGTTATTGGGGTTCAGTAACGTCAGCTGATCCCCAGCTGTGTGTGCGGCAATACCTCCAATCTGCTCCTCCTGCTGTCCCTGGGCTCTAACACCGCCAGTTGGTGCCTGGAAGTGCTGTGTGCAGTCAACAGTCGCTCCTCTGTTATTGGGGTTCAGTAACATCAGCTGATCCCCAGCTGTGTATCCAGCAACGTGTCATGCGACCGCCACGCTGGCACAACTAAAATGTAAGGGGACCTGTCCCCCCCCCCCCCCGTAGGCGTTTGTTACTGAAAGAGCCACCATGTGCAGCACTAATACTGCACAAGGGAAAGGTCGCTCTTGAAATTATGCTCCTTGGAAACGCTGAACTACACACTCATGTAATGTGTCCCCTCACACCGTCCAACCGTCCCAGAGGTGGGACTTTCCTTTGTAATGTGACGCAGCACAGCCGTCATTGCTACCCCCTTGGCACCGTGCGCTGCCTCCTTAGCGTTGTTTGATTCCGTCATGGATCCTGCGCTGTTATGTTATCCCTTGGCCATGCACAGTTTGCGCTGCCCGTCCTCTGACATCATTTGTTGTCGTCCTGGCTGCGCCTGTGCGTCCACGCTGCCCGAAATCCCACCTCGCAGTGTCGTCTAATGTGATCCCACAGTGGGCCTGGTATCCATGGCCATGCGCAGTGCATATACTAGCCTCTCATTCCCCTTCTTCATGCTTCTTCAGACTAGGCGGCGTCAGCTGATCCCTAATAGCATGCCACGGCCGTGACGCCGCACAGTCTGAAGAAGCATGAAGGAGGTGAGTGAGAGGCGATGATATGCACTGCGCATGCCCATGGATCCCTGGCCCGCAGTGGGATTACATTTGATGACACTGCAAGGTTGGATCTCGGGCAGCTTTGACGCACAGGCACTGCCAGCCTGACACCTAAATGATGTCAGAAGACGGGCACCGCTAACTGTGCATGGCCAAGGGATAACATTACAGCGCGGGCTCCGTGACAGAACCAAACAACGTTGAGGAGGTGGCGCACGGCACCAAGGGGGTTGGAATGACGGCTGTGCTGTGTCACATTACAAAGGAAAGTCCCACTTCCGGGATGGTTTGACGGTGTGAGGGGACACATTATATGAGTGTGTACTTCAGCGTTTGCAAGGAGCATAATTTTCGGAGCCACCATTTTCCATGTGCAGTATTACTGCTGTACAAGATGGCTCTTTCAGCAACAAATGCCTGGGGGGGGGGGGTTAAAGGTTCCCTTTCAACTTGCTCCACTGCAGGCTTCGGCCTACACTCTGCTCCTCTTTGATTCCCTGGGTTTCAACACTGTCAGTTGACACCTGGAAGTGTTGTCTACACAGAAAAAACACTAGGTGATGTGTCAGTGGGGTTCAGCACCGCCAGCTGTTCCCCTGCTGTGTAGTCGGCATCGTGTCCAGCACAAGCCACGCTGGCACAACCGACCAAAAGCTTCCACCAGTGCAGGCTTCGGCCTACACTTTGCTCCTCTCCTCCTCCTGCTGACCCTGGGCTCAAACACCGCTAGTTTTTGCCCGGAACTGCTAGCTGCACAGAGAAAAACACCAGCCAATGTGTTAGTGGGGTTCAGCAACGCCAGCTGTTCCCCTGCTGTGTAGCTGGCAACGTGTCCTGCAAATGCCACGCAGGCACATGAACTGAAATTGAAGGGAGCCTGCCCCCCACCCCCAGGTGTTTCTATGTATAACAGCCACCTTGTACAGCAGTACTGCTGCATTTGTACAAGGTGGCTGATGTTTTCTCCTTGCCCACGTGGAACTCAACACGTACAAAATGTGTCTCATTAGAGACCAATGCTAATGTCCCTGAGGTGTGACTTTCCTTTTTAATGACACGCAGCACCCCCATTGTTAGCGCTGCCCGTCTTCTGACATCATTGGTTGGCTGCCTGTGCCTGTGCGTCCGCCCTGCCCGACACAACGCCCCTCGTTGTCTCATATTTTGGATGCGAGGGTGTTATTGATGGGCATGTGCAGTGCATATGTTCGCCTGTTTTAAGTCACCTCCTTCCGCCTTCTTCAGACTGGGTGTCCTCATGGCCGCGGCATGCGATAAGGGATCAGATGAGGCCGCCCAGTCTGAAGCAGGTGTAAGGACATGTGTGAGCGGCAAACATATTTAGTGCACCAGGGCACGAATCCCAGCACCGCAGTGTGATTTTTTTAAAACACACTGTGGGTCTGGGATTCATGTCCACCGCTAACCGCAACGGCCAACATGAAATGAGGTCATAAGACAGGAAGCGCTCACAGCGCATGGCCAAAGGATCACAAGAGCGCAGACTCCTGTACAGCCACTAACAACGCTCAGGAAGCTGCGCCCATGCAAAAAGGTGTTGTTTTCGACACCTGTGCTGCTTTTCTTTAAAAAGACAAGTCACGCCTCCACTACTGTTTAACAGTATAATGGGCTAAATAGTGTACGTGTTGCATTCAGCGTGTGCAAGTAGACAAATTAATAGAGCAACCTTTTACTTGTGCAGCATTAATGCTGCAGAAGGAGTGGCTCTTGTACTTTGTAACACCTGAGGGGGGGTTAAAGGTAACCTTTGAAATTGGTTCAACTAGGCTTCGGCCTACACTCTGCTCCTCTCCTCCTCCTGCTGACCCTGGGTTCTAACAACGCTAGTTTTTGCCCGGAAATGCTAGCTGCACAGAGAAAAACGCCAGCCAATGTGTTAGTGGGGTTCAGCAACGCCAGCTGTTTCCCTGCTGTGTAGCTTGCATCATGTCCAGCACAAGCCACGCTGGCACAACCGACCAAAAGCTGCCACCAGTGCAGGCTTCGGCCTACACTTTGCTCCTCTCCTCCTCCTCCTGCTGACCCTGGGCTCTAACACCGCTAGTTTTTGCCCGGAACTGCTAGCTGCACAGAGAAAAACACCAGCCAATGTGTTAGTGGGGTTCAGCAACGCCAGCTGTTTCCCTGCTGTGTAGCTTGCATCGTGTCCAGCACAAGCCACGCTGGCACAACCGACCAAAAGCTGCCACCAGTGCAGGCTTCGGCCTACACTTTGCTCCTCTCCTCCTCCTCCTGCTGACCCTGGGCTCTAACACCGCTAGTTTTTGCCCGGACATGCAATCTGCACAGAGAAAAACACCAGTCAATGTGTCAGTGGGGTTCAGCAACGCCAGCTGTTCCCCTGCTGTGTAGCTTGCAACGTGACCTGCAAACGCCACGCAGGCACATGAACTGAAATTGAAGGGAGCCTGCCCCCCACCCCCAGGTGTTTCTATGTATAACAGCCACCTTGTACAGCAGTACTGCTGCATTTGTACAAGGTGGCTGATGTTTTCTCCTTGCCCACGTGGAACTCAACACGTACAAAATGTGTCTCATTAGAGACCAATGCTAATGTCCCTGAGGTGTGACTTTCCTTTTTAATGACACGCAGCACCCCCATTGTTAGCGCTGCCCGTCTTCTGACATCATTGGTTGGCTGCCTGTGCCTGTGCGTCCGCCCTGCCCGACACAACGCCCCTCGTTGTCTCATATTTTGGATGCGAGGGTGTTATTGATGGGCATGTACAGTGCATATGTTCGCCTGTTTTAAGTCACCTCCTTCCGCCTTCTTCAGACTGGGTGTCCTCATGGCCGCGGCATGCGATAAGGGATCAGATGAGGCCGCCCAGTCTGAAGCAGGTGTAAGGACATGTGTGAGCGGCAAACATATTTAGTGCACCAGGGCACGAATCCCAGCACCGCAGTGTGATTTTTTAAAAACACACTGTGGGTCTGGGATTCATGTCCACCGCTAACCGCAACGGCCAACATGAAATGAGGTCATAAGACAGGAAGCGCTCACAGCGCATGGCCAAAGGATCACAAGAGCGCAGACTCCTGTACAGCAACTAACAACGCTCAGGAAGCTGCGCCCATGCAAAAAGGTGTTGTTTTCGACACCTGTGCTGCTTTTCTTTAAAAAGACAAGTCACGCCTCCACTACTGTTTAACAGTATAATGGGCTAAATAGTGTACGTGTTGCATTCAGCGTGTGCAAGTAGACAAATTAATAGAGCAACCTTTTACTTGTGCAGCATTAATGCTGCAGAAGGAGTGGCTCTTGTACTTTGTAACACCTGAGGGGGGGTTAAAGGTAACCTTTGAAATTGGTTCAACTAGGCTTCGGCCTACACTCTGCTCCTCTCCTCCTCCTGCTGACCCTGGGTTCTAACAACGCTAGTTTTTGCCCGGAAATGCTAGCTGCACAGAGAAAAACGCCAGCCAATGTGTTAGTGGGGTTCAGCAACGCCAGCTGTTTCCCTGCTGTGTAGCTTGCATCGTGTCCAGCACAAGCCACGCTGGCACAACCGACCAAAAGCTGCCACCAGTGCAGGCTTCGGCCTACACTTTGCTCCTCTCCTCCTCCTAATGCTGACCCTGGGCTCTAACACCGCTAGTTTTTGCCCGGAACTGCTAGCTGCACAGAGAAAAACACCAGCCAATGTGTTAGTGGGGTTCAGCAACGCCAGCTGTTTCCCTGCTGTGTAGCTTGCATCGTGTCCAGCACAAGCCACGCTGGCACAACCGACCAAAAGCTGCCACCAGTGCAGGCTTCGGCCTACACTTTGCTCCTCTCCTCCTCCTCCTGCTGACCCTGGGCTCTAACACCGCTAGTTTTTGCCCGGAAATGCTAGCTGCACAGAGAAAAACACCAGCCAATGTGTTAGTGGGGTTCAGCAACGCCAGCTGTTCCCCCGCTGTGTAGCCGGCATCGTGTCCAGCACAAGCCACACTGGCACAACCGACCAAAAGCTGCCACCAGTGCAGGCTTCGGCCTACACTTTGCTCCTCTCCTCCTCCTCCTGCTGACCCTGGGCTCTAACACCGCTAGTTTTGGCCCGGACATGCAATCTGCACAGAGAAACACACCAGTCAATGTGTCAGTGGGGTTCAGCAACGCCAGCTGTTCCCCTGCTGTGTAGCTTGCAACGTGACCTGCAAACGCCACGCAGGCACATGAACTGAAATTGAAGGGAGCCTGCCCCCCACCCCCAGGTGTTTCTATGTATAACAGCCACCTTGTACAGCAGTACTGCTGCATTTGTACAAGGTGGCTGACTTTTTCTCCTTGCCCACGTGGAACTCAACACGTACAAAATGTGTCTCATTAGAGACCATTACAATGTCCCTGAGGTGTGACTTTCCTTTGTAATGACACGCAGCACCACCCTTGTTAGCGCTGCCCGTCTTTTGACATCATTGGTTAGCTGGCTGCGCCTGTGCATCTCCCCTGCTCGAAACAACGCCCCTCGGTGTCTTATTTTTTTGGACAGCGAGGGTGTGATTGATGGGCATGTGCAGTGCATATGTTTGCCTGTGTTCACTCATCTCCTTCCGCCTTCTTCAGACTGGGTGTCCTCATGGCCGCGGCAGGCGATAAGGGATCAGATGAGGCCGCCCAGTCTGAAGCAGGTGTAAGGACATGTGTGAGCGTCAAACATATTTACTGCACAAGGCCACGAATCCCAGCCACGCAGTGTGATTTTTTGAAAACACACTGTGGGTCTGGGATTCATATCCACCGCTAACCGCAACGGCCAACATGAAATGAGGTCATAAGACAGGAAGCGCTCACAGCGCATGGCCAAAGGATCACAAGAGCGCAGACTCCTGTACAGCAACTAACAACGCTCAGGAAGCTGCGCCCATGCAAAAAGGTGTTGTTTTCGACACCTGTGCTGCTTTTCTTTAAAAAGACAAGTCACGCCTCCACTACTGTTTAACAGTATAATGGGCTAAATAGTGTACGTGTTGCATTCAGCGTGTGCAAGTAGACAAATTAATAGAGCAACCTTTTACTTGTGCAGCATTAATGCTGCAGAAGGAGTGGCTCTTGTACTTTGTAACACCTGAGGGGGGGTTAAAGGTAACCTTTGAAATTGGTTCAACTAGGCTTCGGCCTACACTCTGCTCCTCTCCTCCTCCTGCTGACCCTGGGCTCTAACAACGCTAGTTTTTGCCCGGAACTGCTAGCTGCACAGAGAAAAACACCAGCCAATGTGTTAGTGGGGTTCAGCACCGCCAGCTGTTCCCCCGCTGTGTAGCCGGCATCGTGTCCAGCAAAAGCCACGCTGGCACAACCGACCAAAAGCTGCCACCAGTGCAGGCTTCGGCCTACACTTTGCTCCTCTCCTCCTCCTGCTGACCCTGGGCTCAAACACCGCTAGTTTTTGCCCGGAAATGCTAGCTGCACAGAGAAAAACACCAGCCAATGTGTTAGTGGGGTTCAGCACCGCCAGCTGTTCCCCCGCTGTGTAGCCGGCATCGTGTCCAGCAAAAGCCACGCTGGCACAACCGACCAAAAGCTGCCACCATTGCAGGCTTCGGCCTACACTTTGCTCCTCTCCTCCTCCTGCTGACCCTGGGCTCTAACACCGCCAGTTTTTGCCCGGACATGCGATCTGCACAGAGAAAAACACCAGCCAATGTGTTAGTAGGGTTCAGCAACGCCAGCTGTTCCCCTGCTGTGTAGCTTGCAACGTGACCTGCAAACGCCACGCAGGCACATGAACTGAAATTGAAGGGAGCCTGGCCCCCACCCCCAGGTGTTTCTATGTATAACAGCCACCTTGTACAGCAGTACTGCTGCATTTGTACAAGGTGGCTGATGTTTTCTCCTTGCCCACGTGGAACTCAACACGTACAAAATGTGTCTCTTTGAGACCATTCCACTGTCCCTGAGGTGTGACTTTCCTTTCTAATGATACGCAGCACCCCCCTTGGTAGCGCTTCCCGTCTTCTGACATCATTGGTTGGCTACTTGCGCCTGTTCGTCCGCCCTGCCTGAATAAAATGCTCCTCGTTGTCTTAATTATTTTGACTGCGAGGGTGTGATTGATGGGCACGAGCAGTGCATATCTTCGCCTGTCTTAACTCATCTCCTTCCGCCTTCTTCAGACTGTGCAGCCTCATGGCCGCGGCATGCGAGAAGGGATCAGCAGAGGCCGCCCAGTCTGAAGCAGGTGTAAGGATGTGTGTGAGCGGCCAAAATATTTACAGCTCAAGGCCACGAATCCCAGCACCGCAGTGTGGCTTTATGAAAAGACACTGTGGGTCTGGGATTTATGGCAACGGCCAACATGAAATGATGTCATAAGATGGGCAGCGCTAACAGGGCATTGCCAAGGGATAACACAAGAGCGCAGACTCCTGTACAGCAAATAACAACGCTCAGGAAGCTGCGCCAAGCACCAAGGCGTTATTTTGGACACCTGTGCTGCGTCCCATCAAAAAACCAAGTCACGCATCCACTACAGTTTGGCTGTAGAATGGGGTAAATTGTGTATGTCTTTCATTCAGCGTGTGCAAGTAGACAAATTAATAGAGCAACCTTTCACTTGTGCAGCATTAATACTGCACAAGGTGTGTCTCTTATACTTTGTAACACCTGAGGGGGGGGTTAAAGGTTTCCTTTGAAATTGGTTCAACTAGGCTTCGGCCTATACTCTGCTCCTCTCCTCCTCCTCCTGCTTCAACACGGGCTCTAACATCGCTATTTTTTGCCCGCAAGTGCTAGCTGCACAGAGAAAAACACACGCCATTGTGTTAGTGGGGTTCAGCTACGCCAGCTGTTCCCCCAGTGTGTAGCCGGCAAAGTGTCCTGCAAACGCAACGCAGACACAAAGCTGCCTCCAGTGCAGGCTTCGGCCTACACTCATCTCCCCCTGCTTACCCTTTGCTCCAACACCGCTAGTTGGGGCTCTAGGAAGACAATCTTTAATAGGCAAGGCAACGCATCTGGGTTCCAGCACCGCCAGCTGGTTCTCGGCAGTGTTCTTGTCACAGGTACTCCCTCGTGCCAAGCCTGGTTTCAGCACCGTCAGCTGTTTCCGGGTTGTGTCAACTTCACTGAGACGCCTATGCTTGCCCCGTCGTGGTGCGGTCGAGTTAGCCAACTCCAGGGTGCCTCCAGTTTAGGAGCTTCCTATGTGGGCTGCGTGAACTGGTAGTCAAGGCTGGTTCTGTAGTGCCAGTAGGCCCAGCTCCCCCTGTAGGACTGTTGGGGTTCGGTAACTGCGGCTGCCTCGCGGCCTAGCTGTTCTCTCCTCTCCTGTGGGCCTTCGGGTCCACCACCTGGTTCCAGCACCGTCAGCTGGTTCCGGGCCGAGCCTTTGCCTTAGGTGCCTCCTCCTGGGTATCCGAGTTCCGCCAACGCCAGGCGGTCCTTGGTAGTGCTTTTAAGCGCGGGCACCTACAGCTTAGTAACCGGGTTCCAGCACCGTCAGCTGGTCCTCGGTCGTGCCATTGGCTCTTGCACACTGGGGCAACGGATCCGGGTTCCAGCACCGCCAGCTGGTTCTCGGCAGTGTTCTTGTCACAGGTACTCCCTCGTGCCAAGCCTGGTTTCAGCACCGTCAGCTGTTTCCGGTTTGTGTCAACTTCACTGAGACGCCTATGCTTGCCCCGTCGTGGTGCGGTCGAGTTAGCCAACTCCAGGGTGCCTCCAGTTTAGGAGCTTCCTATGTGGGCTGCGTGAACTGGTAGTCAAGGCTGGTTCTGTAGTGCCAGTAGGCCCAGCTCCCCCTGTAGGACTGTTGGGGTTCGGTAACTGCGGCTGCCTCGCGGCCTAGCTGTACTCTCCTCTCCTGTGGGCCTTCGGGTCCACCACCTGGTTCCAGCACCGTCAGCTGGTTCCGGGCCGAGCCTTTGGCTTAGGTGCCTCCTCCTGGGTATCCGAGTTCCGCCAACGCCAGGCGGTCCTTGGTAGTGCTTTTAAGCGCGGGCACCTACAGCTTAGTAACCGGGTTCCAGCACCGTCAGCTGGTCCTCGGTCGTGCCATTGGCTCTTGCACACTGGGGCAACGCATCCGGGTTCCAGCACCGCCAGCTGGTTCTCGGCAGTGTTCTTGTCACAGGTACTCCCTCGTGCCAAGCCTGGTTTCAGCACCGTCAGCTGTTTCCGGGTTGTGTCAACTTCACTGAGACGCCTATGCTTGCCCCGTCGTGGTGCGGTCGAGTTAGCCAACTCCAGGGTGCCTCCAGTTTAGGAGCTTCCTATGTGGGCTGCGTGAACTGGTAGTCAAGGCTGGTTCTGTAGTGCCAGTAGGCCCAGCTCCCCCTGTAGGACTGTTGGGGTTCGGTAACTGCGGCTGCCTCGCGGCCTAGCTGTTCTCTCCTCTCCTGTGGGCCTTCGGGTCCACCACCTGGTTCCAGCACCGTCAGCTGGTTCTAGGCAGTGTCTTTTGCTCTTGTACCTTCTGCTCCCCATCCTGGTTCCAGTAACGTCAGCTGGTTCCGGGCAGAGCCTTTGGCTTAGGTGCCTCCTTCTGGGTATCCAAGTTCCACCAACGTCAGGTGGTCCTTGGTAGTGCTTTCAGGCACGGGTACCTCCTGCTTAGTAACCGGGTTCCAGTAACGTCAGCTGGTCCTCGGTAGTTCCATTGGCTCTTGGACCTTCGGCTACCCATCCGGGTTCCAGTACCGTCAGCTGGTTCTCGGCAGTGTCTTTTGCTCTTGTACCTTCTGCTCCCCATCCTGGTTCCAGTAACGTCAGCTGGTTCCGGGCAGAGCCTTTGGCTTAGGTGCCTCCTTCTGGGTATCCGAGTTCCGCCAACGTCAGGCGGTCCTTGGTAGTGCTTTTTAGCACGGGTACCTCCTGCTTAGTAACCGGGTTCCAGTAACATCACCTGGTCCTCGGTAGTTCCATAGGCTCTTGAACCTTCGGGTAGCCATCCAAGTTCCAGTTCCATCAGCTGGTTCTTGGCATTTTCTCAGCCTTCTTGTACCTTCTGCTAGATTTCCAAGTTTAAGACCCTAAAGTCGACGACCCGGAAGACCACCCCAATGACGACGACGACGGCGGAGACGACGACGGAGACGACGACGGCGGAGACGACGACGGCGGAGATGACGACACTGAAGACGACGACCCTGGAGACGACGACATGGAAGACCGAGAAGCAGAAGAACAAGAGGCTGCAGAACAAAGAGCAGAAGAACATTAAGCATAACACTTAATATCAGAGCAAAAGATATTATCTAAATTATATGCAGAAGAAGACTAAGCAGTGTATGGGGGTGAGTCCGTTCCTCCTCGTGGTGCCCCTGGATAAAGCCTGATGCTGCAGGCCAAACTGAACGCGGACAAATGTAACTTTTGTGACTGGCAGAACGGAAGGTGTAATCTTCCAACTTTTATAGATAACAACTATGGGAATGCCTGTCACAAATGAGAATATGATGAAGAAGTAGAATAGGAAGAATAATAACAGTGGAATAAAAAGAATATGTAGAATAGGAAGAATAATAATAGTTGAAGAAAATGAATATGAAGAATGTAATAAAAAAAAAAAATAGGTAGAAGATGAAGAAGAAGATGAATAAGGTGAAGAAGTTGATGTCAAAGATGCTGATGATGATGAAGATGAAAGTGTGGGAAAAGGAAAAAAAAGAAGGGGAAGGTCGTGGAATAGTGAAACATCAATATCTGACAAAATAAAAAAAAATTTACATAGTCAATATCTTTTTCAATCCGAACGTCTTTAAAAAAAAAAAAAAATCATGCTATTCTATTTGATTGGACTAATCCTCATTGCCTTTAATGTCTCCGCCACCTCCCCCATACATCCTACATTATTCTTAGTTGTTTTCCTTCATGTAGAATGAACCTACAAGGAAAGAAAGGGTTTATTTTAATTCCGATATTTTGGTCCCATTGACTGGCATTGGGATCGGGTATCGGTATCGGCGATATCCGATATTTTTTGAATATCGGCCGATCCAAACCGATACCGATACTTTCCGATATCGGAAGGTATCGCTCAACACTACTGATAACCAAGTCATAAAAATGGTGCAGAGCTCAATATTTTGTTTAGGCCTTTAGGGTGTACAGAGTCTACCCTCCAAATCCAGCGTGCCTCCAATTGGGCCAATCTCTTTTTCACATCTCCTCCCTGATTATTTAAATGGATTCTATCAATCCCTCAGACTTTCAATAATTTAGCGTTACAATTGTGTCAACTTAAAATGTTTAGGGATTGGTTTAAGATAAGGTAGATCATTAATTCCAGAGGCTTTACCATTGTCAAGAAAGTGTTCTCTTATGCAGACTTTCAGTTTTCTAGACGTAAGTCCCATATATATCAGTCTACAGGGACACATAGCGTAATAAATGACTCCTGTTTCACATCTTATGTGTTGAGAGATTTTAAATTTTTTTTCCCCATTATTGGAGTTAAAAGAAAAGGATCTTTCCATGTTTGGACAATCTGGACAATGACCTCATGGGACCCTTTGAGCCAAAAGTATTGTGTACAGTGGTACACAAATATTTTCACGAATATATCTTTCAAATTTTCTGCTCTTTTGTAAGTGATTGGAGGATTTTTTGGGACATATTTATTCAACACTACGTCAGTAGTTAGAATAGGCAAATATTTACTTAAGGCCTCTTTTATTTCCATCCAATGATCATTATACGTTGAGATGAATCTTACCTCCTCTTTCTCTAGTCACCTTCCACGACAGCCATTTCGGAGGTTGTCTTCCCCGCCCTAATAGGGGACAGGAACACAAAGAGGTTAAATTCCCCTCCCCTTCCTGCAACCACCGGTGTTTTCCTGTCCCCTATGGGGCATGAAGAGAATCTGAAGGGGCTGCCGTGGCCGGCGACCAGAGCTCTGCAAATTACCTTTTCCAGCCGGGCAGCTGAGGTCGGGGGCTTGCCTCTCCTCCTCTTGTGCTGCACTCGTCTCCTGATTTCAGGACTTGGAACCTTCCCGCCTCTCCTGCGCATCCTTTGGGGGTAAAGCAGGGCGGTGATGTGCATGTCGGGGGCCTCCTGTAGCCCCCCGGCTTTCTCCTCCTTCTGCTGTGTCCCGGGCGGTCCGTGCTGGGGCTCTCTGGATAGAGCGTGTGTCTCAGTGTGGTGCGTCGCTCCTCGCGCGTGTCACTTCCGGTGGGACGCGCGTCCCTTCCGGTGATCCCTGTGCGTTCCACGTTGGAGCGCACGCGCGCGCTTGCCAGTTTCGTTTTCCTATTCGCCCGGGGCAGCATTCTGGGGCATTTTCGCTAGATCTCCCCCAATTGGGCTACGAGGAGGAGGAGCACAGAACACGCTGACCCACGATCCTCTTTAAAAGATCCTGGCGGGGGACCACCAGGTAAGGCCTGTCTGACGCTGACTGTGGACAGACATGGACGGTGACAAACCCCCTTGCTCTGCATCTGCAGAACCCAGCGTACCCCCTCCTATTGTAAGTAGCATGGTAGCCCTAGCTATCCATGATACATATAGATTTCAAGCGGCTTAAAGACCTTTTTTCTCTCTTTTAGGGAGAAAAGGTCTCTGATCCTAGAAAGGCCAGCCGCAAATGCAAAGTTTGTGCAACCAGACTCCCGTCTACTTATGGGAAAAAGCTCTGCCAGTCCTGTACAGATGAGGTTCTATGCGCTGAGCAGCCCTCACTCCTGGATAGCATTAAAACCCTCATCAAGCAGGAGGTCCAATCTTCCATGACCAGCTTCTCCCAGACTCAGTTTCCTCTTCCACCTCCTCCCAAAAAGATGAAAAAGGCCCCAGTAGAGTCTGACTAACTCAGAAGAGGTTCAATCCTCGGGTTCGGAGGACGTTTTGGAGAATGAGGGTTCCACGTCACCCCCACCCCTAAATCAGAGAACCAAAAGTATCACTTCAACTCTGAGGATATGGGTGATCTGATTAGCATAGTCAGTGGCACTATGGGGGTAGAGGATGAGGAAATAAAGCTTACTTTACAGGATGAAATGTTTGAAGGGTTAAAACCTAGAGGTCAAAAGGGGTTCCCTGTACATAAGAATATTCAGGATTTAATCCTTCATGAATGGGGTCTCCCTGAGAAAGGTCTTAACACCCCCTCAGAGCTAAAAAACGTTTCCCCTTAAGGTACAGTCACACTAAGCGACGCTGCAGCGATTCCGACAACGATCCGGATCGCTGCAGCGTCGCTGTTTGGTCGCTGGAGAGCTGTCACACAGACAGCTCTCCAGCGACCAGTGATGCCGGTAACCAGGGTAAACATCGGGTTACTAAGCGCAGGGCCGCGCTTAGTAACCCGATGCTTACCCTGGTTACCATCGTTAAAGTAAAAAAACAAACAGTACATACTTACCTACCGCTGTCTGTCCCCGGCGCTCTGCTTCTCTGCTCTGGCTGTGAGCACAGCGGCCGGAAAGCAGAGCGGTGACGTCACCGCTGTGCTGTCCGGCTGCCCGGCGCTCACAGCCAGAGCAGAGAAGCACAGCGCCGGGGACAGACAGCGGTAGGTAAGTATGTAGTGGTTGTTTTTTTACTTTAACGATGATAGCCAGGGTAAACATCGGGTTACTAAGCGCGACCCTGCGCTTAGTAACCCGATGTTTACCCTGGTTACCAGCGAAGACATCGCTGAATCGGCGTCACACACACACCGATTCAGCGATGTCAGCGGGAGAGCCAGCGACGAAATAAAGTTCTGGCCTTTCTTCCCCGACCAGCAATATCACAGCAGGGGCCTGATCGCTGCTGCCTGTCACACTGGACGATATCGTTAGCCAGGACGCTGAAACGTCACGGATCGCTAGCGATATCGTCTAGTGTGACAGTACCTTTAGACGGAGATAACTCCATATGGAAAACCCCAAAAGTTGATGTGCAGGTGTCTAGAGTGACTAAGAAAACGGCCCTTCCTTTTGAGGACTCTTCGCAGCTCAAAGAACCAATGGATAGGAAAATAGAGAGCCTGCTTAGAAAGTCCTGGGACACCGCCACAAATCTGTTAAAAACCAACATAGCCGCCACGAGCGTAGCTAGATCTTTGTTTGTTTGGTTACACAGGCTTGAGGATCATTTGGTACAGGGCACCCCAAGGGAAGAGATCCTAGTCTCCCTTGCCCTGCTACAAAAAGCAACAGGATTCCTAGTGGATGCTTCAGCTGATTCTGTCCGCGTGACCGCAAAAGGGGCTGTCCTCTCCAACTCATCCAGGAGAGCTCTTTGGTAAAATCCTGGGGTGGTGACTTCATATCAAAGTCCAAATTATGCAGCATTCCCTTCCAGGACCATCATGTTTTTGGTCCTATCCTGTATGATAAATAATACAAAAAAGTCTCGCACTCAACTTAAGCATCAATTTGTTGATTTATTTGTAGCACTTGAAACGCTTCAGTCCGTGGGGACTTTCATCAGTCACATGCTGTGCTTAGTATATTTGGCAAAATTTTTCACTGGACAATGGTACACGTATTGTGCAGAAAAGGCTGCCACGCTGTATGGCAGAGATAATAGTATTAAATGTTTGATATAGCTTGAAGTGAATGCTGTGGGGGTGGGTCGGTGACCACATGTAGCCTTTTAGCATATAGGGGCTGTAAAAGCCGATAGAGAGCAAGGGACTTTGCCTCCAGACTCAGTATCCACCGTTTGTCTCACAAAATACAAGCCATCAAACATATCGGTACATGGAAAAAGGTATGGCAGTGGTACCAAAGTAAAAAGCCTCGCTCAATGAGGTGTATAATAAGAAGATATTTGAGCCGATATACAAGGAGAATAGTCACGTACTGTGCTGTTCTTAGCATATTTGGCCAAATTTTTCACTGGAGAATGGTACACGTATTGTGCCTAATGTGGCGTGAGAGGAAATCAGGGTTAAAGGACTGTTGGTTAATAGTGAGGAGATGAAATGAATGTATCATACACAGAAAGGGCCGCCACGCTGTATGGCAGGGATAATAGTATTAAATGTTTGATATAGCTTTGGAACAATAAAGATAGGTATTGTGACTGCCTGAAAAGAATGGTTGGTAGGCCAGGTGATAAATGCACATGCACAGTAGTCTATATAGATCAATACCTTGAAGTGAATGCTGTGGGGGTGGGGCAGTGACCACATGCAGCCTTTTAGCATATAGGGGCTGTAAAGAACATGTCTGTTAGTGCACAGTATAGTGTAACTAACATGTGCCCTGTCCGTGTTAATGTGGCGTTAGATTACCTGTAAAAGCCGATAGAAAGCTAGGGACTTTGCCTCCAGACTAGGTATCCACCGTTCATCTGAGGTGTGCTCGGCCTAGTGTGGTTAAATGCAGTATGGGACGGAAGCCGGGTGATCTGGGGGTGGAGTGCGATCACCGGATGTGACGTCGCCTGGTCCAGTACAGACCGGAAGAAGATGGATGTGCGGTTCAGCATCACAGTGTGCTTTCCAAGATTGTGTATAAGTATACAAAGTATGAAGCAAATGTGAAAAATGTAAATGAAAATGAAAATAAAGAGATTGTGTGCGGCCAGCCGGTGTGGCTCAAAAGAGATACCGCAGTATGCTATAAGTAACAATAGTAATGTGAGATGCTGCAAGGGGAACAGAGGGGAAGGACCGAGGGGTGGAGCCTACCGAGTGCAATGAATATGGTAGGACAGTATAGATGGAGTAGACACTTGATAGCCACTGGTGAATATGGCGTGCCTGCAGAAAGCAAGGTGTTACCTATAGATATAAAGTGCACTGATCACATTAATTTGTAGCATAGTGCTGTGCCTACGGTGAAATGTGATACGTTGTCTCCAGGTCGAGGTATATAGACAGAAAGTAGTGATAAATCCAGTGGTGACGAGAATTCGTGATGTGCTCATCAAGTCACTTAATACAGACGACTCTGAAGAAACAGAAACATGTGTTAGTAGACATGTAACAGTTATGTCATACAAAATGCAATTGTTCAAACAGATGTAATACATATTTTACAAGCATATTGAATAAATTAAATAAAGGCCAATAATTCGTACTTTCTGTTCAGGCCTTTATGTGACATTGTATCTAGTGTATGACTCCAAAACGCTTCACGTTATTTAAGGGCAAGGATTCTGTTACCCCCTCGGCGTGGTGGTATCTGTTCTAGAACTTGGAATTTCAACTAAGCAATGTTATGCCCATGTGTGATAAAATGGTGGTGTATAGGTAAAAGGAGATTCTTGCAGCGTATCGTCGATTTGTGCTTAGATACCCTATCAGGGATAGGTTGAGATGTCTCCCCTACATACAGAAGGCCACAAGGGCACTTTATGACGTAAACTACATGTGTGGAATTGCATGCAAAGTAGCCTTGTATTTTGAACTCTTTTCTTGAGTATGGGTGTATCACCTTATTACCTTTCAGGACGTTATTGCACTGTACACAGTGTAGACAGGGGATGGTCCCTTCCCTGGGTTTACAAAGAAAACGTTGTTTCATTACAGTGTTGGGGCCTATGTCAGCTCTGACAAAGGTGTCCCTTAAGCTGGGAGCCCTTTTGAAACAAGGTAAAAATGGTTGTTGAAATTCGGGAACGTCTGGGTAGGTGGTGGAGAGTATTGGCCAGTTCCTACGTATAGACTTATGCAGTCTGTACATAAAGGGGTGAAACGAATGCATGAATGGAATCTGTTTCGTGGTGTCTGTCCTGGGCCTGCTAGGTAATGATTTTGATTCCTCCAAAAGGGGAAGTGGATACCCCCTTGCTTTGAATTTATTGGTCATTTCGCGTATAAGCAATTCTCTGGTTTGGGTGTCAGAGACAATCTGATGTACTCTGTGATATTGTGCCTTGGGTATGGATTTCTTAGTTGAGGAAGGGTAGAGACTCTGGAAATGTAAGAGACTATTGCGATCTGTAATTTTGGAGTAAAGATCGGTACTCAAAAGACCCTCTGAGTTTTTAATAACCAGTGTGTCCAGAAAGTTCATACTCCTGGAGTCATGGTTGATTGTGAAGCCAGTACCCGGCCAGGAGGTGTTAAGGACTGCAAAGAATATAAAGAGGGTTTCAACAGAGCCACGCCATACACAGAACACGTCGTCTATGTATCTCTTCCATAAGATGACATTATCTTTAAAGAGAGAGTTCCTGTAGATAACACTTTCCTCAAAGTCAATCATGTATGTGTTAGCATACGGAGGTGCTGCGTGCGAGCCCATCGCAGTCCCCCATGTCTGTAAATAAAAAGTATCTTGAAACAGAAAAAAATTAGACATGAGTATTAATTTCAAGAGATCTGTGCAAAGGGAGACCTGGTCAGAAGGGTTGAGCGAAACGGATCGGACATTTTCATAAATCGACGACTTTTGGCAAAGTCAGGTTTCGTGAAACCCGACCCGATCCTACTGTGGGATCGGCCATGAGGTCAGCGATCTGCGCGCCAACGTCGCGTTTCGTATGATGCTTTAAGCGCCATTTCTCAGAGTGTGGGCAGCGTGATGACATAGGTCTCGGTCCCCACCATCTTAGAGAAGGGCATGTCAGTGATTGGCTTGCTTTCTGCGGCATCACAGGGGTTATAAAGGGGCGTGCACACCGACCGCCATCTTACTTCTGCCGATCTGAGCATAGGGAGAGGTTGCTGCAGCTTCGTCAGAAGCAGGGATATAGTTAGACAGGGAATATTAACCCCCAAACCGCTTGTGCTGTAGCGATTTCCACTGTCCAACACCACCTTTTCTTTGCAGAGACAGTGGAGTTTTTTTTTGGTGCATCAGCTCTGTAGCTTAGGCTGCCTTATAAGGCTCCATGATAGCTGCATTGCTGTGTGTACACCGCTGTGCAAACCAACTGCTTTTTTCAAAGCAAAAATCCTGTTGCTTCTTTCTGCACAGTTCTCTTGTTCCTTTGTCCACACTCTTTTTGTGTGCAGCAGTCCTTTTTATCGCTGCCATACTTGTCCTTTGATCATTGTAGGGAGATTGAAATTCTACTACAGCCCATGTATTTTTTTTATATATCTGGCAGCCACATTCTCCCTTGTACATTGTGTGTTGTCATACACTGGGCCTGTTTTTTCCTGCAGTCTCCCACAAAAAAAGGTGCTTTAAATTGCCACTAAGTGGATTAACGTGAGTTCTGTTTGGCGTATATCTGCCACCCACGTTCTGCTTTGTACCCCTTGAGAAAGGCTCATCACGCCGAAACGCGCGTTGGGGTGGGTACACGCTGTGGACTATCACTTTCCAGTGCCTGCTCAGGTACTTATGTAGCTACTTTGGGTCAGCCTCTGTGCGGCCAGTACTAGAGATACTATGTCTATGGTCTACATATATGTTTCCTGGCATGGCCTGGTCTAATATTGTACTTTTTGTTTTTTTTCCCTGATTGATATAATACAAATTGATTCTACTTATATCTCATAAAGTGGATTTTGTTACTTTGCTACTAATGGGATGGTCCTCATACCTGTACCCCTGCCGTTTCCTTGTGCACATTGTGGCTTGAGTACTTTTTTCCTCTCCTCCTGGCTTTGCCAAATGTCCTGTTTGTTTTTTGATCGTATTTTTTTCTTTGGTATTATGTTCTATGGTAGCGATTATCCCGTAGTTATATCCATTATAACTCATTTGTAGTATTTTTTGACCTTATATGATTTGTTCTGACTTATTTAATGGGTATGCTTCCTATGAAGCTGTGGTTCTTCTTTTGTACAGTGTGTGTAGTTTAACACAGAGGGCCTGTTGTTACCTGCAGTCTACCACAAAAAAAAAGGGAGCTTTAAATTGCCACTCAGTGGATTAACGTGAGTTCTGTTTGGCGTATATCTGCCACCCACGTTCTGCTTTGTACAGTGTGTGTAGTTTAACACAGAGGGCCTGTTGTTACCTGCAGTCTCCCACAAAAACAAAAGAGAGTGATTTAAATTGCCAATAAGTGGATTAACGTGAGTTCTGTTTGGGGTATATCTGCCACCCACGTTCTGCTTTTTACAGTGTGTGTAGTTTAACACAGAGGGCCTGTTGTTACCTGCAGTCTCCCACCCAAAAAAAGGAAAAAAGGCTGCTTTAAATTTCTACTCAGTGGATTAACGTGAGTTCTCTTTGGCGTACATCTGCCACCAACGTTCTGCTTTTTACAGTGTGTGTAGTTTAACACAGAGGGCCTGTTACCTGCAGTCTACCACAAAAAAAAAGGGAGCTTTAAATTGCCACTAAGTGGATTAACGTGAGTTCTGTTTGGCGTATATCTGCCTCCCACGTTCTGCTTTTTACAGTGTGTGTAGTTTAACACAGAGGGCCTGTTGTTGCCTGCAGTCTACCACAAAAAAATTGAGCTTTAAATTGCCACTACGTGAGTTCTGTTTGGCGTATAGCTACTAGCCATGTTCTGCCTTGTACATTGTGTGGTGTAATACACAGGGCCTGTTTGTTCCTGCTGTCTTCCCGCCAAAAAAAGGAAGATATAAATTCTCCAATAGTTAATATATACCTTCTACCTTGTTTAACAGTAGCATATAACAGTTGTTATTTTGGTAACATTTCAGCAAAAATGAGGAAGTCTGGTGAAAGAGGCCGTGGGCGGTCATTGCCAACTAGTAATGATGGTGAGGGTGGTAGTGGAGCATCTGGTGGTACTAGGAAAAGCAAGATAGCACCAAAGGCTCGAGGTGTGGAGGCAGCGTCATCGTCTGGCTACACAAGGCCTCGAAGGCTCCCTTATCTGGGAGTAGGAAAACAGCTTTTAAAGCCGGAGCAGCAGGAACAAGTTTTGGCTTTCCTTGCTGACTCAGCCTCCAGCTCGTTCACCTCCTCTTCAGAAGCTTCAAAATCTAAAACCAGCGAGACGTCAGTGGATGCTCCATGTCCGGAAAAAGTAGCTTCCTTGTGTCCTACACCCAAAACAAAAGTGAAGGATGCGGCAGGCAACACTACACTTTACTCCATGGAGCTCTTTACACATACCGTGCCTGGGTTAGAGAGGGAAATAGTAAAAAGCCCATTACAGGAAGAATCGGACATGGAGTGCACAGATGCACAGCCACAGCTTGATTATTATGCTGTTCCATTGACCCAGATCACAAATTTGCTCTCGCAGTGTACTGAAGTCGAATCTGACCCTGATGAGACTATGGTGCCCAGTCCAGAACGCTATAGCACCTTACATGGTGACACAGAGGACAGTGCCCATGACATTGAAGAGGAGGTGATAGATGACCCAGTTGTTGACCCTGATTGGCAGCCATTGGGGGAAGAGGGTGCCGCAGCCTGTAGCTCAGAAGTGGAGGAGGATGATCTGCAGCAGTCATCTACATCGCAAAAGTTGTCATCTGGCAGGCCAGCATCAGGCCCAAAACGTGTGTCAAAAACCACAACAGGTGTAGTACAGCGTTGCAATCCGGTGGCAGTAGCACGGCGTGCAAAGCCTGAAAAGGTATTCCATAGTAGTACGAGTGCAGTGTGGCAATTTTTTAACCAAGATCAGTGCAAACTTATATGTAAGAAATGCTCCAAAACCTTTAGCAGAGGGCAGAATGTTCTAAATTTAAATACAACGTGCATGCATAGACATCTAACCAGCAGGCACTTGGAAGCATGGACTAACTACCAAACGTCCCATACCTTTGGTGCACCTGCTCAAATTGAAGCTAGTCAGCAACGCAACATTGCTTCCCTAACTGGAAGCCAATCGGTTATGACACCACCAGTAGCAAATGTGGAGGTATTGTCACAAGGCCAAAACAGTCAGGGAATCGCAAGGTTCTTGGTTGGAAACACTGCCGGTAGGCCCACATCAAGAATACCATCGCCAAGCCTCTCTCAATCTGCCATGTCCACCACCACCCCCGCTAGTTCCACCATATGCAGCTCTCCAGTCCAGCTCAGCCTACAAGAGACTATCGATAGGAAAAGAAAGTACTCTTCCTCTCATCCGCGTACACAGGGTTTGAACGGCTACATAGCTCGAATAATCTCGTTAGAGATGATGCCCTACCGTTTGGATGAAAGCGAAGCTTTCAAAGCCCTGATGGCCTACGCAGTAGCACGCTATGACTTACACAGTCAACACTTCTTTGCGAGAAAAGCCATCCCAGCACTACACCAACATGTCAAAGAACGCATTGTCCATGCACTCAGGCAATCAGTCAGTAGAAAGGCGCACCTCACAACTGATGCATGGACCAGTAGGCATGGCCAGGGACGTTACGTGTCAATTACCGCACACTGGGTTAATGTGGTGGATGCAGGGTCCACAGGGGACAACATAACTGGCACAGTTCTGCCTAGCCCACAGTCTAGGAAACAGTTGGCTGTAGGCGTTTGCTCCTCCTCCTGCAGAAGCGAAAGATCGTTCACAGAGCACAGTCGCATGACCACTCCATCTGCAGCTGTCAGTGTTGCACCCGTGGTGTCGCATTATGGAACAGCTAGTGGGAAGCGGCAACAGGCTGTGCAGCAAATGAAGTGTTTGGGCAACAACAGACACCGCGGAAGTACTGGCCGAGTACTTGCAGCAAGAAACTGAGTCATGGCTGGGCAGTGTACATCTTGAGGCAGGCAAGGTAGTCAGTGATAACGGAAGGAATTTTATGGCTGCCATAGCCCTTTCAGAACTGAAACACATACCTTGCCTGGCTCACACAATGAACCTGGTGGTGCAGTGCTTCCTCAAGAATTACCCAGATTTACCAGCCCTGCTCCTGAAGGTGCGCAGACTTTGCTCCCACATCCGCCGGTCACCCGTACACTCCAGCCATATGTTTAACCATCAGCGATCGCTGAATCTTCCCCAGCACTGCCTAATAATCGACGTGGCAACAAGGTGGAAGTCCACACTGCACATGCTTCAGAGGCTGCGTATGGGAGGATGCACATACACGGGCAGGCAGTTGGATGGCAGACATGGAGTTGTCTGGTGTGCAGTGGTCGAAGCTCCAAGACCTCTGTCAAGTCCTTCAGTGTTTTGAGGAATGCACATGGCTGGTCAGTGTGGACGACGCCATCATAAGCATGAGCATCCCACTAATGCGTCTGCTGATGCAAAGTTTGACGCACATCAAGGAGCAGGCGTCTGCGGCCGAGGAGGAGGGAAGCCTTGATGACAGTCAGCCATTGTCTGCTCAGGGAACTTTCCTGGACGAGGTAGCGGATGAAGAGGAGGAGGAGGATGATGGGGCGAAATACTTATGGGAGGAGGATGCTTCACAAGGGGAAATAGAAACTGGTGGCATTGCACGGTCAGGTACAGGGTTTTTGGGGGCCACAAGTGATGTAGATTTTCAAGAAAGTGCTCCTCAACTCAGCACAAGCAGTAAATTGACACCTGGAACTTTGGCCCACATGGCAGAGTATGCCTTGCGTATCCTAAAACAGGACCCTCGCATTATCAAAATGATGACCGATGATGATTACTGGTTAGCATGCCTCCTGGATCCACGATACAAAGGCAAATTACAAAGTATCATGCCACATGAGAACTTTGAGCAAATATTGGCTACCAAACAAGCAACTCTTGTAGACCGTTTGGTTCTGGCATTACCAGCACATAGCGGCGCTGATGGTTCTCTCACGAGCTGTAGGGGGCAACATGGCAGAGGTGTTAGAGTGTTAGAGGTGCACAAAGCCGAAGTGGCGTTGGACAGAGGGGATTTATGACCAGGTTGTGGAGTGAATTCGCAATGACCGCAGACACGACAGGTACTGCTGCATCGATGCAAAGTGACAGGAGACAGCATTTGTCCAGGATGGTAACCAACTATTTTTCTGCCATTATCGATGTTCTCCCTCACAGGTCATTCCCTTTTGATTACTGGGCATCTAAACTAGACACCTGGCCAGAATTGGCAGAAAATGCATTACAGGAGCTCGCTTGCCCAGCTGCTAGTGTGCTCTCAGAAAGAGTCTTCAGTGCTGCTGGTTCGATACTGACCGAAAAAAGGACATGTCTGGCTCCCCGAAATGTTGATGAACTATCCTTCATTAAAGTGAACCAATCATGGATTTCGAATTATTTTGCCCCACCTTCACCTGCAGACACATAGCTTGCCTGAAAAATTGCTTGTATTTGGCCTCCTCTTACTGACTGCTCCAATTCCGCCATTTGCACGTGCTGAATGTCCACCATAGGCCCTTTTTATACCTCCCTAAATGGGCTGACCCCCCCCCCACAGGTCCGTGGTCACAACTTGGCGCAAGCACCCGTGCGAGTTCCATTTGGCTGGACAGGTGTGTGTTCTCGCTCTTGGGCGACGGCACTGGCACATGGTGCCACATAGTACAATGAAGTGTCTCTGACAGCGGTGGTGCACAACCAAAGTCAGACACACCGTTGTAATATGAGTGGTCCTGTGCCAGTACCGCCGCCCATGAGAGTGTTCCCCCTCAGCTCGAACTGTGCTCTACCACTTGCAAAACTTACCTGCCCCACCACTGTGTAGTCTGTGCTGTTAAATCCTTAAATGGCACTGCCATTACAAGTTTGTTGCAATGATAGATGATAGTTAAAGGGAACCTGTCACCTGAATTTGGTGGGACTGGTTTTGGGTCATATGGGCGGAGTTTTCGGGTGTTTGATTCACCCTTTCCTTACCCGCTGGCTGCATGCTGGCTGCAATATTGGATTGAAGTTCATTCTCTGTCCTCCATAGTACACGCCTGCACAAGGCAAGATTGCTTTGCACAGGCGTGTACTATGGAGGACAGAGAATGAACTTCAATCCAATATTGCAGCCAGCATGCAGCCAGCGGGTAAGGGAAGGGTGAATCAAACACCCGAAAACTCCGCCCATATGACCCAAAACCAGTCCCGCCAAATTCAGGTGACAGAGTCCCTTTAAATTATTCAGGGGCCCTGGCCTCCATTTAGACCCCCTAATGCGTTGCGCCAACTACCACTGTCTGCAAGTCTGCATAGGAGCCCACCCCTGTACCTCGCAATTCCACCAGTTTATTTATTATGACGAATTCATTGGCTGACATTTAGCCAACTATAGTATTTAGGCCTACTAACTGTCAGCCACTTATAACAGTTGTCCTCCGCTGAACAAAGCTATGCCACCTGAGTAATCCTGTAACCAATTGTGAACTGCATTTTGCCACCTTTCTTTATTTTAGGCCTCTGTCTGTCTGTCTGTCTGTCCGCGCCACACATTACAAACATTCCCCCCCTGAAACAAGCTAGGCCACCGGGTTAGTCCTGGTAGCAGTTATAACCGCATTTTGCCACCTTTTTTTATTTTAGGCCTCTGTCTGTCTGTCTGTGCCACACATTACAACTCTCCCCCCCCTGAAACAAGCTAGGCCACCGGGTTAGTCCTGGTAGCAGTTTAGAACTGCATTTTGCCACCTTTTTCTATTTTAGGCCTCTGTCTGTCTGTCTGCGCCACATGCAGCGCCCCAGAGTCCTGGTCGTTGCAGTAATGTCGCTCTGCCACTAAGGAGGGTGATATTATGTCTGATTGCACTAAAGGAGTTCACCTGACTGTTGTGAATTCTGTTTTCGAACTCCCTCCTGTGGTCATGAATGGTACTTCGGCGAGTTCTGTCCATGGACTCCCTCTGGTGGCTGTGAGTGGAGCTGCTGCTTCTGAGGTTCCTTCCACAGGTGACGTAGTTTATTCTTTGGCTGGCTGTTCTATTTAAATCCACTCAGATTGTTTCTCCATGCCAGCTGTCAATGTTCTTGTACTGGTTCAGTTCGCTCTTGGATCTTTCTGGTGACCTGTCTACTCCAACAGAAGCCAAGTCCCTGCTAGTTAATTATTTGTTCATTGTTTCCTTGTCCAGTTGGCTATCATGATTTTGCCTTGCTAGCTGGAAGCTCTGGGATGCAGAGTTGCACCTCCGCACCGTGAGTCGGTGCGGAGGTCTTTTTGCACACTCTGCGTGGTCTTTTTGTAGTTTTTTGTGCTGACCGCAAAGATACCTTTCCTATCCTCAGTCTGTTTAGTAAGTCTGGCCTCCCTTTGCTGAAACCTGTTTCATTTCTGTGTTTGTGACTTTCATCTTAACTCACAGTCAATATATGTGGGGGCTGCCTTTTCCTTTGGGGAATTTCTCTGAGGCAAGGTAGGCTTTATTTTCTATCTTTAGGGCTAGTTAGCTCTTAGGCTGTGAAGAGGCGTCAAGGTCATGTTAGGTACACTCCACGGCTATTTCTAGTTGTGTGATAGGATTAGGGGTTGCGGTCAGCAGAGCTCCCACTTCCCAGAGCTTGTCCTGTGTGAGTTTAACCATCAGGTCGTTCCGGGTGCTCCTAACCACCAGGTCCATAACACCTGACCAGGTATCACAAGCACACATTACACTTCACACTCCGGCCACTAGGGGGAGCAAAAGGCACTATGTATTAGGCTACTCCTCACACTGGTAAAACTAGGGGTCGGATAGGAAGTTAGAACAGAACGCAGCCTGGGGAAAGTCCAAGGAGGACCTGTCAGGGGTGGGTTCCTGACAGGGGCCTAGCAGAACGAATAGAAAGCAACGGGACAACGCCTGCACTATCTTGCGGCGGTACCCTAAGGAAGGACAAGAAGAGAAGGATATTGTGGAAAGTGAGAAACTAGATCAAAGCATAAAGGAGAGCCAGTAGGGGTTGTGCCCCGAGAACGGCAACATCCTACTGATGCGCGTAGCCGCTGACCGGAACACCGAGGAAGTAACTGACTTTATGCCTTACTTCAAATACCGCAGGACAGTTAATTATAGGTTGGCTGTCTACCATATATCACCTAAGCAGACATAGGGGGCAAGCGTGGAGAGGTGCATCTCTAGGGTCCCAGAATAGCTCCGAGCCTACCCGTCAAACGGGTGCGTCCTATCCAGATAAACTTGGGGGACGGAGAGAGAGAGAAAGAGAAAGAACGAGAACAGAAGTTGTGAGGACTATCCCGAATGCTCAGCAGGGAAGAACTACAACACACAGGCGCTAGTGGTAGGCACTGATTTCCACCTGCAAAGGGAACTCTGGATGTGCCTCAAACAGCCTAGTTGACAGTGCTCTGGATTGAGGATCCTGAAGCCTTCAGTAAAAGGTAATGAGACTGCAACCCTGTGTCCTCGTTATTGACTGCGCCTCACACCATCGCCACCTACACTACTGGGAAGCCCTGGGGATATACTTCACCTGTGGGAAGGTATACCATCCAGCTGCCATCACATAACCCCAGTGGAACCCAAGCAACGTCGGTCGACCTGACCGAATACCACAGGTGGCGTCACAAAACCTTAGCCGACTTTTTTCATCACCCTTTTCATTGGACGGCCCTTAGCAGGGTCACAGACTGGGTCCAGCCACCGTGACAACCGCAGAACTGAGACAGAGAGGACCAGTACTGAGTAACCCGCGGCCCTGCGTCTGGGGGCGCTTCACCACACATTCCAACTCTCTCCCCCTGAAACAAGCTAGGCCGCCGGGTTAGTCCTGCTTGCAGTTTTGAACCGCATTTAGCCTACTTTTTTTATTTTAGGCCTCTGTCTGCCTGTCTGTCAATGCCACACATTACAACTGTCCTCCGCTTTACAAAGCTATGCCGCCTGAGTACTAGTCAAGCACATTTTGAACTGACATTAGCCTACTTTTTTTATTTTAGGCCTCTGTCTGCCTGTCTGACCGTGCCACACATTACAACTGTCCTCCGCTTTACGAAGCTATGCCACCTGTGTAGTACTCAAACAAATTTTGAAGTGACATTAGCCTACTTTTTTTCTTTTAGGCCTTGGTCTGCCTGTCTGTCCGTGCCACACATTACAACTGTCCTCCGCTTTACAAAGCTATGCCGCCTGTGTACTAGTCAAAACACATTTTGAACTGACATTAGCCTACTTTTTTTATTTTAGGCCTCTGTCTGCCTGTCTGACCGTGCCACACATTACAACTGTCCTCCACTTTACGAAGCTATGCCGCCTGTGTACTAGTCAAAACACATTTTAAACTGACATTAGCCTACTTTTTTATTTTAGGCCTCTGTCTGCCTGTCTGACCGTGTCCTCCGCTTTACAAAGCTATGCTGCCTGTGTACTCCACTTACCTATTTTTAACTGCATTTTGCCTGCTTACTTATTAAGGCCTACTAACTGTGTCTGCCTCCCATTACTGTTGTCCTCCACTGAACAAAGCTGAGCCTCAATTTTCATCCGGTGTCAGATATTTAACTGCATTTGGCCTACTTCTTTGGTTGGGCCTACAGATGGTGTGAGCCGCAGCTTGGTGTTCTCCACAGAATAAAGGTGATCTTAAATTTACAGGCTTTCAGCCTATATCAAATATTACACTGCATTTGGCCTACTTGTTTGGTTGGGCCTACTAGCGGTGTCTGCGGCTGCTTGGTGTTCTCCTCCACTTTACAATGCTGAGCTTCAATCTTCAGGCTTTCGGCCTACATCACATATTACATTGAATTTGGGCTACTGGTTTGGTTAGGCGTACTAACGATGTCTGCCGCTGCTTGTTGTTCTCCTCCACTGAACAAAACTGCCGCCTGTTTACTCCTGTTAACAATTTTGAACTTCATTTGGCCCACTTTATTACTTGGGCCTACTAACTATGTCTGCCACTCATTAAAGTTTTTCGCCACTGAACAAAGCTATGCCGCCTGTTTAGTCCTGTTACCAATTTTGAACTACATTTAGCCTACTTTATTCTTTGGGACTATATCTGTGTTTCCTCCTCCTACTGCCCATTGGCCAGCCACTGCTACATGAGTCTGCTGGCACATTGACCCAGACCACTACATTCCCCTTGCACTCTACACAGCCAGAATCTGACCCTGCTGAAAGCCAGGTTCCCCTTCCCGCATACTATACCACCTTACACAGGGACAAAGAGGAAGGTGCAGATGAAAGTGCAGGTTATTTCATCAGGTGGGGGGGGCATACTCGTTGGTGATGTCACTGGCACAGGGCCCCTCATAGTGCGCAAAAGTGTCTCTGCCGGTGGGAGGCGCCCCCGCCGTCAAACACACCGCCGTACTTTGAGGGGCCCTGTGCCAGTGCCAAATGCGAACGAGTGGGCCCCCCCCCCCCTGCTTGCTCGGGATCACAGCACTTGCAAAGTTTCAATACTTACCTCTCCCTGCTCCACCGTCGTGACGTAGTCCGCGTTTCCTGGGCCCACTAAAATCTTGAGCCAGCCCTACCCCCCACAACTTTAGCCAAATGACCCCCTGTTTTCAATGCCTAACTATTATTATAAAGTAAATTAAGATTGACAAGCTTAAGAAATAAGAATTGATGTTTTTGGCATAAAAATGGGCACTGTAGGTGTTTTCCTGTCCTCCACTCACTGCCGACTTTGATTACCCATTGACTTGCATTGGGTTTCGTGTTTCGTTCGATTCACGACTTTTCACAATAATCGGCCGATTTCACCCGACTTTTGAGAAAGTCGGGTTTCGCAAAACCCGAAACGATCCTAAAAAAGTAAAAGTCGCTCAACTCTACTGGTCAGTATCGATTTTTGTGCTTTCTAGTAGACGACGTACAGAGTTAATACCCTCAACATGGGGAATGGAGGTATACAAATCCCTTACATCAAGGGTCACAAGAAGAGCATCAGTTGGTATAGATATGGTTTCACGAATGAGTTGAAGAAAAGAGCCTGTGTCTAGAAGGAAAGACTTGGATTGTTGTATTAGGGGAGTGAGGATTTTTTTCAATGTATTTGGCAATGGGAGATAACAGTGAATCAGTAGAGGCCACGATGGGCCTCCCTGGTGGATTCTCTAGGTTCTTATGGATCTTCGGTAATGTATAAAAGACCGGAATGATAGGATTGGAGTTTGTGAGGTAGTCGCAGGTTTTCTGGTCAAGGACACCCAAGTTCATATATTTATGGAGTATCACCTCGATATCGTGATGAACATTATATGAGGGATCCCTATCAAGTGCCTGATAGATGGAGTTGTCACTCAATTGTCGTGCGATTTCCGCTAAGTACATGGTTTTGTCCATAATTACAAGAGCCCCACCCTTGTCGGCTGGTTTAATTATAAACGTGTCGTCTTCCTGAAGGTTTTTAAGGGAGTGTCTCTCCTCTACAGTGAGATTAGGTGGGTAGAAGAGAGTACCTTTTTCCACATCGTTTTTGAGAGACATAAATGAGTCTTGTATAAAGCAGACAAAAGTATCCACAGCATGGGAGGAATGTGGTGGTCTAAAATGACTCTTTGTACGTAGTCCCAAGTAGTGGTATTAGTGTCATTAACAAAACGTGTAGTGGAAAAGTGTACTTTCAATCTAATAAGGCAAAAGAAACGTTGAAGATCTATGTCAAGGTCGATTGTACGACAGCAGTATGACGGACAAAAAGAGAGCCCCTTTTGTAATAGAGAGTTTTCTGCGACGTTAAGAGTTCTGGATGAGATATTAATCACCAGATTGTCCATACCTTCGATCTGGTGATCCGTCCTGAATCCTGATTTCTTCTTACATTTCTGTCCTTGTCTGGTTTTCTTCTGGGGTATCGGCCCTGTCCTAAAAAAGGAGGAGGTGGCATCGAGGATGATGGTCCCTGTTCGTGATCCGACCCCGAGGTGGAGAGATCTGAGGATGTAGGTTGGTTTGTGCGTGTATTCGTGCGCCGAGAGCTGTCCTGCCATCTATAAACCCTGTTGTTCTTATAATCTTCTGTGTCCCTTACAAATTTGTTTTGCTTCCTTATTTCAATGTCTTTTTTGTGACGGGTGATGCGGTCTTGGATCTCTGCTCTGAGGGAGTTTAGTTCATCAGGTGTACCTGTTGTAGAGGACAACTGGGCTTCAATAGTCTTGATTTTTTCAGAGTTATCAGCAATGGCCCGTTGAAGGTGTTCCACTGTCAGGGTAATTAGATCCAAAGAACACTTGTTAAGGATGTGCTCACATGACATTGCTATTGGTCGATCCCTCGAAGGAATGACACCCCCTTTTATACCTTAACCTTCAGGTATTTGTCACCGAAAATTCCCACCAAATAATGAGAGACTCTGAACTTGGATTATAATTGACCACAGTGGCCTTTATTATAAACATACAACAATAATAAAATAACGTAGGGAGGAGTCCTTGAAGCTCCAAACTGGTGGTCAACCATAACAGAGAGTGGACAGAAATATACCATAGATTTACTCCCAACCGTAACCACCCAGGCTCAGGAGCACCAAAATACCCCAAAGGGTTAACCATGTCCACTTTTAACCTGGGGATCCGGCCTACCGTTGCCAAGATCCCCCATCCCGAACCACCAGACCCAAAAACAAAGTTTACACCAACTGAAGCATCCGTACCCCGACGGATCCCCCAGGCCAATTTATCACCAACTCCAAGGACCCCTCCCACCGCCTCGAGCCGCCATGACCCAAAATAACCACCCGAAAACGCAACAATATCAGCAATGGCCCGTTGAAGGTGTTCCACTGTCAGGGTAATTAGATCCAAAGAACACTTGTTAAGGATGTGCTCACATGACATTGCTATTGGTCGATCCCTCGAAGGAATGACACCCCCTTTTATACCTTAACCTTCAGGTATTTGTCACCGAAAATTCCCACCAAATAATGAGAGACTCTGAACTTGGATTATAATTGACCACAGTGGCCTTTATTATAAACATACAACAATAATAAAATAACGTAGGGAGGAGTCCTTGAAGCTCCAAACTGGTGGTTAACCATAACAGAGAGTGGACAGAAATATACCATAGATTTACTCCCAACCGTAACCACCCAGCTCCAAACTGGTGGTCAACCATAACAGAGAGTGGACAGAAATATACCATAGATTTACTCCCAACCGTAACCACCCAGGCTCAGGAGCACCAAAATACCCCAAAGGGTTAACCATGTCCACTTTTAACCTGGGGATCCGGCCTACCGTTGCCAAGATCCCCCATCCCGAACAAAGTTTACACCATCCCGAACAAAGTTTACACCAACTGAAGCATCCGTACCCCGACGGATCCCCCAGGCCAATTTATCACCAACTCCAAGGACCCCTCCCACCGCCTCGAGCCGCCATGACCCAAAATAACCACCCGAAAACGCAACAATATCAGCAATGGCCCGTTGAAGGTGTTCCACTGTCAGGGTAATTAGATCCAAAGAACACTTGTTAAGGATGTGCTCACATGACATTGCTATTGGTCGATCCCTCGAAGGAATGACACCCCCTTTTATACCTTAACCTTCAGGTATTTGTCACCAAAAATTCCCACCAAATAATGAGAGACTCTGAACTTGGATTATAATTGACCACAGTGGCCTTTATTATAAACATACAACAAGAATAAAATAACGTAGGGAGGAGTCCTTGAAGCTCCAAACTGGTGGTCAACCATAACAGAGAGTGGACAGAAACATACCATAGATTTACTCCCAGCCGTAACCACCCAGGCTCGGGAGCACCAAAATACCCCGAAGGGTTAACCATGTCCACTTTTAACCTGGGGATCCGGCCCACCGTTGCCTAGATCGCCCCCCCCCCCCCCGAACCACCAGACCTGAAAACAAAGTTTACACCAACTGAAGGATTCCTACCCCGACGGATCCCCCAGGCCAATTTATCACCAACTCCAAGGACCCCTCCCACCACCACAACGAGGGTATTTGCATACCTTAAATACCCGAGACCCCATCACACTTCACCGCTATGGCCCTTTTGATACAGTTTTGCAAACCCAGGGCCCATAAATCAATGCCCACAGCATTCAGGTGAACACCATCATCCAGGAGAAAATCCTTCCCACCCTGTTCCAGTTCAAAATGACGGACAAACAAACCTCCATTCCTTACCACAAACTTAGCAACCGTCCGATTAACTTTAATCCTGGCTTTATTGACCTTGTCCACAGATCTGGCGTGCCTCCAACACCTCCTCGGGACAATATCCGACCAAACCACCAGCAAATCCCCAAAGGACACCCATGATCTGAGAAGGTCATGCTTAATATCCCGGATCAGCTCCTGACAGGGGCGAATCCCCAAATCATTTCCTCCAACATGCAAAACCAAAATGTCCGGAGGTCTGTCCAAACGAGCACTGTTATGCACTTCCCTCAAAACCCCATTCCAGCACAATCCCCGAAAACCCAACCATCTGACCACCGCCACCTCTTTGGAGAACCCGAGCTGCCGACCGCCCCGCCGAACGTCCGCCCGTCTCGCGCCCCAATACACGTACGAGTGGCTGACGATCCAAACCAACAGGGGATTGGAACCTGAAAATACAGAACAACTTAAATTCCACAACTGTGCCACAAATACAAAAACATTGTGAAAACCCCATCCCCCCCACCCCAACTTAAGGTCTAACATAGCTCTTATAACGCCCCGACTCCCATCTCCCAATCCGTTGCACCACTTCCGGTGCTAAACCTCCCAAGGCCGCCTCAGTCGCGGCCCCAATACAGAAGGAGTGAGAGGCAAAACGAGAAGCATCCAGTCCCATCTCCCCCAGCGCCTGTCTAAGCACCGCCACGAACTGAAACTTGGACAAAAAGGACCCATTTTCGTGACACAACAAAGGTCCATCCTTAGACGGCTGAAAACAACTAAAAGCCTGACAGCAACTAATGGGACACATGAGCGAACCCACAACAGAGCCCAAAACCACACGTTTACCTCTACCCTCCTGGTCCGTCTTCGACCTATGCAACCAAAATTGTAAACCACTTTCGGTAAGCACCACGTCCCTAGCCAAAAGCCCCCCTTGCGCGTACGTGTTAGGCGACACGATCTCACTCACCCGCAGCGCACCAAAAAAATGCCAGGGAAAATGCTAAGCGGAAAAGAGCCACCTCAAAGTCAGATGTACAAATCTCACTGAGCTTCACACCTACTCGTTCCAGCAGGCTAAAGGAAATCGGGCGCCTCAGATCGCCCTTTCCCGCCTTCCTTCTAAAACCCTTCACCGCCTGCCTTACTACAAACAACTTCGTCAAATCCCGTAAACCTCTAAGCTGAAAACCAAAAGCCAAAGCCGACTGAACCCTCTCAACCTTTGACGCCGACCACCCGTCATCGGCACCGTGTCTCAACCACAACAACAGGGCCCCCACATAATCATCACCCACATTACCCACCCCACAAGACACCAACCAGGACTCCCAATCACACCACACCGACCGGTATGCTGCCCACGTGCTGGGTGCCAAAGACACCTGAATCAAAGGTCCTGCAGCCCGGATACCACGCTCCAGAGTTCCTGCGGGCAGTCCCGACCCGTCTCCTCCGCCTCCGGAGACAAAGCAGGGAAACGCTCCCACTGAAACCGAGACAAAGAGTCAGCAATGGAGTTCTCAACGCCAGGCACATGAGTCGCCGAAACATACGCATTAATAGACATGCAGAACAACACCAACTGACGCAAAACCCGAATAACCGGGGGGGACGATGCCGTCAAACTGTTGATAACACAGACGACTGCCATGTTATCACAATTAAACCGCACCCTGCGATTGCGCAAATCATCCTTCCACAGATAAACAGCAACCAAAATAGGAAAAATTTCCAACAAAGTCACGTTTTTAACCAGCCCGGAACCGAACCAGTCGTTCGGCCACCTGGAGGCACACCACCGTCCACCAAAAAAGGCACCAAAACCAATCCCACCCGACGCATCCGTGAACAAATCCAAGTCAGAATTGCCCACCACTTCCTCCATCAGAAGCGATCGGCCATTGTACCGTGCCAAAAAACTATCCCACACTTCCAAATCGGCTTTGTGCTCGCTAGATAAGCGCACGAAATGATGGGGGGCCTTAACCCCTGCTGTAGCACCCGCGAGCCTCCGAGAAAACACCCTCCCCCATTGGGATAATTCTGCACGCAAAGTTCAATTTGCCAAGAAGAGACTGAACTTCCCGCAATGGCAACTTCTTTAAGCGACGCGCTCGAGCCACCTCGCTTTTCAAACCGACCACCTTCGCCTCGGGTAACCGAAATTCCCATGCGACCGTATCAATGACAATGCCCAGAAATGAAATACACGTACTGGGCCCTTCCGTTTTCCCTGGCGCCAGCGGAACACCGAACCGCTCGGCCACCCAAATCACTGTCTGTAAAGCTATTTCACAACAACCAGATTGAGCAGGCCCGATGCACACAAAATCATCCAAATAATGGATGATGTAGTCCAAACCAGACACACCCCGAACGACCCACTCCAGAAACGAACTGAAAGCCTCAAAATATGCGCAAGACAAAGAACAGACCATCGGCAAACATCTGTCAACATAAAACCCCTGGTCCCAATAACAACCCAACAGTCTAATGCTATCCGGATGGACAGGAAGTAACCGGAAAGCCGACTCAATATCGGTCTTAGCCAATAATGCGCCCCTGTCGCAGCTACGTACCAAACGTGTAGCCTCATCAAAAGACGTATAAACCACGGAGCAATGCTCCGGATCTATTCCGTCATTAACAGACCGCCCCCTAGGGTAAGACAAATGATGAATTAGCCTAAACTTGTTAGGCTCCTTCTTTGGAACCACAACCAACGGGGAAATAACCAAATCCTCAAGGGGTGGAGCGGGGAAAGGGCCGAACATCCTACCCAAAGCCACTTCCTTGCTCAATTTTTCCGACACCACAGCCGCGTGCAACACTGCCGATTTCAAATTCCTTACAACTTGCGGGATACTAAAAGTAGGGGCAGGTATCCGAAAACCATCCCGAAAACCCAAAAACAACAGCTCCGCTTTTGGCCTATCCGGAAACCTATTTAGAAAGGGGGCCATCGCGTCCAACCTCACTGGCGTCACCCCCTTTTGAATTGCCATCAGGCCTAGCCTTTTTCTTGAAGCACTTCGCTGCCCCATGGGAGGATCCACTGCAATGTGAGCACGCGTGCTTGAACTTACAGGTGGCCCCAAATTTGCACTGGCCATCGTTAAACTGCCAGCACAGGCCGTGCTTCTGGCTCGATTGGCCAGACTGACTACCCGATCCTGAACTGCCATGCGCCACGGTCTGGCCGGCATTTTCGGCCCCCCCTTGAAAGGAATGAACAAACTTTGTGGACGCCATCACTCGCAACCACAAACCAATGTCCTTCTGATCCCACCGGACGAACGGCCTTCCGCTGCCTAAACTGTTCATCGTACCGGAGCCAAGCCTGGCCCCTGTATGCCCTGTACGCCTCACCTATCGAATCCATGTAACAGAAGAGTGCTGAACAATTCTCTGGCACCTTCTCACCCACTATGCTCGCCAGAATTGCAAACGCTTGCAACCAGTTCACAAAAGTCTGCGGGATACGGCGCCACCTCAGTTTTTCCTCGTCCTCTTTTTTACTGTCCTCTTTTTTGCTCTTATCTAAATTGAACTTTTCTAAAGGAAGAAGCGAAAAAATTTCCACGTACTCATCTTTCCAGATCTTCTCCCTTACTTCCTTTTTCAAATGGGCCCCAAGCGACCCCTCAAAACAGACATAAACCTCACCCCGCGCTTTGTCGTCCAAACGAATCCCGCCTTCCTTCTCCTTTTCAGTCTGCACCGACACCGGGTCACTTGAACTGCTGGGCGCCGATACACCCCCCCAGATGCCCTGAAACCCAAATCCGTAGAACTGACCCACGCAGCCAACGGGGACGACACCGACCCAATGCTGCCCAATCGCGCGAGCAACTCCCGGACGCTGGACAATAACTCACCTATCCCCTCGCTCCTTGAAACCGACCGAATCCCCACCTGCTCCCCCATAGCCCCTACCCATTTGCCTGACTAACCCACACCACCGGGGAAAACGATCGTGCTGGTAACAAAGCAGACATTGAATCTTGCTCACCAAGCTGCAGGGGAACTGAAGTCCCCCCAGCCGCAGATGTCCTCCTCGTCCCGCTGTCCTCGGCTCCTGGTCCGCTCCGTGAAACCCCGCGAGGCTGCGTCTCACCGCGTGATGACGAACGTGAGGATACGGCCCCGTCCCGGCCTGACCCTGGAGATCCAGATGCGGCCCGGTGGGAAGGACTGCCCGGCACAGGCCCACCGTACATTCCAGGCCCTGGGGACGCCTGACCACGACTCCCTATGGATCCATCTGGTAACCCGGCTGACGATCCCTGTGTGCTGGACGGGCCCGGCGATGCCGGCCGCTGCAGTACCGGCTCTCCCACGCTGTCTCGGTGCAGAAGAAGGAGCAGGTCGCCCAGCAGCAGCTGCACCACGGCGCCCCCCCCCCCGTGACGTCACCGGCAGTTGGAGCTCCGGCGCGCAAAGGCCCCGTCCCCTGCGACGAGGAAGCAGGCCTCTCCACCGCCGCAGGCCCCATCGCAGAATTCGGATTCCTCCCGGACCGGGCCCTACTGGGGCGCTTACCGGCGGGCGCTCTGTCCGGAGGGTCCCTGGAGGGGCTCCTTCGCCGACGCTGGATTGGATCGGGGGACAGCCGTTGTGGAAGACGCACGCGCCGGGAGTGCCGATCACCGCTGGACGCCACCTGCACGACTCCGCTGCCGAGTATACCGGCCACCTGGGCCTCTAACCAGCCAGGAGGCTGGCTCTCCGCTGCCGCCCGCAGCTGCTGTAGCACACCGTCGATTCCGGACATGGCGCCGCTATCTTCCTGAGGCTTCAGAGCGGGAACCGGTAAGCCCCACCCCACCCTTTCCTTATAAACCCCTGCCTCATGCATAACACCCCCCCTCCCATAATTAACCCCTTCCCCTCCTAGCTCTCCCTCCCAAACCCCTGTCATGACGGCCTGCACGTACGCCGTCTGCGGGGGGGAGGGGACGGCTCGCTCCGGCCTGCTCTTTTTGCGCAAAAGTCAGGTGACTCTTTGAAAAGTGTGGGGCGCAGAGGAACCCATAAACCTCTAGGGATGCGCTGCACCCGTAAATACTCAGATAAGGTGGCGCAATGTAACTCAAGGTTAACCAGGGATCTAAGTTCACGTTCCAGATCTCTCCCACAAATTTCTCATGGTGGGATTAATAGGAGGTCACTCGATAGCTTCGACAGGGCGAGGATATTTGCAGTTTCCTCTGAATTATATGAGAACGTGGAAAGGGTGGACATGGGTTAGTAGCGTGCCAACACGTACGGGTAAGTACATGGAGCACCCCCAGACACAGGGCCGCGGGTTACTCGGTACCGGTCCTCTGCTGGCTCAGTTCTGGGGATGTCACGGTGGCTGGACCTGGTCCGTGACCCTGCTAAGGGGCATCCAATGAAAGGTGATACGAGTCGGTCAAGGTTTTGTGACGCCACCTGTGGTATTCGGTCAGTGTGACCGACGCGGCTTGGGGTCCACTGGGGTGATGTGATGGCAGCTAGATGGTAAACCTTCCCACAGGTGAAGTGAGTCCCCAGGGATTCCCAGTGATGTAGGTGGCGATGGTGTGAGGTACAGTCAATAATGAGGACACAGGGTTGCAGTCTCTTTACCTCTTTACTGGTGACTTCAGGATCCTCAATCCAGAGCACTATCAACTGGGCTGTCTGAGACCGGCTGGTCCGAAGGCACATCCAGAGTTCCCTTTGCAGGTGGAAATCGTTGCCTACCACTAGCGCCTGTGTGTTGTAGTGCTTCCCTGCTGAGCATTCGGGATAGTCCTCAAAACTTCTGTTCTCGTTCGTTCCAGTTCTTTCTAGTTCTTTCTATTCTCCGTCCCCCAGGTTTGTTATGGCTAGGACGCACCCGTTTGACGGGTAGGCTCGGAGCTCTTCCGGGACCCTAGAGACGCCCCTCTCCACGCGTTGCCCCCTATGTCTGCTTAGGTGATGTAAGGTAGACAGCCAACCTATAATTAACTGTCCTGCGGTATTTGAAGTAAGGCATAAAGTCAGTTACTTCCTCGGTGTTCTGGGCACCGGCTACGCGCCTCAGTAGGATGTTGCCGTTCTCCGGGCACGACTCCTACTGGCTCTCCTTTGTGCTTGATCTGGTTTCTCACTGTCCACATTATCCTTCGCTTCGTGTCTCTTTCTTAGGATACCGCCGCAAGGTAGTGCAGGCGTGGTTCTGTAACGTTCTGCCTTGTCGCTAGGTACCTGCCAGGTTCCCACGCCTGACAGGGACCCCCCTGAATCTTCCCCGCAACACCCCCGCCACGGGATGTTGCCTGGACAAAACCCAGTCAGCTTCTGACTAACTTCCTATCCAAACCCTAGTTTTACCAGTGTAAGGAGTGGCCTAATAAATAAAACCTTTTGCTCCCCCTAGTGGCCGGAGTGTGAAGTGTAATGTGTGCTGGTGATACCTGATCAGGTGAACTCCTTTAGTGCCATCAGACGTGCCATCACTCCCCTTAGTGGTAGAGCGACATTACTGCAACGACCAGGTCTCTGGGGAGCTGCATACATATGAAAATAAACACTGTGTGCACAGCTACAGAGTGGTGCTCAGACTAGGTACCCAAACCATCAAGTCAATACGAAAAAGTCTTGCACTCAACTTAAGCATCAATTTGTTGATATATTTGTAGCACTTGAAACGTTTCACTCCGTGGGGACTTTCATCAGTCACATGCTGTGCTTAGCATATTTGGCAAAGTTTTTCACAGGAGAATGGTACATAGTTACATAGTTATTAAGGTTCAAGGAAGACTTTAAGTCCATCTAGTTCAACTCATAGCCTAACCTAACTTGCCCTAACATGTTGATCCAGAGGAAGGCAAAAAAAACCCATGTGGCAAAGAGTAAGCTCCACCTTGGGGAAAAAAATTCCTTCCCGACTCCACATACGGCAATCAGACTAGTTCCCTTGATCAACGCCCTATCAAGGAATCTAGTGTATATACCCTGTAACATTATACTTTTCCAGAAATGTATCCAGTCCCCTCTTAAATTTAAGTAATGAATCACTCATTACAACATCATACGGCAGAGAGTTCCATAGTCTCACTGCTCTTACAGTAAAGAATCCGCGTCTGTTATTATGCTTAAACCTATTTTCCTCCAAACGTAGAGGATGCCCCCTTGTCCCTGTTTCAGGTCTATGATTAAAAAATCATCAGAAAGGTCTTTGTACTGTCCCCTCATATATTTATACATTAACATAAGATAACCCATTAGTCTTCGTTTTTCCAAACTAAATAGCCCCAAGTGTAATAACCTATCTTGGTATTGCAGACCCCCCAGTCCTCTAATAACCTGGGTCGCTCTTCTCTGCACCTGCTCCAATTCAGCTATGTCTTTCTTATACACCGGAGACCAGAACTGTGCACAGTATTCTAAGTGTGGTCGAACAAGTGACTTGTATAGAGGTAAAATTATGTTCTCCTCATGAGCATCTATGCCTCTTTTAATGCATCCCATTATTTTATTTGCCTTTGTAGCAGCTGCCTGACACTGGCCACTGAATATGAGTTTGTCATCCACCCATACACCCAGGTCTTTTTCATTGACGGTTTTGCCCAGAGTTTTAGAATTAAGCACATAATTATACATCTTATTACTTCTACCCAAGTGCATGACCTTACATTTATCCCCATTAAAGCTCATTTGCCATTTATCAGCCCAAGCTTCTAGTTTACATAAATCATCCTGTATTATAAAATTGTCCTCCTCTGCATTGATTACCCTGCAGAGTTTAGTGTCATCTGCAAATATTGAAATACTACTCTGAATGCCCCCTACAAGGTCATTAATAAATATGTTAAAAAGAAGAGGGCCCAATACTGACCCCTGTGGTACCCCACTGCTAACCGCTACCCAGTCTGAGTGTGTTCCATTAATAACCACCCTTTGTTTCCTATCCCTGAGCCAGCTCTCAACCCACTTACACATATTTTCCCCTATCCCCATTATTCTCATTTTATGTATCAACCTTTTGTGTGGCACCGTATCAAAAGCTTTTGAAAAGTCCATATACACTACATCTACTGGGTTCCTTTGGTCCAGTCCGGAACTTACCTCTTCATAGAAACTGGTACACGTATTGTGCAGAAAGGGCTGCCACACTGTATGGCAGAGATAATAGTATTAAATGTTTGATATAGCTTGACGTGAATGCTGTGGGGGCGGGGCGGTGACCACACATAGCCTTTTAGCATATAGGGGCTGTAAAAGCAGATAGAGAGCGAGGGACTTTGCCTCCAGACTCGGTAAATTTTGCCAAATATGCTAAGCACAGCATGTGACTGATGAAAGTCCCCACGGACTGAAACGTTTCAAGTGCTACAAATATATCAACAAATTGATGTTTAAGTTGAGTGCGAGACATTTTTTTCGTATTGAGTTGATGGTTTGGGTATCTAGTCTCAGCACCACTTTGTAGCTGTGCAGACGGTGTTTATTTTCACCTATCCTGTATGATATCCTGGATAGGGCAGCAGATAAAAAGAAATCGCTCCCTGCACAGAGAAGTCCCAGGAAACACTATTCCCCCCCCCCCCCCCGTGACACATCCTATCAAAAGGATTATAGGGGAAAGGGCACAACAGGGAGTTGGAGTTACCCCAAGGGAGGCAAGGGCAGGAATATCCTTGTTCCCCAGACCCAACAGACCCCAGATAAGCAATGACACTACTCCGGTCGGGGGTCGTCTCTCTCTCTCTTTTTCACCCAGGGGCAGTCCATCTCCATAAATCAATGGGTCCTTAGTAGTGTTGAGCAATACCGTCCGATACTTGAAAGTATCGGTATCGGATAGTATCGGCCGATACCCGAAAAATATCGGATATCGCCGATACCGATATCCGATACCAATACAAGTCAATGGGACATCAAGTATCATAACATAACATAGTAACATAGTAACATAGTTAGTAAGGCCGAAAAATGACATTTGTCCATCCAGTTCAGCCTATATTCCATCATAATAAATCCCCAGATCTACGTCCTTCTACAGAACCTAATTGTATGATACAATATTGTTCTGCTCCAGGAAGACATCCAGGCCTCTCTTGAACCCTTCGACTGAGTTCGCCATCACCACCTCCTCAGGCAAGCAATTCCAGATTCTCACTGCCCTAACAGTAAAGAATCCTCTTCTATGTTGGTGGAAAAACCTTCTCTCCTCCAGACGCAAAGAATGCCCCCTTGTGCCCGTCACCTTCCTTGGTATAAACAGATCCTCAGCGAGATATTTGTATTGTCCCCTTATATACTTATACATGGTTATTAGATCGCCCCTCAGTCGTCTTTTTTCTAGACTAAATAATCCTAATTTCGCTAATCTATCTGGGTATTGTAGTTCTCCCATCCCCTTTATTAATTTTGTTGCCCTCCTTTGTACTCTCTCTAGTTCCATTATATCCTTCCTGAGCACCGGTGCCCAAAACTGGACACAGTACTCCATGTGCGGTCTAACTAGGGATTTGTACAGAGGCAGTATAATGCTCTCATCATGTGTATCCAGACCTCTTTTAATGCACCCCATGATCCTGTTTGCCTTGGCAGCTGCTGCCTGGCACTGGCTGCTCCAGGTAAGTTTATCATTAACTAGGATCCCCAAGTCCTTCTCCCTGTCAGATTTACCCAGTGGTTTCCCGTTCAGTGTGTAATGGTGATATTGATTCCCTCTTCCCATGTGTATAACCTTACATTTATCATTGTTAAACCTCATCTGCCACCTTTCAGCCCAAGTTTCCAACTTATCCAGATCCATCTGTAGCAGAATACTATCTTCTCTTGTATTAACTGCTTTACATAGTTTTGTATCATCTGCAAATATCGAAATTTTACTGTGTAAACCTTCTACCAGATCATTAATGAATATGTTGAAGAGAACAGGTCCCAATACTGACCCCTGCGGTACCCCACTGGTCACAGCGACCCAGTTAGAGACTATACCATTTATAACCACCCTCTGCTTTCTATCACTAAGCCAGTTACTAACCCATTTACACACATTTTCCCCCAGACCAAGCATTCTCATTTTGTGTACCAACCTCTTATGCGGCACGGTATCAAACGCTTTGGAAAAATCGAGATATACCACGTCCAATGACTCACCGTGGTCCAGTCTATAGCTTACCTCTTCATAAAAACTGATTAGATTGGTTTGACAGGAGCGATTTCTCATAAACCCATGCTGATATGGAGTTAAACAGTTATTCTCATTGAGATAATCCAGAATAACATCCCTCAGAAACCCTTCAAATATTTTACCAACAATAGAGCTTAGACTTACTGGCCTATAATTTCCAGGTTCACTTTTAGAGCCCTTTTTGAATATCGGAAGGTATTCTCATGGTTCCCAGGGTCTGAAGGAGAGGAAACTCTCCTTCAGGCCCTGGGATCCATAGGGATGTGTAAAATAAAGAATTAAAATAAAAAATATTGATATGCTCACCTCTCCGGCGGCCCCTGGACTTCACGCTGCTATCCGGGAGGCTTCTTTGTTTAAAAAGCGCGCCTTTCGGACCTGTGAATGATGTCCCGGCTTCTGATTGGTCGCGTGCCGCCCATGTGACCGGCACGCGACCAATCAGAGGCCGCGACGTCATTCGCAGGTCCTCAATTCCTAGAATTAGCAGTTTTGTGAATGAGAATGACGTCGCGGCTTCTGATTGGCCGCGTGCCGCCCATGTGACCGGCACGCGGCCAATCAGAAGCCGCGACGTCATTCTCATTCACAAAACTGCTAATTCTAGGAATTGAGGACCTGCGAATGACGTCGCGGCCTCTGATTGGTCGTGTGCCGGTCACATGGGCGGCACGCGACCAATCAGAAGCCGGGACGTCATTCACAGGTCCGAAAGGCGCGCTTTTTAAACAAAGAAGCCTCCCGGATAGCAGCGTGAAGTCCAGGGGCCGCCGGAGAGGTGAGCATATCAATATTTTTTATTTTAATTCTTTATTTTACACATCCCTATTGATTCGATACCGATACCCGATATCACAAAAATATCGGATCTCGGTATCGGAATTCCGATACCGCAAATATCGGCCGATACCCGATACTTGCGGTATCGGAATGCTCAACACTAGTCCTTAGTACCATACGAAAAGGATTAAAAATAGAATTCGAGAGACCTCCCCCACAATACTTAAAAATAACCTCCCTACAAACCCCACGCCTTCAAAACTCGCTATTAAGAGATCTACAAAACCTGCTTCAGTCAAATGTGATCGCTCAGGTAGCAAAGCTGGAAGAGGGACGTGGACACTATTCGCGTCTTTTTCTGATAACAAAACCATCGGGGAAAAACAGGATTATTATAAACCTGAAACTGTTGAACGAATCTGTCCGCTACAGAAGATTCAAGATGGAGTCAATCAGATCGTTGATTCCCCTCATCGGACAGAATTGGGTGATGGCGACAGTGGATCTGAGGGATGCGTACTATCATGTACCAATCCACCCAGAACACAGGAAATTCCTCAGATTCGCAGTGTCACATGGGCGGGTTTTTACAAAAATTATGGCAGAAGCCATGGTCTTCATATGTCGTCAGGGAATATGTATAGTCCCAATACTTAGACAACTTCCTCATCATGGCACCGTCTGGAAGCAGATGTGACAAAGACCCTGGAGATACTAAAATCCCTGGGCTGGATCCCAAATCTGGAGAAATCAGAAATCTGTCCCTCAACGAGGAGAACATTTCTGGGGGTTATTCTGGACTCAAAAGAAAGAACATCATTTCTACCCAGGGATCGTCAGACCGAACTGGTCCAGAAAATAACCAAATTCAGAAACCAACGAGCACCAACCCTCAGAGAGTCTATGTCTGCTCTAGGTTCTCTGACCGCATGCATCCAAGCGGTTTCCTGGGCCCAAACTTACACACGAACTCTACAGACCTATTTGCTCCTACATTGCAGGAAACATCAGGTCCCCTTGACTCAAAAGATCTTTCTCCCCAGCCACGTAAAGTCATCTCTAAACTAGTGGTTGGATTACAAAAATCTTCAGAAGGGGGTGAGCTGGGACCAGCTTCCCCTGAAGACACTCCACCTAGATGCCAACAAGCGAGGCTGGGGCGCAGTAGTAGACAGTTACCACTTCCTGGGACGATGGCCATCAAACATCAGCGGCATTTCCTCGAACCTACGGGAACTGAAAGCCATGGAACAAGCTTTAAAAGCGTCATCGGCACTGATCAAAAATCACCACATTTGAATTTATTCGGACAACATGACCACAGTGGCCTATCTACAACACCAGGGAGGAACAAGGTACGCCGGTCTAAATGAGATTGCCGCAGGAATCTTTTCCTGGGCAGAGAAGAGCCTTCTGTCAGTCACGGCAGTACATCTCAGAGGGGTAGACAATGCTCAGGCGGATTATCTCAGCCGGAGAGACATACATCCAGGGGAGTGGTGCCTGGACCAAACAGTGTTCCTATCCCTAACCTCGAAGTGGGGAACCCCAGAAGTGGACCTATTTGCCAATGGACAAAATGCAAAGATGAAGACATTCTTCTCCCTTTATCACGCGGATGGAGCACAAGGGATAGATGCATTTTCACAGCAGTGGAGGTTCAACCTCGCATATGCCTTTCCACCTATTACCATGCTGGCGAAGACACTTCAGAAGATCAGGACGGACCGAGTTACCACAATCCTAATTGCACCATTATGGCCGAGCAGGAGCTGGTACGGTGCTCTACTGGATATGGCCCTAGAAGGTCCCTGGCTTCTACCTCAGAAAGTCGACCTCCTTCACCAGGGTCCCTTAATACATCCGGATCTACACAAACTGAGCCTGGCGGCTTTAGATAAAGTAATCCAGACCCTCCAAAAAAGCAGAAAACCAGTAACCAATGCCATCTACGCCAAAGTCTGGAAAAGGTTTATATCCTTGTACCTCCCAGAATCCCGAGAGCCTTTCCATCCTAATATTGCACGGGTCTTAGATTATTTACAGAAGGGATTAGAGATGGGCCTTACTCCTAGCACTTTCAAGGTGCAGGTATCAGCACTTAGTAGCTTTTTTGATAGAGACTTAGCTGGCCACCGCTGGATTAAACGTTTTATGATTTCAGCATCCAGAATACGTCCCAGACTCCGTACCAAAGTCCCACCCTGAGATCTCAACATTGTCCTCAGGGGTCTAACTCACAATCCATTTGAACCCCTGGATTCAATGACTATAAAAAACCTAACTCTCAAGACAGTCTTTTTAGTCGCAATAACTACGGCTAGACGTATAGGGGAATTGCAGGTCCTGTCGATACAGGAACCTTATCTTACACTCACTGCGGACAGCATTATACTGAAACTAGATCACTTTTTTCTTCCTAAGGTGGACTCAAATTTCCACAGGGACCAGGATATTGTACTACCCTCATTCTGTCCAAACCCCTCCAACCCTAAGGAAGAGACCCTTCACACCCTTGATGTCCGCAGGATGGTCCTACATTACTTACAACAGACTGAAACCTGGCGAATCGATCAAAACTTATTCATACAGTTTTCAGGCCGAAACAAAGGCAAGAAAGTGGCAATAGGGATTTAACATTTGGCAGACGAGTTCTGCAGGCTGTGGTCCCTCCCTAGAGAAATTAGCTGTTGGTATTACTCCGAAGTGACTGTGGTGGAAGGTGACTAGAGAAAATAGAATTAGACTTACCGGTAATTCGGTTTCTAGGAACCTTCCACGACAGCACTAATTTCCCTCCCTATCTGTTATGTTTTCTTATTGGGTGATTCCTGCATTTTTTTGTGGTAATTATACATGCTAGTGTCCAGGAAAACACTGGTGGTTGCAGGAAGGGAGGGGTATTTAACATCTTTGTGTTCCTGTCCCCTATTAGGGCGGGGAAGACAACTTCTGAAGTGGCTGTCGTGGAAGGTTCCTAGAAACCAAATTACCGATTAGTCTAATTCTATTTTTTCTTTCTTTCTTTGCTTGGGTACCAATAGATCTTCTCTTCTTGTATCTCTGGCTCTCTGAAATCCCCTCTTAATCACTTTTTGTTGTAGCCTCTTTCTTGGAATTTCATTGACAGATCTTCAGCCTGCTGTGAAAACACTTCAAAATCAGAGCAGTTTTGCCTGATTCTCAAGAACTGCCCTACAGGTATATTTTCTTTTGTGGGTCTAGGGTGATGTTGCATGTAACAATGACTTTACAGTGGTATCCTTATTGAAGGTCTTTGTTTCCACAAAGCCATTCTTACCCTTAGGCTGTGTGCCCACATTGCGTTTTTTATGCATTTCTGCCGTGTTTTTGCTGCAGTGGAAACGCATAGTAACGCTTAAAAACTGCATTCCCATACAATCCTATGGGATTCCCCAGTTACTGTGCCCATGCACAGCACAGCGGTAAAATCCGCAGCATGTTCATTATTCCTGCAGAATCATGGCGAATCCGCAGCCATAGGATTGCATTGAAATGCTCACTTTACGCATATGGCTATGCCCACCATGCGTAAAGTGAGCGCTTCATGTGCGGATGGCACACAGAATCTGCAGAAAAATAGACTCTCCTCCAGACCCTAGATACAATATACCTGTAAAAAAAGAATTAAAATAAAAAATAGGGATATACTTACATTCTGATGGCCCCCGGGGTCCTCCCGCCTCTCAGCGGCTTCCATTCCCAGGGATGCATTGTGCGAAGGACCTTGGATGATGTCGCAGTCACGCGACTGTGATGTCACAAAGGTCCTTCGTGCAAAGCATTTCTGGGAACGGAACATACCAGGAGCGCCGCTGAGGAGATGGGAGCCGTCGGAAGGTGAAAATAACAATTTTTTTTGTTTTTATTATTATTTTTAACATTCTATCTTTTACTATTGATGCTGAATAAGCAGCATCAATAGTAATAAGTTGGTCACACTTGTCAAGCACTATGCTTGACAAGTGTGACCAACCTGTCAATCACTTTTCCATGCGATGCTTCAAATCGCTTGTGTTTTGAGAGAAAACGCATGCGAATTCCACATGCGTTTTTCCCGCGGCAGGGAGTTGTGGAAATGCTGCAGACATTTCTGCAGCATTTCTGCAACGTGGGCACATAGTGTTAGGGCTGGCGGAATGCACCGAGTAAATATGGAGATAATATTGGTGCGTTCGCAGCCCGGGATCCACTGTGCAGGAGTGGAACCTGCTGATAGTAAATGGCGGCACTATATGGCGGTATTACGCCTGAACAGCCTCGGGTTCCGTCACCCGGTCTGTATAGGAGCGAACTCTGTTGATCGTTGGGATAAAAGATAAGGCTGTCACCTGTTAACCTCACAGAGTATCACAGCTCTCTAATGGAATAGGTAGCATATAGAGGTCATACAGTCAGCAGCAGCACTCAAACAACTCTCCAGAGGTGCCGGAATTCTAGTGGCTATACGCCAGCCCTGAATTCATACACACAAACTCCTCTCTGGAGGTGCCGGAATTCTAGTGGCTATATGCCAGCCCTGAATTCATTCACACAAACTCCTATCCAGAGGTGCTGGAATTCTAATAGCTTGCAGCCGACCCTGAGCACATGCTGACACAGACCACAAAGTAGCTAAGCTCATAACACACATGAACTTAAGTTGATACTAGTGTGTGGCCATGCGGCCATGCAAACCTTTTATAGAGAAAGCTCTCTACGACCTTCCCTGTGGTCCAACAGGAGCTGCTCAGGACTTGAGCATGTGACCCCCGACCTCCAATGAGAGGTCGTCCCTTGGGCATGCTCAGTAAAGGAAAAGCAGGACTTAGTCCCAGGAGCATCTGCTCGCCGCAGAACAGTGCTGGTTACAATTGCTGAGTCTGGAAGATCAGAAGTAACCAAGTGCACAGTATCTGCCTGTGCCAGACGCCGGGACCGACGTCTCCACTGTGCAGGCTCCACTGCGGCCGGAGAAGAATGGGAGACTGCAGCAGAGGTGGTTTGAGATTCCCCCTGTACAGCAGCGAGAACTTGACACCGAACATTACCTCTCTCCTTGGACCTTGCTACGTTCGAAGGCAGCAATGAGCTGCGGAGCCCGAATGTGCTCTGCAGGCTCTTAGGACCTGTCCTCTGGGCCATAACTCTTCCAGTCCACCAAATAAAATTTTTTGCCATGTACCACCTTACACCCCAAGATAGCGTTCACTTCATAATCATCCGTAGATGAACCCGATGTCCTGGCAGATGACTTAGAAAACCCGGACATGTGAATAGGTGTCACGCACGCGCCCAGACTGGATGGCGCGGGCATACGGGGGTGTGGCCCCACTGGACCACAGACCAAACTTCCCTGGAAGGGGCGTAACTAAGTAGCTTCCTAGGTGTTCGCTGGAGCCTCTGATGGTGAGGTCAGACTTGTGCAATAGGAAGCTACCAGGTGCCACTCCAGGGTGATGTCTGGCTGTGGCTGCTGATCCCACTAAGGAACGGAGCGGGCACGGCTGGCACTCTGGCTGACAGGCGGGCACGGCTGGGACACAGGCAGGCAGACGGGTACAACAGAGACACTGGCGAGCAGGCGGACACGGCTGGCCCTCTGGTAGGCAGGCGGGTACGGCTGGAAGATAGGAAGAACTGGTAGGGACCGGTCTGCAGGCAGGTATGTGAAACAGGTAGGAACCAGTTCAGACAGGAGGACTAAGCAACAAGTAGAAGGTGGAACTAAGAGAAGAGAAGGAGAAGGCAGAGCCAAGGGCGGAGACACTGGAAGGGGAGCCAAGGGTGGAGACGCTGGAGGCGGAGACGCTGGAGGCGGAGCCCAGAGCGGAGATGCTGGGGCGGAGCCAAGAGCGGAGACGCTGGAGGCGGAGCCAAGAGCAGAGATGCTGGAGGCGGAGCCAAGAGCGGAGACGCTGGAGGCGGAGCCAAGAGCGGAGACGCTGGAGGCGGAACCAAGAGCGAAGACGCTGGAGGCGGAACCAAGAGCGGAGACGCTGGAGGCGGAACCAAGAGCGGAGACGCTGGAGGCGGAGCCAAGAGCAGAGACGAAGCCAAGTGTAGAAACAGGAGGCGGAGCCAGATAGAACCGCAAAGAGCGGAGCCACAGAGCAAAGCTAGAGAGTGCGAAGCAAGGTCTGAGTGCAGACCCGCAAGAGTGCGGAGTGTAAGCAGACAGAGAACACAAGGAAAGACGCAGCAGGGAAGGAAGCCACAGACAAGAAGACCGAGATAAGACTAAGTACAGACAAGGCAATGGAACAAGACACAGGGACAAAGACACAGGGACCAGGATATACTGCCTCCTGGAGGGCGGACTACAAGAACAAGGCAAAAGCACAGAGAAAAGCTCAGAGGGAGAAACTCAGAGCAAGGCCAGGCAAACTCAGCAGCTAAACACTAACTGAGCTAACACATTGCACAGGCCCAGACCACAGGGTGGAGCTGCACTATATACAGGAGGCCTCTTGGTAATTGGTCAGGAACTGATTAGACAAGTGCACCTGATTCCTATAAGAACCAGAGAGTTCAGGCGCCGGCCCCCTATACACATAGCCATGAGGCATGCAGAGAGCAGAGACACAGAACATAGAGCTGGCATTAAAGAGAAACCACATCATGGCCTGGAGCAGTGGGTAGGATTGTGTGAGAGATGTGAGGCCATGCTGTGATGCCAGCAGAGTTGTTACAATAGGCTTTAGAAGGGACACATGAAAGGTGTCGGTGGTACCTAGGCGTGGAGGAAGGGCCAGATGGTAGACCACAGGGTTAACCTGTTCCAGGACCTTGAAGGGACCCAAGTGGCGAGGTGCAAACTTAGTGGACTAAACTCGCAGCCTGATATTATGGGCAGAGAGCCACACTAAGTCGCCAGGAGCAAAGGTCAGAGTGGGACACCGATGTGCATCGGTGGAGACCCTCATTCTCTCCTTGGAGGCCCGGATAGCATACTGTGTGCGGTCTCAAATGTCACGTGCTTCCACAGCCCAGTCTGCCACCCTAGAGTCGGCGGAAGATATGGGCATAGGCACAGAACCCCGCGGATGCTGGCCGTAGTTTTAGGAGGAATGGGGGTCTGCCCAATGGAGTTAGCTACGGCGTTCAGCGCAAACTCCACCCACAGTAGCAAGGATGCCCATTCATCTTGCCTGGCTGAAACAAAATGTCACAGATATGTGACCAGAGCCTGGTTGGCTCTCTCTACCAACCCATTCATCCCGGGATGGTATGCTGAAGAGAGATTCAGCTCGATGCTGAGTAGACAACAAAGCTCTCTCCAGAACCGAGATGCAAACTGGGGACCCAGGTCACTGACAATTTTGTCCGTCATACAGTATAGGCAGAAAATGTGTTTGATAAATAATGCTGCCAAGACCCGTGCAGCAGGTAGCCGTGGAAGAGGCACCAAGTGCACCATTTTGGAAAAATGGTCGGTGATTACCCAAATAATGGTGCAGCCACGGGACTTGGGTAAGCCCACCACAAAGTCCATCCCGACCATCTCCCAGGGCCTGTCTGCCACCGGCAGAGGGTAAAATAACCCAGCTGCCTGTTGTCTAGGAGACTTATTCTTGGCGCAGGAGACACACGCCTGAATATAGTCTCCAACGTCACTTGCCATGGATGTTCTTCTACCCAGACAGATAATGGAGAGTGAAGTGGAAACGGGAGAAGAACAAGAACCATCTAGCCTGGCGAGAATTTAGCCGCTGGGTAGTCTGCAAGTAAACCAAATGTTTGCGGTCGGTATAGACTTGGAAGGGAAAATGAGCCCCCTCCAGGAGGTGTCTCCACTCCGAGACGGCCAACTTCATAGCTAGCAACTCCCTGTTCCCGATGGAATAATTCCTCTCCGCTGGTGTGAAGGTTTTAGAGAAAAAGAAACAAGGATGCTTCCGACCTTGAGCATCCTTTTGCAATAGGACTGCTCCAGCAACGACAGATGAGGCATCCACCTCCATTTTGAAAGGTTTATCTACATTGGGGCGATGTAGATAGGAAGTGCTAGCAAAGTGGGACTTAATAGAGAGGAAGTCCTTGGAGACCTCCTCCGACCACAATTTGGGATTTGCTCCTTTTTGGTGAGAGCAACCAAGGGAGCTACCAAAGTTGAGAAGTGGAGTATGAACTCACGATAGTAATTAATGAGCCCCATAAAGCGCTGCACCGTTTTGAGAGAATGGTGTTCATGCCAGTGCATTACATCCTGTAGCTTTGCAGAATCCATAGCCAATCTCTGGGTGGAGATGATATAGCCAAGGAAAGGCAAGGACTCCTGCTCAAACACACACTTCTCCAACTTGGCATAGAGAGAGTTTGCCCGTAGGAGGTCGAAGACTTTGCAAACATCTCTCCGGTGGGAGTCTATATCTGGAGAGTAGATGAGAATACCTTCCAGATAGACTACATCCAAATACATCCAGATAGAGAGCATATCCCGGAAGATATCATTCACAAAGTCTTGGAAAACAGCAGGAGCATTACAGAGCCCGAAGGGCATCACCAGGTATTCATAGTGGCTGTCCCTGGTGTTAAATGCCGTCTTCCATTCGTCCCCCTCACGGATGCAAATCAGGTTGTAAGCACCCCGCAGAATCAAGTTTAGTAAATACCCTTGCTCCCCGCAACCTATCGAATAGCTCTGATAGGTATCTCAGAGGGTATTTGTTTTTAATGGTGATGGCGTTAAGACCCTTGTAATCAATGGATGGACTTCTGCATGAAGAAGAACCTAGCCCCTGCAGGTGACACTGACTTCCTAATGAATACTCTTGCCTGATTCTCCTGGATGTATTTGGACATTGGCTCCATCATCAGGAGAGACAGGAGATAGACTCGACCCCGGGGAGGCTCTGCACCAGACAAGAGGTTAATAGGACAGTCATAGGGGCAGTGGGGCAGAAGGGTCCCCGCAGCCCTCTTGGAGAATATGTCTGAATAGGGCCAATAGTGCTTGGGGAGAGAGAAAAGATCTGCGGGTACTTCAGTAATAGCAACCTGAACGCACTCCCTCAGATATCTGCCCTCTCAAGATTCACTCCATCCCAAAATTCTCCCTGAGGACCACTCTCTATGAGGGGAGTGGGAATGTAACCAGGGCATCCCTAGCAGAATCTTGTCTATTCCGTCGGGAATGACAAGAAGGGAAATAATCTCCTGATGGGATGGAGACATAGAAAATTAAAATGGGATGTCTGGTGTGTTATTTGTGAGGGCAGTGTCGACCCATTCACCACTTATACAGTTATCAGCTTGGTGAGCATCACCAGGGGTATTGAGTGGCGTTGGGCGAAGGCAGAGGACATAAAATTCTCCTCTGCCCCAGAATCCATGCAAAACTCGACTGTAAGAGTGGATGGGCCTATGGTAATTGTCCCCTTGAAAGACAGTTTGGAGGAAAATGTTGCCATGTCTAGTGTACCTCCTCCTACAACCACTAGACGCTGAGGTTTTCCCAACCGCTTGGAACATCTGGAGGCAAGATGTCCTGACTGCTGGCAAACATGACAGACCTTGAGTGCACGAGCGGTCCGGGACTTAGATCCCGCTTGTGACATCTCCATGGCCTCATGTGACTCGGACGTCCGGACCGGAGATTCCAAAGGTTTGGTGAAGGGGGGAGCGAATGCGAGTTGATACAGTTATTAGCTCCTCCAGCGTGGCGGGAATCTCCCTGGTGGCCAAAGCGTCCTTCACATGGTCAGCCAGCCCCCTCCAAAATATAGGGATGAGGGCATTATCCGGCCACTCCAGCTCAGATGCTAAATTCCGGAAATGGACGGCAAAATGGCTGACCATGGATGAGCCCTGGGTCAATGCTAACAGTTGGAGCGCCGTATCATGGGTGACTCGAGGTCCTAAAAAGACATGTTTCAGAGTGCTCAGAAACAGCGGAGCACTCTGCACCACATGATCGTCGCTCCCACAATGGCATAGCCCACTCCAACACCCTGTCCGACAGAAGGGATGTAGTGAATCCAACCTTTACCTGCTCTGTGGGAAAACGTGCTGCCTACATGACTTGCAATCACCAGAGTATTTATCAGGCAGCGGAAGGTGAGATTAGGTTGGAACAGGGATGACAGTTGACAAACTTGCTGCAGCCACGCTTGCAGCCTGAACAGCTACTGCGATAACATCCACAGCTGAGGTTGCATGCTCGAGAGCCGCCAGCCTGCCCTCCAGCTGCTGTATGAACCGCTGCAGTCGCTGTTCGTCTGCCATTACTAGCCAGACCCTGGCGCTAGTATACTGTTAGGGCTGGCGGAATGCACTGAGTAAATATGGAGATAATATTGGTGCGTTCACAGCCCGGGGTCCACCGTGCAGGAGTGGAACCTGCTGCTAGTAAATGGCGGCACTATATGGCAGTATTACACCTGAACAGACAGGGGTTCCGTCACCCGGTCTGTATAGGAGCGAACTCTGTTGCTTCACAGAGTCATTGGGATAAAAGATAATGCTGTGCCCTGTTAACTTCACAGATGTTCACAGCTGTCTAACGGAGTAGGTAGCATATAGTGGTCATACAGTCAGCAACAGCATTCAAACAACTCCTCTCTGGAGGTGCCTGAATTCTAGTGGCTATACGCCAGCACTGAATTCATTCACACAAACTCCACTCTGGAGGTGCCGGAATTCTAATGGCTTGCAGCCGACCCTGAGCACATGCTGACACAGACCACAAAGTAGCTAAGCTCATAACATACATGAACTTAAGTTGATACTTACAGCCATGCAAACCTTTTATAGAGGAAGCTCTCCAGGACCTTCCTAGTGGTCCAACAGGAACTGCTTCCAGACCTGAGCATGTGACCCCCGACCTCCAATGAGAGGTCATCCCTTGGGCATGCTCAGTAAATGAAAAGCAGGACTTAGTCCCAGGAACATCTGCTCGCCGCAGAACAGTGCTGGTTGCAATGATTGAGCCTGGAAGATCAGCAATAACCAAGCACACAGTATCTGCCTGAGCCAGACGCTGGGACCGACATCTCCGCTGAGCAGGCTCCACTGCGGCCGGAGAAGAATGGGAGACTGCAGCGGAGGTGGTTCGAGATTCCCACTGTGCAGCAGCGGGAACTCGAGACCTAACATATAGCCTTATAGATCAACAAATCTAAAAATTCAACCCAGTTTTAGTATACCTGTAGGACAGCTTGATGTGAATGTTTCTATTAAATTCCTCTATGAATTCTACCAATTCGCATTCCTCAAGCTGCCATATAACAAGAAGATTGTCAATATATCTTGACCACATCAATACATTTTCTATCTTCTTAACCGGTTTGGTCAAAAAAAGTCCTGTTCCCACAGCCCCAAAGATAAATTAGCATATGATGGTGCAAATGCCGCCCCCATAGCTGTTCTCTGGAGCTGTAGGTATATTGTCTATTTGAACAGAAAATAATTGTTTGTTAAGGCAAATTTCAGGCATGTCAACAGAAGCAGTTACAACTTGACTGGATAGGAGGACATGGAGAGGAATATCTGTTACCTCCACCTCATCTTGATGTGTGATGGAGATGTAGATGGATTTAACATCCAAGGTTATACGTGAGTCGAGAATTTTACAGATTGGTTAACATAGATTTCCCATTTCCCGATATAATGGGATGACCAGGAGGTGATTTACTGCATTTATGCTCTTTCGAGAGTATATAAAAACAAGGGGTTCTGGATGTTCCACAGAAAGAAAATCTTTTTGTTCTTTTGTAATAGAGCTGTCATGAAGAGCATCATCCAAGATATTTAAAAGTTAATTTTGGAAGGAAATGCATGGGTTGAAAGTCATCCGTTTGTAGCATTCAGTGATCATCAATTGCCAAAATGCCTCTTTTTCATATAGGCTGTTTGGCCAAATAACCACATTTTCCCCCTTATCTGCTTGTTTTATCAAAACACCCTTCATTTTCTTTAGATCTTTAAGGGCTTTCCTTTGTCCTATTGTTATCATTTTTAGGTTTGGTTGGAATATTCTTAAGCTTCTCCCCCACTAGATTTACAAAAATCTCAATATTTGGATATAGATGTAAGGGTGGGAACTTTGTGGATTTTGGTTTAAAGATGTTAATGTCCTTACCCTCTGTTTCCATTGTATCCTCTGATCCTTGTAACTCCTCTAAAATTTTCACAGCCTTTTTCTCTTACGTCGATAGCAGATCATCTTTCCGTTCGGTTTATCAAAACTCTTTCTAAAAACAAGTTTCTGAGCAAATAGGTTCAGGTCCTCCTTAGTTACTGAAAAAAAATCAATATATGTATTGTATCAATAAAGACGCTTAAATTGTTTTAAATAGAGTTTTCCAAATTCTTATTTATCAAGAAGAAAAATAGCGGGTTACGTCCGTGTCTGGACTTTAGGGAGCTTAACAAGATTACGGTTCGTGACCCATATCCTATGCCACTGATTCCGGATCTATTTAATCAGGTGTCGGTGCCAAATGGTTTAATAAACTTGACCTCGGGGTGGGGGGGTACAACATCATAAGTGCTAGTCAGGGGGATTAGTGGAAGACACCTTTTAAAACTCCTGAGGGTCACTTCGAAAATTTAGTAATGCCTTTTCATTTAACCAATGCGCCAGCAGTTTTTCAGCATTTTATAAATTATGTATTTTCTCACCTCTTGGGTAATAGGGTTGAGCGAAACGGGTCGAACATTTTCAAAAGTCGCCGACTTTTGGCTAAGTCGGGGTTTCATGAAACCCGATCCGACCCCTGTGCGGGGTCGGCCATGCGGTACGCGACTTTCGCGCCAAAGTCGCGTTTCAATGACGCGAAAAGCGCCATTTCTCAGCCAATGAAGGTAAACGCAGAGTGTGGGCAGCGTGATGACATAGGTCCTGGTCCCCACCATCTTAGAGAAGGGCATTGCAGTGATTGGCTTGCTGTCTGCGACGTCACAGGGGCTATAAAGAGGCGTTCCCGCCGACCGCCATCTTACTGCTGCTGATCTGAGCTTAGGGAGAGGTTGCTGCCGCTTTGTCAGAAGCAGGGATAGCGTTAGGCAGGGTCCATTAACCACAAAACCGCTTGTGCTGCAGCGATTTGCACTGTCCAACACCACCCTCGGTGTGCAGGGACAGTGGAAGTTTTTTTTTTTTTTTTTTTCCCCTCAGCGCTGTAGCTCATTGGGCTGCCCTAGAAGGCTCCCTGATAGCTGCATTGCTGTGTGTACGCCGCTGTGCAAACCAACTGCTTTTTTCAAAGCACAAATCCTCTTGTTCCTTCCTTTCTGCACAGCTATCTTTTTTGTTTGTCCACACTTTTTATTTCATTTGTGCATCAGTCCACTCCTTATTGCTGCCTGCCATACCTGGCTGAGATTACTGCAGGCAGGGAGATAGTAGCTGCCTGCCATACCTGGCTGAGATTACTGCAGGCAGGGAGATAGTAATTGTAGGACATTCCCTGTTTTTTTTTTTTTTTTTTTTTTTGGTGGGAGATTGAGATTGGCAATTTGGCATTTCTGCTAGAGTGCCATCCCTGTGTGTGCCATCTCTCTCACATAGTGGGCCATAGAAAGCCTTTTCATTTTTCTGTATTTTTTTTTGTGGGGTGTATAAATTCTCCCTGATAAAAATACAGTGGGAGATTAATATTGGCCTTTGGGCTTGTGTGCCAGTCCTGAGTGTGCCATCTCTCTCACAAATAGTGGGCCATAGAAAGCCTATTTTATTTTTTTGGGGGTTTTATAAATTCTCCCTGAAAAAAAGGGAGATTAATATTGGCCTCTGGGCTTGTGTGCCAGTCCTGAGCGTGCCATCTGTGCCAGCCCTGAGCGTGCCATCTCTCTCACAAATAGTGGGCCATAGAAAGCCTATTTAATTTTTTTTTTGGTTTTATAAATTCTCCCTGAAAAAAAGGGAGATTAATATTGGCCTCTGGGCTTGTGTGCCAGTTGTGAGCGTGCCATCTGTGCCAGTCCTGAGCGTGCCATCTCTCTCACAAATAGTGGGCCATAGAAAGCCTATTTAATTTTTTTTTTGGTTTTATAAATTTTCCCTGAAAAAAGGGAGATTAATATTGGCCTCTGGGCTTGTGTGCCAGTTGTGAGCGTGCCATCTGTGCCAGTCCTGAGCGTGCCATCTCTCTCACAAATAGTGGGCCATAGAAAGCCTATTTAATTTTTTTTTTGGTTTTATAAATTTTCCCTGAAAAAAGGGAGATTAATATTGGCCTCTGGGCTTGTGTGCCAGTTGTGAGCGTGCCATCTGTGCCAGTCCTGAGCGTGCCATCTCTCTCACAAATAGTGGGCCATAGAAAGCCTATTTAAATATTTTTTTGGTTTTATAAATTCTCCCAGAAAAAAAGGGAGATTAATATTGGCCTCTGGGCTTCTGTGCCAGTCCTGAGCGTGCCATCTGTGCCAGTCCTGAGCGTCCCATCTCTCTCACAAATAGTGGGCCATAGAAAGCCTATTTTTTTTTGGGGGGGGGTTTTAGAAATTCTCCCTGGAAAAAAAAGGGAGATTAATATTGCCCTTTGGGCTTGTGTGCCAGTACTAAGCGTTCCATCTCTCTCTCTCAGTCAGTGGGCCATAGAACGCCTATTTTTGGTTTTATTTGTTTTCTAAATTCTCCCTGAAAAAATCATTTTATTTTATTTGGTTTCTAAATTCTTCCTGATAAAATCATATTTTTTTTATTATTTTTTTTTCTAAAGTCTCCCTGAAAAAAAAAAAAAAAAAAAAAAAAAAAAAAACAGTGGGAGATTAATATTGGCCTTTCTGCTTGTGTGCCAGTCTTGACTCCTGGGTGTGCCATCTCTCTCTCTCTCTCTCTCTCTCTCTCTCCAATTGTGGTCCATAGAAAGCCTATATTTTTTTCCTTGATTTGGGTTCCAAAATCTACCAGAGAAAATAACTACATCAATCATTGGTAGAAAAATATTGGCCTCTGGGCTTGTGTGCCACTCCTGACTCCTGTGTGCGTCATCTCTCAGTCAGTGGGCCATAGAACGCCTATTTTTGTTTTTATTTGTTTTATAAATTCTCCCTGAAAAAATCATTTTATTTTATTTGGTTTCTAAATTCTTCCTGATAAAATCATATTTTTTTTATTATTTTTTTTTCTAAAGTCTCCCTGAAAAAAAAAAAAAAAAAAACAACCAAAAAAAACAGTGGGAGATTAATATTGGCCTTTCTGCTTGTGTGCCAGTCTTGACTCCTGGGTGTGCCATCTCTCTCTCTCTCTCTCTCTCTCTCTCTCTCTCTCTCTCTCTCTCTCCAATTGTGGTCCATAGAAAGCCTATATTTTTTTTCCTTGATTTGGGTTCCAAAATCTACCAGAGAAAATAACTCCATCAATCATTGGTAGAAAAATATTGGCCTCTGGGCTTGTGTGCCACTCCTGATTCCTGTGTGCGTCATCTCTCACTCAGTGGCCCATAGAAAGCATATAGTTTGTTACATTTGTTTTCTAAATTCTCCCTGCAAAAATCTATTTTTTTTTTTTGGGGGGGTTTCTAAAGTGTTCCTGAAAAAAATAAAAATAAAAAAAAAATAATAGTGTGACATTAATATTAACATTTGTGCTTCAGTGACAGTCCTGCATGTGGGGCATCTCTCTAATTTGCAGCCACCAAAAAAAGAGTGTGTAACATTGGGCCTGATTTTCGCTGTGGTCTCACCAACCTGTAAAGGGGTAGCTAAATCATACTGAAGTTATAGCTCACCGTGTAAGTTGTGTGACTGCAACAAATAACGTTAGTTTGGTTACGTTTTTAAAACAATGAGGAAGTCTAGTGGAAGAGGTCGTGGCCGGGGGCGTTCATTGTCAGCTGGTAATGAGGGTAGTGGTAGTGGTGGAGCATCAGGTGGTCGTGGGGAAAAAAATATTGCACCTAAGTCTGGAGCTGTGGAGCCAGGTTCGTCGTCCGGCTACACAAGGCCTCGAACGCTCCCTTTTCTGGGATTAGGAAAACCGCTTTTAAAGCCGGAGCAGCAAGAGCAAGTTTTGGCTTATCTTGCTGACTCAGCCTCTAGCTCTTTTGCCTCCTCTCGTGAAACTGGTAAAAGTAAAAGCAGCGCGTCGTTAGTGGATGTTCACGGTCAGGGACAAGTCACTTCCTTGTCCTCTTCAGCAAAAACAACAACAGAGAAGAATGCAGCAGGCGACACAACAGGTTACTCCATGGAGCTCTTTACACATACCGTCCCTGGCTTAGAAAGTGAAGCAGTTAACAGTCCATGCCCATTACAAATTGAATCTGACATGGAGTGCACTGACGCACAGCCACAGCCAGACTACTATGCTGGTCCTTTGACTCAGACCACAACATTGCCCTCGCAGGGTGCTGATCAAGAATCAGACCCTGATGAGACTATGTTGCCCCATCACGAACGCTATACCACCGAATGACACGGTGACACAGACGAAGTTGCGCAGGAGGTACAAGAAGAGTTATTAGATGACCCAGTTCTTGACCCCGATTGGCAGCCATTGGGGGAACAGGGTGCAGGCGGCAGCAGTTCTGAAGCAGAGGAGGAGGAGGGGCCGCAGCAGGCATCAACATCGCCACAGGTTCCATCTGCCGGGCCCGTATCTTGCCCAAAACGCGTGGCAAAGCCAAAACCTGGTGGAGGACAGCGTGGCCATCCGGTTAAAGCTCAGTCTGCAATGCCTGAAAAGGTATCCGATGCTAGAAAGAGTGCAGTCTGGCATTTTTTTAAACAACATCCAATTGATCAGCGCAAAGTCATCTGTCAAAAATGTTCTACTTCCTTAAGCAGAGGTCAGAATCTGAAAAGTCTCAATACTAGTTGCATGCATAGACATTTAACCACCATGCATTTGAAAGCTTGGACTAACTACCAAACGTCCCTTAAGGTTGTTGCACCCTCGGCCAATGAAGCTAGTCATCAACGCAACATCCCTTCCGGCAGTGTAGGACCACCATTTAGCGCACCACCTGCTGTATCTGTGCAGGTATCTTTGCCAGGCCAAAGCAGTCAGGGTCAGGGAATCACCAGTTTCGTAGTAGGAAACACTGCATCTAGGGCACCGGCGGCAACAATACCATCTCCCACCGTCTCTCAGTCTGCCATGTCCACCGGCACCCCCGCTAGTTCCACGATCTCCATCTCTCCAGTCCAGCTCACCCTACATGAGACTATGGTTAGAAAAAGGAAATACTTAGCCTCGCATCCGCGTACACAGGGTTTGAACGCCCACATAGCTAGACTAATCTCGTTAGAGATGATGCCCTACCGGTTAGTTGAAAGCGAAGCTTTCAAAGACCTGATGGACTACGCTGTACCACGCTACGAGCTACCCAGTCGACACTTTTTTTCCAGAAAAGCCATCCCAGCCCTCCACCAGCATGTTAAAGAGCGCATCGTCCATGCACTCAGGCAATCTGTGAGCACAAAGGTGCACCTGACAACAGATGCATGGACCAGTAGGCATGGCCAGGGACGTTACGTGTCCATCACGGCACACTGGGTAAATGTGGTGGATTCAGGGTCCACAGGGGACAGCAAGTTTGGGACAGTTCTGCCTAGCCCACGGTCTAGTAAACAGTTGTCTGTAGCCGTTCGCACCCCCTCCTCCTCCTCCTCCTCCTCGTCCTCCTGCAGAAGCAAGAGCTCGTCCACAGACCGCAGTCGCACAAACACTCCATCCGCACCTGCCACTGTTGCACACCAGGTCTCCCATTATGGGGCAGCTACTGGCATACGTCAGCAGGCTGTATTGGCTATGAAGTGTTTGGGCGACAATAGACACACCGCGGAAGTTCTGTCCGAGTTCTTGCAGCAAGAAACGCAGTCGTGGCTGGGCACTGTAGATCTTGAGGCAGGCAAGGTAGTGAGTGATAACGGAAGGAATTTCATGGCTGCCATCTCCCTTTCCCAACTGAAACACATTCCTTGCCTGGCTCACACCTTAAACCTGGTGGTGCAGTGCTTCCTGAAAAGTTATCCGGGGTTATCCGACCTGCTCCTCAAAGTGCGTGGACTTTGCGCACATATCCGCCGTTCGCCTGTACACTCCAGCCGTATGCAGACCTATCAGCGTTCTTTGAACCTTCCCCAGCATCGCCTAATCATAGACGTTGCAACAAGGTGGAACTCAACACTGCACATGCTTCAGAGACTGTGCGAACAGAGGCGGGCTGTTATGTTTTTGTGGGAGGATACACATACACGGGCAGGCAGTAGGATGGCAGACATGGAGTTGTCAGGTGTGCAGTGGTCGAAGATTCAAGACATGTGTCAAGTCCTTCAGTGTTTTGAGGAATGCACACGGCTGGTTAGTGCAGACAACGCCATAATAAGCATGAGCATCCCCCTAATGCGTCTGCTGATGCAAAGTTTGACGCACATAAAGGATCAGGCGTCTGCACCAGAGGAAGAGGAAAGCCTTGATGACAGTCAGCGATTGTCTGGTCAGGGCAGTGTACATGACGAGGTACCGGGCGAAGAGGAGGTGGAGGATGAGGAGGATGATGGGGATGAGTATATTTTTAATGAGGAAGCTTTCCCGGGGGCACGGGAAATTGGTGGCGTGGCAAGGCCGGGTTCTGGTTTTTTGAGGGACACAAGTGACGTAGATTTGCCTGCAACTACCCCTCAACCAAGCACAACTGCAGATTTGACAACGGGAACTTTGGCCCACATGGCGGATTATGCCTTGCGTATCCTCAAAAGGGACACACGCATTACAAAAATGATGAACGATGACGATTACTGGTTGGCCTGCCTCCTTGATCCTCGCTATAAAGGCAAATTGCAAAATATTATGCCACATGAGAACTTGGAACTAATATTAGCAACAAAACAATCAACTCTTGTTGACCGTTTGCTTCTGGCATTCCCTGCACACAGCGCCCGTGATCGTTCTCACACGAGCTCCAGGGGCCAGCAGACCAGAGGTGTTAGAGGGGCAGAAATCAGAAGTGGCGTTGGCCAGAGGGGTTTTCTGACCAGGTTGTGGAGTGATTTTTCTATGACCGCAGACAGGACAGGTACTGCAGCATCAATTCAAAGTGACAGGAGACAACATTTGTCCAGTATGGTTACAAACTATTTTTCATCCCTTATCGACGTTCTCCCTCAACCGTCATTCCCATTTGATTACTGGGCATCCAAATTAGACACCTGGCCAGAATTGGCAGAATATGCATTGCAGGAGCTTGCTTGCCCGGCAGCTAGTGTCCTATCAGAAAGAGTATTCAGTGCTGCAGGTTCAATACTAACAGAAAAAAGGACTCGTCTGGCTACCCAAAATGTAGATGATCTAACCTTCATTAAAATGAACCACAACTGGATTTCAAAATCTTTTGCCCCACCCTGCCCGGCTGACACCTAGCTTTCCTATGAAAAGGTCTTGCCTGTGGACTATTCTGAATGACTTTTCCAATCTCGTAATTTTCTTCACCTGATTGTCCAGCATACGACATGTTTCCACCTCACGAAATGGCCAAACTCCCCACACGGGGCCGTGCTATCGCCACTTTGCGCTTGGACCCTTGAGAGTGCTGTTTGTCTGAAGAGGTGGGTGTGGCCGCTTTTGGTCGACGGCACTGCCACTGGGTCCCTCATAGTACAATAAAGTGTCTCTGGCGGTGGTGGTGCGCACCCAACGTCAGACACACCGTTGTAATATGAGGGGCCCTGTGCCTGTACCGCCGGCCACAAGACAGTTCCCCCCCCCAGCTCAAACAGTGCTCTACCACTAGCAAAATTATCTCTCACAGCTTCACCAATGTGTAGTCTAGGCGCTGACATCCTTCAATGCCTGGCACTGACAATACCATTGTTTTGACATTTTTGTTATGTTAGGCCTTCGAAGCCTGTCTGCGGTCCCTTCTTTCTACAACTACTACACTGACCAGGCCACTGCTGGCCGTGTTACCCTGGAACCAATTTAAAAGTGCCTACAGTCAGCCCAATTTTGTTATGTTAGGCCTTCGAAGACTGTCTGCCGTCACTCCTTCCACTAGACTTCCACTGACCATACACTGCTGCCCATGTACCCCTGGAACCAATTTAAAGTGCCTACAGCCAGCCCAATTTTGTTATGTTAGGCCTTGGAAGCCTGTCTGCGGTCACTCCTTCCACTAGACTTCCACTGACCAGACCACTGCTGCCCGTGTACCCCTGGAACCAATTTAAAAGTGCCTACAGCCAGCCCAAGTTTGTTATGTTAGGCCTTGGAAGCCTGTCTGCGGTCACTCCTTCCACTAGACTTCCACTGACCAGACCACTGCTGCCCGTGTACCCCTGGAACCAATTTAAAGTGCCTACAGCCAGCCCAATTTTGTTATGTTAGGCCTTCGAAGCCTGTCTGCGGTCACTCCTTCCACTAGACTTCCACTGACCAGACCACTGCTGCCCGTGTACCCCTGGAACCAATTTAAAAGTGCCTACAGCCAGCCCAAGTTTGTTATGTTAGGCCTTGGAAGCCTGTCTGCGGTCACTCCTTCCACTAGACTTCCACTGACCAGACCACTGCTGCCCGTGTACCCCTGGAACCAATTTAAAAGTGCCTACAGCCAGCCCAAGTTTGTTATGTTAGGCCTTCGAAGCCTGTCTGCGGTCACTCCTTCCACTAGACTTCCACTGACCATACACTGCTGCCCATGTACCCCTGGAACAAATTTAAAAGTGCCTACAGCCAGCCCAAGTTTGTTATGTTAGGCCTTCGAAGCCTGTCTGCATCCCGTTCTTTCAACTACAACTACACTGACCAGGCCACTGATGGCCGTGTTCCCTTGGAACCAATTTTAACTTGCCTACAGCCAGCCCTATGTTATTATGTTAGGCCTTCGAAGCCTGTCTGCGGTCACTCCTTCCACTAGACTTCCACTGACCATACACTGCTGCCCATGTACCCCTGGAACCAATTTAAAGTGCCTACAGCCAGCCCAATTTTGTTATGTTAGGCCTTGGAAGCCTGTCTGCGGTCACTCCTTCCACTAGACTTCCACTGACCAGACCACTGCTGCCCGTGTACCCCTGGAACCAAATTAAAAGTGCCTACAGCCAGCCCAATTTTGTTATGTTAGGCCTTCGAAGACTGTCTGCCGTCACTCCTTCCACTAGACTTCCACTAGACTTCCACTGACCATACACTGCTGCCCATGTACCCCTGGAACCAATTTAAAGTGCCTACAGCCAGCCCAATTTTGTTATGTTAGGCCTTGGAAGCCTGTCTGCGGTCACTCCTTCCACTAGACTTCCACTGACCAGACCACTGCTGCCCGTGTACCCCTGGAACCAATTTAAAAGTGCCTACAGCCAGCCCAAGTTTGTTATGTTAGGCCTTCGAAGCCTGTCTGCGGTCACTCCTTCCACTAGACTTCCACTGACCAGACCACTGCTGCCCGTGTACCCCTGGAACCAATTTAAAAGTGCCTACAGCCAGCCCAAGTTTGTTATGTTAGGCCTTGGAAGCCTGTCTGCGGTCACTCCTTCCACTAGACTTCCACTGACCATACACTGCTGCCCATGTACCCCTGGAACAAATTTAAAAGTGCCTACAGCCAGCCCAAGTTTGTTATGTTAGGCCTTCGAAGCCTGTCTGCGTCCCGTTCTTTCAACTACAACTACACTGACCAGGCCACTGATGGCCGTGTTCCCTTGGAACCAATTTTAACTTGCCTACAGCCAGCCCTATGTTATTATGTTAGGCCTTCGAAGCCTGTCTGCGTCCCGTTCTTTCAACTACAACTACACTGACCAGGCCACTGATGGCCGTGTTCCCCTGGAACCAATTTTAACTTGCCTATAGCCAGCCCAATGTTAGGCCTTTGATGCCTGTCTGCCGTCAATCCTTCCACTAGGCCTCCACTGACCTGTCTATTGCTGCCCGTGTACCCCTTGAACCAACATCATTAAATATAAAAAAAATTAATTTGATTAAAAAAAATAAGATCGTGTTGAGATCTCAAATGCAGACATTTTAACAATCAAAACAAACACACAACAAATATCTGGAACTGTACTACAAAGGTCCAACAGCTACAATTTCTTTCTCCTGCAAGAAGTTAACTGAAAGTTTTTTGGAGTTGTTAACACAGATATGGCATCCACCGAGTGTTGTCCTGTCGCGTCTCCTTTAAATTATTTCCAATAAGATGTTAAACTATTAATTTAATAAAATCAATAATTAAAAAAATAATTGAGTAAGTCAAAAGCACATTGCAAATAAACATTAATTACAAATCAAGAAGCATGGCGCGTCCGAGGGTGAGTAGATACCGAATAAGAATATAATCACCCTCGGACGCGCAATGCTTATTTACAACAGCCTTCCTTCCTAAGAATCAGCCCTTCCGTGGTGTAGAGAGAGGTTGTGTTACACTCCAAGGTGTTCCCCAGGTTGCCTTTCCTGAGCTTCGATCTTCCGGCTCTCGTTTAGTAGCTGTTGGAAACTACGCTGCATTAGGCCTACTAATTGTGTATGGGTGAAACAGTGGCGCATCTGCGGTCCCTCCTTCCACTAGGCCTCCACTGACCTGTCTACTGCGGCCCGTGTACCCCTTGAACCAACCTAATAAAATATTTAAAAAATTAATTTGATTATAAAAAATAAGATCGTGTTGAGATCTCAAATGCAGACATTTTAACAATCAAAACAAACACACAACAAATATCTGGAACTGTACTACAAAGGTCCAACAGCTACAATTTCTTTCTCCTGCAAGAAGTTAACTGAAAGTTTTTTGGAGTTGTTAACACAGATATGGCATCCACCGAGTGTTGTCCTGTCGCGTCTCCTTTAAATTATTTCCAATAAGATGTTAAACTATTAATTTAATAAAATCAATAATTAAAAAAATAATTGAGTAAGTCAAAAGCACATTGCAAATAAACATTAATTACAAATCAAGAAGCATGGCGCGTCCGAGGGTGAGTAGATACCGAATAAGAATATAATCACCCTCGGACGCGCAATGCTTATTTACAACAGCCTTCCTTCCTAAGAATCAGCCCTTCCGTGGTGTAGAGAGAGGTTGTGTTACACTCCAAGGTGTTCCCCAGGTTGCCTTTCCTGAGCTTCGATCTTCCGGCTCTCGTTTAGTAGCTGTTGGAAACTACGCTGCATTAGGCCTACTAATTGTGTATGGGGTGTAGAGACAGGTTGTGTTACACTCCAAGGTTTTCACCAGGTTGCCTTTCCTGAGCTTCGATCTTCATGCTCTCGTTTAGTAGGTGTCGGAAAGTAGGCTGCATTAGGCCTACAAATTGGGTATGGGGTGGAGAGAGATGGTGTGTTACACTCCAAGGTGTTCCCCAGGTTTCCTTGCCATTGCTTCGGTCTTCCGACTCTCGTTTAGTAGTTGTAGAAAAGTACACAGCATTAGGCCTACAAAATGGGTATGGGGTGGAGAGAGATGGTGTGTTACACTCCAAGGTGTTCCCCAGGTTGCCTTTCCTGAGCTTCGATCTTCATGCTCTCGTTTAGTAGGTGTCGGAAAGTAGGCTGCATTAGGCGTAAAAAATGGGGAATGGGGTGGAGAGAGATGGTGTGTTACACTCCAAGGTGTTCCCCAGGTTTCCTTGCCATTGCTTCGGTCTTCCGACTCTCGTTTAGTAGTTGTAGAAAAGTACACTGCATTAGGCCTAAAAAATGGGTATGGGGTGGAGAGAGATGGTGTGTTACACTCCAAGGTGTTCCCCAGGTTGCCTTTCCTGAGCTTCGATCTTCATGCTCTCGTTTAGTAGGTGTCGGAAAGTAGGCTGCATTAGGCCTACAAATTGGGTATGGGGTGGAGAGAGATGGTGTGTTACACTCCAAGGTGTTCCCCAGGTTTCCTTGCCATTGCTTCGGTCTTCCGACTCTCGTTTAGTAGTTGTAGAAAAGTACACAGCATTAGGCCTACAAAATGGGTATGGGGTGGAGAGAGATGGTGTGTTACACTCCAAGGTGTTCCCCAGGTTGCCTTTCCTGAGCTTCTATCTTCAGGCTCTCATTAAATTGTGGTTAAATGGAACAACTGCATTTGGCGTACTAGTTGGTTTGGGGCCTACTATCGGTGTCTGCCACTCCTTGCTGTTCTCCTGGTTTCCTGTCCTGAAATACCATTTTCAGCCTCTCGTTAAGTAGTTGTTAATGTTAGACTGCATTTGGCCTACTAGTTGGGTTGGGGCCTACTATCGGTGTCTGCCACTCCTTGCTGTTCTCCTCCACTGAACAAAGCTGTGCCGCCTGTTTACTACGGTTGCCAATTTTGAACTGCATTTCGACTACTTACTGATTTGGCCCTACTCTCTGTGTCAGCCTCTCATTCCAGTTGTCCTCCACTGCAATGCCCCCTGGTTATTCCTGTGTTACCAATTTTGAACTGCATTTAGCCCACTTTCTTCTTTGGGCCTATATCTGTGTTTCCACTTCATCGTGCCCATTGCCCAGCCAGTGATAGATGAGTCTGCTGGTACATTGACCCATAACGCAACATTCCCCGTGCACGCTACACAACAACATTGTGACCCTGCTGAAAGTCAGGTTGCTCTTCCCGCATACCATACCACCTTACACGGGGACAAAGAGGAAGGTGCAGATGAAAGTGCAGGTTCCTTCATCAGGTGGGGGGAGGAATACTAGTTGGCGACGTCACTGGCACAGGGCCTCTCATAGTACGCAAAAGTGTTGCTGCCGGTGGGAGGCGCCCCCGCCGTGCAAACACACCGCTGTACTTTGAGGGGCCCTGTGCCAGTGCCAATGCCAACGAGTGGGCCCCCCCTGCTTGCTCAGGTTCACAGCACTTGCAAAGTTGAAATACTTACCTCTCCCTGCTCCACTGCCGTGACGTGGTCCAGATTTCCTGGGCCCGCTAATTACTTGAACCAGCCCTACCCCCCACAACTTTAGCCAAATGACTCCCAATTTCAAATGCCTTCCAATTATTATAAGGTAAATTACGCTTGACAAGCTTCATTAAGAAGAATGGATGGTTTTGACATTAAAATGGGCACTCTAGGTGTTTTCCTGGCCCCCACTCACTGCCGACTATGCTGCCCCATTGACTTGCATTGGGTTTCGTGTTTCGGTCGATCCCGACTTTACGTCATAATCGGCCGATTTCACTCGACCCGACTTTGGACATAGTCGGGTTTCGCAAAACCCGGCTCGACTCTAAAAAGGTCAAGGTCGCTCAACTCTATTGGGTAATTTTGTGATTATTTATATTGATGACATACTCATTTATTCGCTTTTCGGCGATTCACACATGGAGCATGTTAACCACTTAACCCCCGAGGGTGGTTTGCGCGTTAAAGACCAAGCCAATTTTTACAATTCTGAACACTGTCCCTTTATAAGGTAATAACTCTGGAATGCTTCAATGGATCCCAGTGATTCTGACACTGTTTTTTCGAGACATATTGTACTTTATGATAGTGATAAAATTCATTCGATATGACTAGCAATTATTTGTGAGAAAAAAATGGAAATTTGGTAAAAATCTTGAAAATTTAGCAATTTTCCAACTTTGAACTTTCATGCCCTTAAATCACAGATGTATAACACACAAAATACTTAAGTAACATTTCCCACATGTCTACTTTACATAAGCACAATTTTGGAACAAGTTTTTTTTTTGTTATAAAGAGAAGTTATAAGGGTTAAAAGTTATAAAGCGATTTCTCATTTTTACAACACCATTGTTTTTAGGAACCACCTCACATTTCAAGTCACTTTAAGGGCTCTATATGATAGACAATACCCAAAAGTGACAATTCTAAAAACTGCACCCCTCAAGGTGCTCAAAACCACATTCAAGACTTTTATTCACCCTTCAGGTGCTAGACAGGAATTTTTGCAATGTTTAAAAAAAAATTAACTTTTTTTCACAAAAAATTTACTTCAGATCCATTTTTTTTCATTTCACCAAGGGTAACAGGAGATGGTGGGCCTCATGAATTGTTGTGCAATTTGTCCTGAGTATACTGATACCCTGCTGATGTTGGGATAAACCACTGTTTGGGTTACATTTTTAACAAAAATTGGCTGGAATAACATCTGACACCATGTCGGGTATGTGCTCAAACAGTGGAAACCCCCCACAAGTGACACTATTTTGGAAACTGGACCCCCCAAGGAACTTATCTAGATGTGTGGTGAGCAATTTGAACCCCCAAGTGCTTCACAGTTTATAATTTAAGTTTATAACTTACAGCCGTAAAAATAAAACAATCATATTTTTAACACAAAAATGATCTTTTTGCCCCAACTTTACCAAGGGTAACAGGATAAATTGGACCCCAAAAGTTGTTTTTAAATTTTTCTTGAGTATGCCGATACCCCATATGTGGGGAATACTACTTTTGAGGCACAGTGCAAAGCGCAGAAGGGAAGAGGTGCGATATTTGCTGAATGGTTTGAGGGTGCCATGTCACACTGGCAGAGCCCCTGCAGAGCTAGAACATCAGAAACCCCCTATATGTAAACTCATTTTAAAAACTACACTCCCCTATTAATTCATCTAGGGGTACAGTGATCATATTAATACTACATGTGCCTCACAGAATTTTATACCACTGAGCGGTGAAGAAAGAATAAGTTACATCTCTACAATGTAAAATATATGGAATCAAAACGCATGCGGATGTATGCGTCATAAACACTGCGGACACAACTGCAAATGTGAAACTGACCTAAGTCATGTGACAAGGCTCGTTAACCCCTTTACCCCCAAGGGTGGTTTGCACGTTAATGACCGGGCCAATTTTTACAATTCTGACCACTGTCCATTTATGAGGTTATAAATCTGGAACGCTTCAACGGATCCCAGTGATTCTGACATTGTTTTCTCGTGACATATTGTACTTCATGATAGTGGTAAAAACTTCTTTGATATCACCTGCGTTTATTTGTGAAAAAAAAGGAAATTTGGCAAAAATTTCGCAATTTTCCAACTTTGAATTTTTATGCAATTAAATCACAGAGATATGTCACACAAAATACTTAATAAGTAACATTTCCCACATGTCTACTTTACATCAGCACAATTTTGGAAACAAAATTTTTTTTTGTTAGGGAGTTATAAGGGTTAAAAGTTGACCAGCAATTTCTCATTTTTACAACACCATTTTTTTTGGGGGGACCACATCTCATTTGAAGTCATTTTGAGGGGTCTATATGATAGAAAATACCCAAGTGTGACACCATTCTAAAAACTGCACCCCTCAAGGTGCTCAAAACCACATTCAAGAAGGTTATTAACCCTTCAGGTGTTTCACAGGAATTTTTGGAATGTTTAAATAAAAAGGAACATTTAACTTTTTTTCACAAAAAACTTAATTTAGCTCTAATTTGTTTTATTTTACCAAGGGTAACAGGAGAAAATGGACCATAAAAGTTGTTGTAAAATGTGTCCTGAGTACACAGATACCCCATATGTGGGGGTAAACCACTGTTTTGGCGCATGACAGAGCTCGGAAGGGAAGGAGCGCCGTTTGACTTTTCAATGCAAAATTGACAGGAATTGAGATGGGACACCATGTTGTATTTGGAGAGCCCCTGATGTGCCTAAACATTGAAACCCCCCACAAGTGACACCATTTTGGAAAGTAGACCCCCTAAGGAACTTATCTAGAGGTGTGGTGAGCACTTTGACCCACCAAGTGCTTCACAGAAGTTTATAATGCAGAACCGTAAAAATAAAAAATCATACTTTTTCACAAAAATTATCTTTTCGCCCCCAATTTTTTATTTTTCCAAGGGTAACAGGAGAAATTGGACCCCAAAAGTTGTTGTCCAATTTGTCCCGAGTACGCTGATACCCCATATGTGGGGGGAACCACCGTTTGGGCGCATGGGAGGGCTCGGAAAGGAAGGAGTGCCATTTGGAATGCAGACTTAGATGGAATGGTCTGCAGGCGTCACATTGCGTTTGCAGAGCCCCTAATGTACCTAAACAGTAGAAACCCCCCACAAGTGACCCCATGTTGGAAACTAGACCACCCAAGGAACTTATCTAGATGTGTTGTGAGAACTTTGAACCCCCAAGTGTGTCACTACAGTTTATAACGCAGAGCCGCGAAAATAAAAAATCTTTTTTTTCCCACAAAAATTATTTTTTAGCCCCCAGTTTTGTATTTTCCCAAGGGTAACAAGAGAAATTGGACCCCAAAAGTTGTTGTCCAATTTGTTCTGAGTACGCTGATACACCACATATTGGGGTAAACCCCTGTTTGGGCATACGGGAGAGCTCGGAAGGGAAGGAGCACTGTTTTACTTTTTCAACGCAGAATTGGCTGGAATTGAGATCGGACGCCATGTTGCGTTTGGAGGGCCCCTGATGTGCCTAAACAGTGGAAACCCCCAAATTATAACTGAAACCCTAATCCAAACACACCCCTTACCCTAATCCCAACAGTAACCCTAACCACACCTCTAACCCTGACACACCCCTAACCCTAATCTCAACCCTATTCCCAACCGTAAATGTAATCCAAACACTAACCATAACTTTAGCCCCAACCCTAACCCTAACTTTAGCCCCAACCCTAACTGTAGCCTTAACCCTAGCCCCAACCCTAACCCTAACCCTGGCCCTAACCCTAGCCCTAACCCTAGCGGGAAAATGGAAATAAATACATTTTTTTAAACTTTCCCTAACTGAGGGGGTGATGAAGGGGGGTTTGAATTACTTTTATAGCGGGTTTTTTAACGGATTTTTATGATTGGCAGCCGTCACACACACTGAAAGACGCTTTTTATTGCAAAAAATATTTTTTGCGTTACCACATTTTGAGAGCTATAATTTTTCCATATTTGAGTCCACAGAGTCATGTGAGGTCTTGTTTTTTACGGGATGAGTTGACGTTTTTATTGGTAACATTTTCGGGCACGTGCCATTTTTTGTTCGCTTGTTATTCCGATTTTTGTGAGGCAGAATGACCATAAACCAGCTATTCATGAATTTCTTTTGGGGGAGGCGTTTATACCGTTCCGCGTTTGGTAAAATTGATAAAGCAGTTTTATTATTCGGGTCAGTACGATTACAGCGATATATCATATCATATCATACTTTTTTTATGTTTTGGCGCTTTTATACGATAAAAACTATTTTATAGAAAAAATAATTATTTTTGCATCGATTTATTCTGAGGACTATAACTTTTTTATTTTTTTACTGATGATGCTGTATGGCGGCTGTTTTTTGCGGGACAAGATGATGTTTTCAGCGGTACCATGTTTATTTATATCTGTTTTTTTGATCGCGTGTTATTCCACTTTTTGTTCGGCGGTATGTTAAGAAAGCGTTGTTTTTTGCCTCGTTTTTTTTTTTTTTTCTTACGGTGTTTACTGAAGGGGTTAACTAGTGGGACAGTATTATAGGTTGGGTCGTTACGTATACTAAATATGTGTACTTTTATTGTTTTTTTTTATTTAGATAAAGAAATGTATTTATGGGAATAATATTTTTTTTTTTCATTATTTAGGTTTTTGTTTTTTTTACCTTTTTACTTTGTCCCAGGGGGGACATCACAAATCACTGATATGATAGTTTGCACAGCACTCTGTCAGATCAGCGATCTGACTTAGATCACTGCAGGCTTACCAAGCGCCTGCTCTAAGCAGGCACTTGGTAAGCCACCTCCCTCCCTGCAGGACACGGATGCCGCGGCCATCTTGGATCCGGGGCCTGCAGCGAGGAAGGAGGTAGCAGAACCTCAGAGCAAAGCGATCACATCGCGTTGCTGCGCGAGTCTCAGGGAAGCCCACAGGGAGCCCCCTCCCTGTGCGATGCTTCCCTATACCGCCGGCACACCGCAATCATGTTTGATCGCGGTGTGCAGGGGGTTAGTGTGCCGGGGGTGGTCCGTGACCGCTCCTGGCACATAGTGCCAGATGTCTGCTGCGATAGGTGGCTGACACCCGGCCGCGATCGGCCATGCTCCCCCCGTGAGCCCAGCTGATCGCGTATGACGTACTATCCCGTCGGTGGTCATATGGGGCCACCACACCTCGACGGGATAGTACGTCATATGTCAGAAAGGGGTTAAAGGGTCGACATTGATTGTTAGGATTGCTACTTCCAATAGGTGGCACTAGAGTTCTAGTCCTGTTCCTCTCTGAAGAGACAATTTGCATATTTCCCAGAGGAGCATTGCAGCTTTAAGCCTCCCCACCTCGACATGCTTAACATGTCACTCTCCTCAAGGAGAAACGATACTTCTGGGATCCCGGTCAGATGCCTCTGAATCAGCCAAACCAGATCTCCACTTTGTACTGACGAGGGGCAGTACTCCGAAACCCAGTGTCTGCAAATTGAGATTCTGGTTTGGCTTTTATCCTAAGTCATGTGGCAAGTCTTTTTAAAAGGATCAACATTGACTGTTAGGATTGCTACTTCCAACATGTGGCACTAGAGTTCTAGTCCTCTTCCTCTCTGAAGAGACAATTTGCATATTTCCCAGAGAAGCATTGCGGCTTTAAGTCTCCTCACCTCGACATGCTAAACATGTCCCACTCAGCAAGGAGAAACAATACTTCTTGGATCCTGGTCAGACGCCTCTCAATCAGCCAAACCAGATCTCCACTTTGCACTGACGAGGGGCAGTACCCCGAAACACAGTGTCTGCAAATTGAGATTCTGGTTTGGCTTTTATCCTAAGTCATATGACAAGGCTCTTTAAAGGATCGACATTGACTGTTAGGATTGCTACTTCCTACTTCCAATAGGTGTCACTAGAGTTCTAGTGCTCTTCCTCTCTAAGTCTCCTCACCTCGACATGCTTAACATGTCACTCTCTGCAAGGAGAAAGGATACTTATTGGATCTCTACCACTAAAATGTTATTTTAGTCCCAAGTTTTTAATTTTTGTAAGGGCTAATAGGACATTTTTTTACATCAAACTGAGCTCCATATTTTGCCGAGGGTACCAATACCCTACATGTAATCGGGTATTATTTTTCCATGCACAGTTCAAAGCTCAGAAGGCAAGGAGTGCCAGATTGTACCATTATGGTTTGCAAGTGCCATAACCCACTGGGAGAGCCCATGAGGTGCCAGAATAGCAGAACCCCCCCCCCCCCCCCATTATTGACACCATTTTATGAACTACACCTCTCAATGAGGCGATCGGCGTGAGCAGGGGAGAATGATGAGAGTTACATGTCAGTGCTAAAAGAGCAGGCGGCGGCTTATGGGACCACTACTCCCATCAGCCTTTCCCTCCCTGCTGCTGCTAATAACAGTGACAGCAGGAGCAGCTGATGGGGGTATTCATCAGCTGCCGCCTGCGCTATAAATAAATAAATGAAAAAATGAAATGGGTTCCCCTGTGTTTTCTATAACCAGCCAGGCAAATCTCACAGCTGGGGGCTGCAACCCTCAGTTGTCAGCGTCAGCAAGGCTGGTTATCAAGAATAGAGGGGTCCCCACGCTGTTTTTTTTTTTTATTTTAAATACATAATTTTAAAATATGGAATGGGGTTCCCCCCATTTTTGACAACTAGCCTTGCTAAAGCTGACAGTTGGGGGCTGGTATTCTCAGGCTGGTAAGGGACCTTGGATATTGAACATATTGGGAGGCAGAATGAAAAAAAAACAGCAATTCATGAATTTCATTTGGGGGTGGCATTTACACCATTCTCTGTGTAGTAAAATATATTCTTCGGGTCAGTACGATTACAACGATACCTTATATCTTTTTTTATATTTTGGAGCTTTTATACAGTATAACTTTTTTATAGAAAAAATAATTATTTTTGCATCACTTTATTCTGAGAGCTATAACTTTTTATTTTTTCTGCTGATGGAGCTGTTTAGTGGCTTGTCTTTTGCCGGATAAGATGATGTTTTAAGTGAAAGAATGTTTATTTATATCCATCTTTTGGAACGCATGTTATTCCACTTTTTGTTCGGCATTGTTTACAGCCTTGTTTTTTATTTTTATTTTTTATGGTGTTCACTAAAGGGGTTAACTAGTGTTACAGTTTTATAGATCGGGTCTTTGTGGACGCGCCAATACCAAATATGTGTCCTATTACTGTTTGTTTTTTTTTCATTCAAATATGTATTTAGTGATAGAATATATATTGATTTTTTTATTTTAATTTTTTTTTATATTTGTATAACCATTTAATTTTTTTTTTCTAACTTTTTTATTTTGTAACACTATAGGACAATCATTTTTGGCAGTCTGATCAGTACTATAGCATGTAGATGAAGCAACATCTGCATGCCATAGAAGCTGTCAGCGCTGCACTGACAGGGTGACTTGGTAATCATGCACTGAGCATGACCAACAAGTTTCCTTGCTCTGGTGACCCAGATATCATCATAATGACATCCACTCACCACAGAAATGATTGGGACCCAGCGTCATGCAACGGGGTTCCGATCCAAAGGCAGAGCGAATGTCAGCACTGCGCCGGCCTCCGGAATGCTGCGATCATATTCGATTGCAGTATTTCAGGGGTTTAAGTGCCGGGAGTGGTCTGTGACTACTCCTTACACCTAGTGCTAGATGTCAGCTGTCAGAATCAGCTGACACCCGGTGGCGATTGCCTGGGCTCCCCTGTGAGCGTGGCCGATCGCTCAGATGTGATATTCCATCCATGGTCAAATTGGCCCAGGTCACATGGATGGAATATTACATCTGTTATCGGAAAGGGGTTAAACAGGTGTTGTAATTACTCTGGGAGAACAAGCTTTATGGCAAGCTTGAAAAGTGTGTTTTTGCCGTACAAGAATTACCATTTCTAGGATACATCACTTCTACCTCAGGGTTTAGGATGGATCCCGCAAGTTGCAGGCTGTGTTAAAGTGGGACTGTCCCGATAACCTCAGAGTTACAGCGGTTCTTGGTTTTTTTGAATTATTTCAGGAAGTTCATCAAAAACTTTTCTGTGGTTGCTTAGCCTTTAACCGACATGACTAAAAAGGGTACGGACTTTACTAACTGGTCTGAGAGTGCTGTGCGCGCATTTAATTGTTTGATGAGAAGCTTCGCTTCGGCGTCCATCCTTGTTCAGCCAGATGTGCCCCTTCTCTACACTGTGGAGGTGCTTCTGAGGTAGGGGTGGGGATGGTGTTGTCTCAAGGCCTGTCTCTTGATAAATTGCACCCTTGTGCATTTTTCATGAAGAAATTTTCACCAGCTGAGCGCAATTATGACATAGGTAACAGAGAATTGCTAGCCATTAGCAGAGGTATATCTAGGTTTTCTGGCACCCGGGGCAAGAATTCATTTTGGCGCCAAACCCCCTCCCCTCAGCACATACGTGATTTGTACACTTAGTCAAGCGCCAACGAGCAGCTCTCCCTAATTCTCTCAATGTTCAGTGAAATACTGAGAAGCAGGAAGAACACCTCATTGTCACATGACAGCAGAGCTTAATCCTGACAGTTAGGATATTACACATTGTTAGTACTGGCTACAGGGCTTCATTTTATAATTAAAGGGTGCGTATAGGTTTAAGATGAAAGTCTGCTGTCATTCTATGTGACTACAGGCTTCTGAATTCTCACAGCGCAAGCACTGCACACTTTTAGGATTCTCCCTTGCCGGTGGCCAGAGTGGATGGTCATGCCAGCACAAGTATGTGATTTGGATACTTCTGGCCACATTCTAACTAGACGTGTCCGGCCTCAGTCAATTCATTTTCATTGAATGAGGCCACACATGTCTAGTCAGCACTAGTGTTGAGCGATACCGTCCGATACTTGAAAGTATCGGTATCGGATAGTATCGGCTGATACCCGAAAAGATATCGGATATCGCCGATACCGATACCAATTCAAGTCAATGGGACACCAAGTATCGGAAGGTATCCTGATGGTTCCCAGGGTCTGAAGGAGAGGAAACTCTCCTTCAGGCCCTGGGATCCATATTAATGTGTAAAATAAAGAATTAAAATAAAAAATATTGATATAATTACCTCTCCGGAGGCCCCTGGACATCACCGCTGGTAACCGGCAGCCTTCTTTGCTTAAAATGAGCGCGCTTAGGACCTGAGTATGACGACGCGGCTTCTGATTGGTCGCGTGCCGCTCATGTGACCGCCACGCGACCAATCAGAAGCCGCGACGTCATTCTCAGGTCCTAAATTCCTAGAATGAGGAGTTTAGGACCTGAGAATGACATCGTGGCTTCTAATTGGTCGCGTGGCGGTCACATGAGCGGCACGCGACCAATCAGAAGCCGTGACGTCATGGAAGTCCCTAAACGCGCTCATTTTAAACAAAGAAGGCTGCCGGTTACCAGCGGTGATGTCCAGGGGCCTCCGGAGAGGTGAGCATATCAATATTTTTTATTTTAATTCTTTATTTTACACATTAATATGGATCCCAGGGCCTGAAGGAGAGTTTCGATACAAAAGTATCGGAACTCGGTATCGGAATTCCGATACCGCAAGTATCGGCCGATACCCGATACTTGCGGTATCGGAATGCTCAACACTAGTCAGCACGTGACCACATGTATGTAAATCACCAACATCAAAGAATTATGATATTCTAATAGCCTCCTCATGTACATCCCCCTGCTAACATACCCCTTTGCTCTCCATATTTCCTCCTCACACATTCCCCCCCCTCACACATTCCCCCAACTCCCCATACTGTCCTCACACATCCCATCACCCTTGCTCCCAATAATGTGTCAGCACACATTTTTCCCCTCGCTACTGTGCCCACCCCCATCTCCCCACTCACCCCCACAGAATATCTCCACTCCCCTTCCGATAGAATAAATCCATCCCCTTCTACACAGAATAAATGCACCCTGTCCCACACATGCTAAATAAATTCCAGCCCCCCCATACACACTGAATAAATCCCACCCAAACACACTGAATAAATCTCCCCCACACACACTGAATAAATCCCCCCCACACACACTGAATAAATCCCATACACACACTGAATAAATCCCCCCACACTGAATAAATCCCACACACACAATGAATAAATCTCCCACACACACACTGAATAAATCCCCCCCACACACACTGAATAAATCTCCCCCACACTGAATAAATCCCCACACACACACTGACTAAATCCCTCCCATACACTCTGACTAAATCCCCCCACACTGAATAAATCCCTCCATACACTAACTAAATCCCCCCCACACACTGAATAAATCCCCCCAACACAGAGGATAAATCCCCCCACATACACATTGAATAAATCCCTAACCCCAAACACACTGATTAAATCCTGACTCCCCCAATCACTTAATAAACATTCCCCATTCCCGGTGTCTTCAGCTCCACAACTACAGGAGCACTTACCACCAGGTCTCTTTTTTCTCCTGCCCGCCGGATAGAGACATCAGCAGCGTGATCACATGACTTGATCACGCTGCTGGCGTCGCTCTGACCCAGCGGTCAGAGCCTCAATTGTACTCGCAGCTGGTAGATGCGAGTACAATTGATCTCCGGGAGCCAGCGCGCTGCAGCTTCTCTGTGCCGGCTTTCAGCTTGACAGTCGGCACAGAGAACAGCTGACTCCCAGTGCGGGGGGCGGCAGAATGCAGCCGCCGGGGAAGACACTTTGGACCGCCGCATTAGGCGGCCCGACTGCGCCCCCCTGCCGGCTGTGCCCGGGGCACATGCCCCGGCTGCGCCTCCCTAGATACGCCACTGGCCATCAAGTTGGCTTTTGAGGAATGGGGACATTTCTTGGAGGGGGCTACTCATCCTGTAACGGTGTTTACTTACCACAAAAATCTCTTGTATCTGGAGTCAGTCAAGCATCTTTCATCTAGACAGGTTCGCTGGTGGGTCTAAACCCAATGGCTGTCTTGTTCCTGGCTTTGAATCTATCAGGTACCTCCTTTGTGCCCCCACTGGTATCTATGCTTCTTAGCCAAAATTTACCTTTTTTGTCACCATTCTCCCTCCCAAGCTTAGTACTTGAACCTAGTACATATAATCCTTGGTCATTCTCTGAGGGGTTGTCAATAGTGAGGTACAGAACTATGCATCCCTCCTTGGGGCAAAGAGTGGCAGGAATGGGGAGTATTGAATCCGGAAGGCCCCTCTGGCCCTTAAATGGGGCTTTGGACAGAGTCATGCGGATTAATAGGCTGATTCCCCATTTGTTTCTGCATTGCAGGGCCTGGGCTGGTTGATATCCCCAGTCACTTTCACCAGTGTGCCACCCAACAAGTGACCAATCCTCACAGTTTGAACCTTCCCCTGTTTCAGCAGTGGTGACACAGATTAATTGTGTACTTAGCCAGATGTCAAACTGTGCCATGGGGCCTGGGCACTCTACTATTAGACAATAGTCAAATTGATATGTTACTCCTGGGGTGGAGACATTATACAAGAATGTCACTATACCCTTCTCATGAGTGACTACACCTTGGTGACTTGCTACCACTTGGGATAGGGAAAGGATAAGTGTCAGACAGATGAAGAGTGGCAGCTGCCACTGGACTCTGGATCTTGCATATCCTTGCAGTGGGAAGCGTGGACCCATGGACTGCTGTAATAGTAGACATGACTTGGAACAGGCTGTCCTCTCTAAGTTTGAGGGTACGTCTGTTGAACTTCTTGGTGATGAGGACTTAGTCATCAGGCAGGATCTGGTGGGCTCCTTCTAGGTCCTCAGGATTTGGGATGGATGGAACTTTAGAACAAATTTTAGTCATATGTTTTATTTAACTTAACAATAAACTTAGTCTGCATAGATACAAGTATATTGAGCAAAGTATAATCCTAAACTGTGAATATTTACAAGTAGGATCTTATAGGGCTGAGTTTTGTTGGACCTGCTAGTGTGTGTATGTGTGCATGCATATGTGAGACCCAAGGGAAAGACTAAAACTCTTATGCTATGGCACCGCTGTTTCCTGTCCAGTATGTATGTAGGGTCTTTTGTTCGAGGCCTTCAATTTCCCTTGATCATCCTTAGGCGTATTTCATCCAGTGTGGCTCCATCTTGGTTCCAGTTCTTCTTCTCTTCTTTGGATGCTTGCTTCTGGAGTGTCAGAGCATCTTTTTCCAGGGTTCTCTCTTTTCCTCTGTTTCTGGATCCATATTAGAGTACAGATGAGATGTTTCTGTGTCAAGTGGTATCACTGCTGCTTCTTTTGCTGACCGGTGTTAGCCATTATGAAGTCTCTTCCCCTTCAGATTGGTCATAGCTTCATGTTGAGTGGACCTCTTGCATGTTTCTGTCAAGGCCAACAGTCCTGCCTTTGGGTGGAGGTAGTGGTTTTGCTGGCAGCAGGTATCTTCTGTGACTACTGCTATACCAGTGTGCACATGGCCTTCTTGGTCTGCATACCTTGGTCCATCCACAAAGTGCTTTGGGCCAGGATCTCCAACTGGTGATCCATAATGATGTCAGAAGCCTTGTCCAGCACAGGTTGGTTGCACACACGGCTCTCATGCAGCTTGTGACCCTACGGGCCACTGAGTCAAGAGCAGTACCCAGGAGGGCGTTGTCTTCCTCCGTGAAGCTGTGTCAGGACTTCAGTTGCATGGCCTTGCTTCTCCATGACAAAACAGGCAGAACAGTTTGTTATAGCCTGGCAGTCCTAGAGCAGGAGAGGATGTGATTGCAGATCAGCATGTGAAACCCATTGATGTCTTCCTTGGTTAGACTGAAAGGAGGGTCCTTGAGGCAATCATACAGGGGTTGCATGTGTAGAGAGGCATCAAGGCACCAGGGACAGCAGGAAACAAGTCCAAGGAAGGACTGTAGCTGTGTTGGCTTGGCTGCCCGAGGTATGTGCTGAACAGCTGCTTTCCTGTCTTCAGTCAGGAGGAGGAGGAGATGATCCATGTACTGTTAGAGAGTGACAGTGGGATGTGTCATCTTCCAGGGCTCCAGGATTGTGGTCATGGCTCGGGTGAACATAGAGGGGCTATGCTGTGCCCGTGAGGCATCACAGTCCAAGTATATTGCCGATCCTCATGTGTGAAAGAAAACAGGCACTGGTTGTCAGGAAGTAGGGGTACACTGAAGAAGGCATTGGCCAGGTCAATCACCATAAACCATAGGGAGGTGGGTATTAACCATGGCACAATGGGTGTATCCAGTAAAGAGAAGAGACCGTACACTTCTGTAGGTTGTAGGCCTATGTGTAGGGGTCTGGTCATTGGAGTGTACGGTGTGTTACCATCCACCCCTACAAAAGGCACTACTTCATCCTAGAGAAAGTCTAGGTTGGGTAAGTCAATGTTCCTGATTACGCTTCTGGCTGCATCGGGACCCACCAGGAAATTGAGGGGTATACTCTCAACCTCTATCTGGGTGAGAGGTGTTGTTTCTCTCTGGTGTTTTTGTGAACTGTAAGAGTATATGCACTTCCATGGGTTGCGGATTCAATATGCCAATACTCTATTAGGGTCTGGAGCTCAGTGGTGGTGGGTGTCAAAGCTTCTTCTAATTGACTAACTTGCAATTCAAATCTGAGGTACAAAAACTTTTGATGGAAGAAACTATCCACAGGTTTTCCTTTTCCCTGCATAACATCCTGAAGAGTGGGGGTCTGGGCTGGCAGGTGGTTCTTAGCCCAGATGTAAAACTTACAGAGGAAATATTCTCCGGATAAACGTGATTCAAGCCATTCTACATGGCGGTTGTCAGGCTCAAGGGCAAGTCGCACCCTTGGCCAATGGGAATATCCTGCTGTAATTTGAGTCAGCCTTTCTAAATCTGTCCATGAGGCAGAGTGTACCTTCTGTTTTTGACGCATCCTTTTATAAAATGGCATGGGATTTTTCACTGGGTCTGGCAAGCTGCTCAATAGGGTATCTGTCTCCCGGTATTTCCAGGAGTCCTTGCATGGAGTAGGTTGTGTGCCAGAGTGTAAGATTTGAGGATTAAAAGATGATGATGATGTCTCCCCACCATAAAGTGGTGTATGCTGTGGATTATCAGTCTGAGCTGTTGATTCCTGTCTTCCCTCTTCTGCTTGACCTCCATGTCATGTTCATCTTCTTCATTACTCTTTTTAAAGACTGCATTAATTAATGGAGTTATAGTGGATGCTGGACAGGATGTGGCATAAGGTGTTCCGTCTATATAGATAGTTGGAAAGAAGGTAGGGCTATTTTGGGTTGGTCATCTGACAGTCAGAACAGGTCTCACGATGTTCTGCATTCTGTGTTTGGCAGCTGGCACATGTCCAGTCATCGGGAATAACTTCCCCCTCCAACATTACTGAAGGGGAACTTACTCGCCTCCTTTCCAAATCACACCAGACCACCTGTGCACTTGACCCCATCCCTTCCCACCTTCTCCCCAACCTCACTAACATGCTCATTCCAGCCCTAACCCATCTCTTCAACTATCGCTATCTTCAGGTACTTTCCCCTCTGCCTTCAAACATGCCACCATCACACCCATCCTCAAAAAAGCTAACCTTGACCCAACTGCTATGACCAGCTATCGCCCCATATCACTGCTCCCGTTTGCTTCCAAACTCCTTGAGCAGCATGTCCATTGTCAACTTTCCTCCCACCTCTCATCCAACTCTCTCCTTGACAACCTCCAATCTGTCTTCCGCCCCCACCACTCCACCGAAACTGCTCTGACCAAAATTACTAACGACTGACTCACAGCCAAAGCTAACAGACAGTTCTCCATCCTCCTCCTTCTCAACCTGTCATCTGTTTTCGACACAGTCGACCAATGCCTACTGCTACAGATTCTTTCTTCCCTCGGCATCAAAGGCCTTGCCCTGTCCTTGATTGCCTCATACCTTTCCGACTGCACATTTAGAGTTTCCCACTCCCACACTACCTCCTCACCCCGCCCCCTCTCTGTTGGAGTCCCTCAAGGCTCTGTCCTAGGGCCTCTACTTTTTTCCATCTATACCCTTCGCCTAGGACAACTCATAAAGTCCCATGGCTTCCAGTACCACCTATATACTGACGACACTCAGTTCTACCTCTCTGGCTCAGATGTCGCCTCTCTTCTGTCCAGAATCCCAGAGTGTCTGTCAGCCATATCCTCCTTCAACTCTCGCTTCACCAACGACCCAAGCTGCCATGTCGCCACCGCCACAGCTGCCGCCTCTCCAACCACCCAAGCTGCCGCCTCAACCACCCGAGTTGCCGCCTCACCACCACCAGAGCTGAAGCCGCACCACCATCAGTGCTGCAGCACACCGACCTCCTGTCTCTTCCCCATTATCTCAAAGAATGTAAGTCCGCAAGGACAGGGTCCCCTCCCCTCTGTACCAGTCTGTCATTGTAAATTTGTTTAATGTTAAAGATATCTATAACCCTGTATGTAACCCCTTTTTCACATGTACAGCACCATAGAATTAATGGTGCTATATAAATAAATAATAATAATAATAATAATAATAATAGGCGGTATCAATGACTGTAATGCAGATGTTGCAACTGACGCATTTTCCGTAGACGCCTGCTTGGCATAAAATTCAGTAACCTTTTCATATTCCTCTCTCCATTACTGTCTTATAACTTCCTTTACCATCTTATAAAATGCTTCAGTGATTTGTAAGACCTCATAATACCTGAGGCTGGGATGCTGCTCTCTACTCATTAACACATTCTTCCATACCTTCTTATCTAATCCTCCTTCTTTGAGATCGGAGGGTTCTTAATATGTGTTTTCTTTCATCGCTCCGCTATGGGTCGTCTCTGTCTTATGTGTGTTGACTGACTACTCCCACCCATTCTATCATCTGAATTCTGAGTGCGTCTGAGGGACATGTGTGTTTCTCGCTTGAGACAAGTTCCTATGGGGTTTTGAACAGTTGGATATGTGACTTTGAAAGCGGTATGTGCTCCTAATGTCCAAGGAAAGGGGTCTTCATTGATATTGTGATGTCTAGTTATTTTGACCACAGTGATATAGGAAGTTAGCTTAACAACTACCACTAGGGTACTTAACAGTTCTTGTATATCCAGAAACTGCGCAGTCTAAAAATACCAGATAAGTTGCTAGAATATCTGCTTCCACAACACTTTCGCTTTAAGAAAAAAATCATTTCAAAACTGTCTCACAGAAAAATGCAGTGACGTTAGTAAAACATTAACTAGAGAGTAACAATGGACTTTGGATCTCACACTATCAGAGATATCCGTACAAATGAAAGCAATCACCTTTTAAGGAATTCTCTCTCTACATGAATACATTGTAACAACTAACTTTACAATTCTAAAGTATGTAAAACAAAACCAGTTAACTAATCCTCTAACATACTGTATATATATATATATATATATATATATATATATATATATATATATATATATATATATATATATATATATATATATATATATATATATATCCCCTTAGTGACCGAGCCAAATTTTTTAATTCTGACCAGTGTCACTTTATGTGGTAATAACTCTGCAACGCTTCAACAAATCCCAGTGATTTTGAGACAGTTTTTTCGTGACACATTATACTTTATGATAATGGTAAATTTTGTTCAACATTTTTTGTTTATTTATAAAAAATATCAAAAATTTGAGAAAAATGTTAAAAAATTAGCAATTTTCTAAATTTGAATGATTATCCCTTTAATCCAGATAGTCATACAACAGCAAACCATTAATAAATAACATTTCCCACATGTCGGCTTTACATCAGCACCATTTGTAAAATGTTATTTTATTGTGTTAGCATTTTAGGAGGTTTAAAAATGTAGCAGCAATTTTTCATTTTTTCAAAGAAATTTACAAAATTTATTTTTTTAGGGACTTATCCATGTTTGAAGTGACTTTAGGGGTCCCATATATTGGGAAACTCACAAATGTGATACCATTTTAAAAACCGCACCCCCTGACATATTGAAAACTGCTGTTAGGTAGTTTATTAACCCTTCAGGTGCTTTACAGGAATTAATGGAAAGTGACATGACAGAAATGAAAATGTGTATTTTTACCACCTAAATGTTGGTAACTTCTAAACAGATTACTATAGCCGTCAGACTCTAAGGCCACTATTTGGTCATGAATTGCCATGGCAAACATCAGGACAACAAAATCATGATCTGAGGGCACCAATTGTGACAAAGAAGAAGCCCCCACACTCTGTTAACCATTTATAATGATGTAGTCACTATTGACAGCAGCATCTAATGGGTTAAACAGATTTAGATGGTGCAAATACTGATCGTGGCTGGTACAGCAAGTTGTCAGCTATAGTGTACAACCGACAGATGCTGGATTGTCATCTGTATGGGGAGGCTATTCTCTTATATCTCAGGTCAGTTAAAAGACGTATTGGCGGTCATTAAGGGGATATATATATATATATATATATATATATATATATATATTGTAGCATAGCGCCTACTACGTGTCTTGGGGGACACTCGCTTGGCACAAGATTCAAGCACTCAGGCACGATACCTCACATGAGTCTGGTTTATTAAACTGCATAAACCATATGATGTACAGTCCATTGCAATACAGCCACGAAACATCAGACAGTTCATGTAGCAGCAGGGCCGTATTTGCCACTAGGCACTTGAGGGCACATGCCTAGGGCGGGGACAATGCAGGGGGGCGGCACCTGAGCAAGTTTAATTTGTTTTGTTTTTTTTTAAAGTCCGGGGGTCCCCCCGCCCACCCACCTCAGTCCCAGCTGCTGCGGGGGGAGGGGGTCTCAAGCGCAAGACCACCATCAGGGCATTGCTGGCCTGACTACTGTATGGGGCAGAAATGGGTGCTGTACCTTTAAGCAGCAGCAGCCCAAGTGCATCAAGTCCTCCTGACGCCGGTCATGTCACACGCTGCGCGCTCTTCTTACTGTAAGAGCACTGGAGCAGACTGCAGAGAAGCAGGTAATGTTTGTGGGAGAAGATACTGAAGTCGGTGGTGAGCAGGGAGAGAAGGCGGGCAGTGTGTGAGGAAGCTGCAGAGAGAGGAGTGAGGTGAGAGAAGAGACGGGAGTCTGCTGATGTGAGTGAGTGAGGAGAGGGGATGAGAGGCTGGTAAGGAGCTGAGAGGCAGGAGAGGAGAGGCTGGAAAGGAGAGGCTGGTAAGGAGCTGAGAGGCAGGAGAGGAGAGGCTGGAAAGGAGAGGCTGGTAAGGAGATGATAGGCTGGTAAGGAGCTGAGAGGCAGGAGAGGAGAGGCTGGTAAGGAGAGGAGAGGCTGGTAAGGAGGAGAGGCTGGAAAGGAGAGGCTGGTAAGGAGATGAGAGGCTGGAAAGGAGCTGAGAGGCAGGAGAGGAGAGGCTGGAAAGGAGAGGCTGGTAAGGAGATGAGAGGCTGGTAAGGAGCTGAGAGGCAGGAGAGGAGAGGCTGGAAAGGAGAGGCTGGTAAGGAGATGAGAGGCTGGTAAGGAGCTGAGAGGCAGGAGAGGAGAGGCTGGAAAGGAGAGGCTGGTAAGGAGAGGCTGGAAAGGAGAGGCTGGTAAGGAGATGAGAGGCTGGTAAGGAGAGTAGAGGCTGGAAAGGAGATGAGAGGCTGGTAAGGAGAGGAGAGGCTGGTAAGGAGAGGAGAGGCTGGAAAGGAGAGGCTGGTAAGGAGATGAGAGGCTGGTAAGGAGCCGAAAGGCAGGAGAGGAGAGGATGGAAAGGAGAGGCTGGTAAGGAGAGGAGAGGCTGGTAAGGAGATGAGAGGCTGGTAAGGAGAGGAGAGGCTGGAAAGGAGAGGCTGGTAAGGAGATGAGAGGCTGGTAAGGAGCCGAGAGGCAGGAGAGGAGAGGCTGGAAAGGAGAGGCTGGTAAGGAGATGAGAGGCAGGAGAGGAGAGGCTGGAAAGGAGAGGCTGGTAAGGAGATGAGAGGCTGGTAAGGAGAGGAGAGGCTGGAGATGAAAGGCTGGTAACGAAATCAGAGGCTGGTAAGGAGCCGAGAGGCAGGAGAGGAGAGGCTGTTAAGGAGAGGAGAGGCTGGTAAGGAGGAGAGGCTGGAAAGGAGAGGCTGGTAAGGAGATGAGAGGCTGGTAAGGAGCTGAGAGGCAGGAGAGGAGAGGCTGGAATGGAGAGGCTGGTAAGGAGATGAGAGGCTGGTAAGGAGCTGAGAGGCAGGAGAGGAGAGGCTGGAAAGGAGAGGCTGGTAAGGAGATGAGAGGCTGGTAAGGAGAGTAGAGGCTGGAAAGGAGAGGCTGGTAAGGAGATAAGAGGCTGGTAAGAAGCTGAGAGGCAGGAGAAGAGAGGCTGGTAAGGAGAGGAGAGGCTGGTAAGCAGAGGAGAGGCTGGTAAGGAGATGAGAGGCTGGTAAGGAGATGAGAGGCTGGTAAGGAGAGGCTGGTAAGGAGATGAGAGGCTGGTAAGGAGCTGAGAGGCAGGAGAGGAGAGGCTGGAAAGGAGAGGCTGGTAAGGAGATGAGAGGCTGGAAAGGAGAGGCTGGTAAGGAGATGAGAGGCTGGTAAGGAGCTGAGAGGCAGGAGAGGAGAGGCTGGAAAGGAGAGGCTGGAAAGGAGAGGCTGGTAAGGAGATGAGAGGCAGGAGAGGAGAGGCTGGAAAGGAGAGGCTGGTAAGGAGATGAGAGGCTAGTAAGGAGAGGAGAGGCTGGAAAGGAGAGGCTGGTAAGGAGATGAGAGGCTGGAAAGGAGATGAGAGGCAGGAGAGGAGAGGCTGGAAAGGAGAGGCTGGTAAGCAGATGAGAGGCAGGAGAGGAGAGGCTGGAAAGGAGATGAGAGGCTGGTAAGGAGAGGAGAGGCTGGAAAGGAGAGGCTGGTAAGGAGATGAGAGGCTGGTAAGGAGCTGAGAGGCAGGAGAGGAGAGGCTGGAAAGGAGAAGCTGGAAAGGAGAGGCTGGAAAGGAGATGAGAGGCTGGTAAGGAGAGGAGAGGCTGGAAAGGAGAGGTGAGGCTGGAAAGGAGAGGCTGGTAAGGAGATGAGAGGCTGGTAAGGAGCTGAGAGGCCGGAGAGGAGAGGCTGGAAAGTAGAGGCTGGAAAGGAGATGAGAGGCTGGTAAGGAGCTGAGAGGCAGGAGAGGAGAGGCTGGAAAGGAGAGGCTGGTAAGGAGCTGAGAGGCAGGAGAGGAGAGGCTGGAAAGGAGAGGCTGGTAAGGAGATGAGAGACAGGAGAGGAGAGGCTGGAAAGGAGAGGCTGGTAAGGAGATGAGACACTGGTAAGGAGAGGAGAGGCTGGTAAGGAGAGGCTGGTAAGGAGATGAGAGGCTGGTAAGGAGCTGAGAGGCAGGAGAGGAGAGGCTGGAAAGGAGAGGCTGGTAAGGAGAGGAGAGGCTGGTAAGGAGAGGAGAGGCTGGAATGGAGAGGCTGGTAAGGAGATGAGAGGCTGGTAAGGAGCTGAGAGGCAGGAGAGGAGAGGCTGGAAAGTAGAGGCTGGTAAGGAGATGAGAGGCAGGAGAGGAGAGGCTGGAAAGCAGAGGCTGGTAAGGAGATGAGAGGCTGGTAAGGAGAGGAGAGGCTTGAAAGGAGAGGCTGGTAAGGAGACGAGAGGCTGGTAAGGAGCTGAGAGGCAGGAGAGGAGAGGCTGGAAAGGAGAGGCTGGTAAGGAGATGAGAGGCTGGAAAGGAGCTGAGAGGCAGGAGAGGAGAGGCTGGAAAGGAGATGAGAGGCTGGTAAGGAGAGGCTGGAAAGGAGAGGCTGGAAAGGAGATGAGAGGCTGGTAAGGAGAGGAGAGGCTGGAAAGGAGAGGCTGGTAAGGAGATGAGAAGCTGGTAAGGAGCTGAGAGGCAGGAGAGGAGAGGCTGGAAAGGAGAGGCTGGTAAGGAGATGAGAGGCTGGTAAGGAGAGGAGAGGCTGGAAAGGAGAGGCTGGTAAGGAGATGAGAGGCTGGTAAGGAGCTGAGAGGCAGGAGAGGAGAGGCTGGAAAGGAGAGGCTGGTAAGGAGATGAGAGGCTGGTAAGGAGCTGAGAGGCAGGAGAGGAGAGGCTGGAAAGGAGAGGCTGGTAAGGAGCTGATAGGCAGGAGAGGAGAGGCTGGAAAGGAGAGGCTGGTAAGGAGCTCAGAGGCAGGAGAGGAGGGGCTGGAAAGCAGAGGCTGGTAAGGAGATGAGAGGCTGGTAAGGAGAGGAGAGGCTGGAAAGGAGAGGCTGGTAAGGAGCTTTGGGGCAGGAGAGGAGAGGCTGGAAAGGAGAGGCTGGTAAGGAGGAGATGAGAGGCTGGTAAGGAGAGGAGAGGCTGGAAAGGAGAGGCTGGTAAGGAGATGAGAGGCTGATAAGGAGCTGAGAGGCAGGAGAGGAGAGGCTGGAAAGGAGAGGCTGGTAAGGAGATGAGAGGCTGGAAAGGAGAGGCTGGAAAGGAGATGAGAGGCTGGTAAGGAGAGGAGAGGCTGGTAAGGAGTAGCTGGTAAGGAGAGGCTGGTAAGGAGAGGAATGGCTGGAAAGGAGAGGCTGGTAAGGAGATGAGAGGCTGGTAAGGAGATGAGAGGCTAGTAAGGAGCTGAGAGGCAGGAGAGGAGAGGCTGGAAAGGAGAGGCTGGTAAGGAGAGGAGAGGCTGGTAAGGAGATGAGAGGCTGGTAAGGAGATGAGAGGCTGGCAAGGAGATGAGAGGCTGGAAAGGGGAGGCTGGTAAGGAGATGAGAGGCTGGTAAGGAGCTGAGAGGCAGGAGAGGAGAGGCTGGAAAGGAGAGGCTGGTAAGGAGATGAGAGGCTGGTAAGGAGCTGAGAGGCAGGAGAGGAGAGGCTGGAAAGGAGAGGCTGGTAAGGAGCTGAGAGGCAGGAGAGGAGAGGCTGGAAAGGAGAGGCTGGTAAGGAGCTGATAGGCAGGAGAGGAGAGGCTGGAAAGGAGAGGCTGGTAAGGAGCTCAGAGGCAGGAGAGGAGGGGCTGGAAAGCAGAGGCTGGTAAGGAGATGAGAGGCTGGTAAGGAGAGGAGAGGCTGGTAAGGAGAGGAGAGGCTGGAAAGGAGAGGCTGGTAAGGAGCTTTGGGGCAGGAGAGGAGAGGCTGGAAAGGAGAGGCTGGTAAGGAGGAGATGAGAGGCTGGTAAGGAGAGGAGAGGCTGGAAAGGAGAGGCTGGTAAGGAGATGAGAGGCTGGTAAGGAGCTGAGAGGCAGGAGAGGAGAGGCTGGAAAGGAGATGAGAGGCTGGTAAGGAGAGGAGAGGCTGGTAAGGAGTAGCTGGTAAGGAGAGGCTGGTAAGGAGAGGAGAGGCTGGAAAGGAGAGGCTGGTAAGGAGATGAGAGGCTGGTAAGGAGATGAGAGGCTAGTAAGGACCTGAGAGGCAGGAGAGGAGAGGCTGGATAGGAGAGGCTGGTAAGGAGAGGAGAGGCTGGTAAGGAGATGAGAGGCTGGTAAGGAGATGAGAGGCTGGCAAGGAGATGAGAGGCTGGAAAGGGGAGGCTGGTAAGGAGATGAGAGGCTGGTAAGGAGCTGAGAGGCAGGAGAGGAGAGGCTGGAAAGGAGAGGCTGGTAAGGAGATGAGAGGCTGGTAAGGAGCTGAGAGGCAGGAGAGGAGAGGCTGGAAAGGAGAGGCTGGTAAGGAGAGGAGAGGCTGGTAAGAAGCTGAGAGGCAGGAGAGGAGAGGCTGGAAAGGAGAGGCTGGTAAGGAGAGGAGAGGCTGGTAAGGAGAGGAGAGGCTGGTAAGGAGATGAGAGGCTGATAAGGAGAGGCTGGTAAGGGGAGGCTGGTAAGGAGATGAGAGGCTGGTAAGGAGATGAGAGGCTGGCAAGGAGATGAGAGGCTGGAAAGGAGAGGCTGGTAAGGAGATGAGAGGCTGGTAAGGAGCTGAGAGGCAGGAGAGGAGAGGCTGGAAAGGAGAGGCTGGTAAGGAGATGAGAGGCTTGTAAGGAGCTGAGAGGCAGGAGAGGAGAGGCTGGAAAGGAGAGGCTGGTAAGGAGATGAGAGGCAGGAGAGGAGAGGCTGGAAAGGAGAGGCTGGTAAGGAGATGAGAGGCTGGTAAGGAGAGGAGAGGCTGGAAAGGAGAGGCTGGTAAGGAGATGAGAGGCTAGTAAGGAGATGAGAGGCAGGAGAGGAGAGGCTGGAAAGGAGAGGCTGGTAAGGAGATGAGAGGCTGGTAAGGAGCTGAGAGGCAGGAGAGGAGAGGCTGGAAAGGAGAGGCTGGTAAAGAGATGAGAGGCTGGAGAGGAGAGGCTGGAAAGGAGAGGCTGGTAAGGAGATGAGAGGCTGGTAAGGAGAAGAGAGGCTGGAAAGGAGAGGCTGGTAAGGAGATGAGAGGCTGGTAAGGAGATGAGAGGCAGGAGAGGAGAGGCTGGAAAGGAGAGGCTGGTAAGGAGATGAGAGGCTGGTAAGGAGCTGAGAGGCAGGAGAGGAGAGGCTGGAAAGGAGAGGCTGGTAAGGAGCTGAGAGGCAGGAGAGGAGAGGCTGGAAAGGAGAGGCTGGTAAGGAGATGATAGGCTGGTAAGGAGCTGAGAGGCAGGAGAGGAGAGGCTGGTAAGGAGAGGAGAGGCTGGTAAGGAGGAGAGGCTGGAAAGGAGAGGCTGGTAAGGAGCTGAGAGGCTGGTAAGGAGCTGAGAGGCAGGAGAGGAGAGGCTGGAAAGGAGAGGCTGGTAAGGAGATGAGAGGCTGGTAAGGAGCTGAGAGGCAGGAGAGGAGAGGCTGGAAAGGAGAGGCTGGTAAGGAGATGAGAGGCTGGTAAGGAGCTGAGAGGCAGGAGAGGAGAGGCTGGAAAGGAGAGGCTGGTAAGGAGCTGAGAGGCAGGAGAGGAGAGGCTGGAAAGGAGAGGCTGGTAAGGAGATGAGAGGCTGGTAAGGAGCTGGAAAGGAGATGAGAGGCTGGTAAGGAGAGGAGAGGCTGGTAAGGAGAGGAGAGGCTGGTAAGGAGAGGAGAGGCAGGAAAGGAGAGGCCTGTAAGGAGATGAGAGGCTGGTAAGGAGCCGAAAGGCAGGAGAGGAGAGGCTGGAAAGGAGAGGCTGGTAAGGAGAGGAGAGGCTGGTAAGGAGATTAGAGGCTGGTAAGGAGAGGAGAGGCTGGAAAGGAGAGGCTGGTAAGGAGATGAGAGGCTGGTAAGGAGCCGAGAGGCAGGAGAGGAGAGGCTGGAAAGGAGAGGCTGGTAAGGAGATGAGAGGCAGGAGAGGAGAGGCTGGAAAGGGGAGGCTGGTAAGGAGATGAGAGGCTGGTAAGGAGAGGAGAGGCTGGAGATGAGAGGCTGGTAAGGAGATCAGAGGCTGGTAAGGAGCTGAGAGGCAGGATAGGAGAGGCTGGTAAGGAGAGGAGAGGCTGGTAAGGAGGAGAGGCTGGAAAGGAGAGGCTGGTAAGGAGATGAGAGGCTGGTAAGGAGCTGAGAGGCAGGAGAGGAGAGGCTGGAATGGAGAGGCTGGTAAGGAGATGAGAGGCTGGTAAGGAGCTGAGAGGCAGGAGAGGAGAGGCTGGAAAGGAGAGGCTGGTAAGGAGATGAGAGGCTGGTAAGGAGAGTAGAGGCTGGAAAGGAGAGGCTGGTAAGGAGATAAGAGGCTGGTAAGAAGCTGAGAGGCAGGAGAAGAGAGGCTGGTAAGGAGAGGAGAGGCTGGTAAGGAGAGGCTGGTAAGGAGATGAGAGGCTGGAAAGGAGATGAGAGGCTGGTAAGGAGAGGCTGGTAAGGAGATGAGAGGCTGGTAAGGAGCTGAGAGGCAGGAGAGGAGAGGCTGGAAAGGAGAGGCTGGTAAGGAGATGAGAGGCTGGAAAGGAGAGGCTGGTAAGGAGATGAGAGGCTGGTAAGGAGCTGAGAGGCAGGAGAGGAGAGGCTGGAAAGGAGAGGCTGGAAAGGAGAGGCTGGTAAGGAGATGAGAGGCAGGAGAGGAGAGGCTGGAAAGCAGAGGCTGGTAAGGAGATGAGAGGCTGGTAAGGAGAGGAGAGGCTGGAAAGGAGAGGCTGGTAAGGAGATGAGAGGCTGGAAAGGAGATGAGAGGCAGGAGAGGAGAGGCTGGAAAGGAGAGGCTGGTAAGCAGATGAGAGGCAGGAGAGGAGAGGCTGGAAAGGAGATGAGAGGCTGGTAAGGAGAGGAGAGGCTGGAAAGGAGAGGCTGGTAAGGAGATGAGAGGCTGGTAAGGAGCTGAGAGGCAGAAGAGGAGAGGCTGGAAAGGAGAAGCTGGAAAGGAGAGGCTGGAAAGGAGATGAGAGGCTGGTAAGGAGAGGAGAGGCTGGAAAGGAGAGGAGAGGCTGGAAAGGAGAGGCTGGTAAGGAGATGAGAGGCTGGTAAGGAGCTGAGAGGCCAGAGAGGAGAGGCTGGAAAGTAGAGGCTGGAAAGGAGATGAGAGGCTGGTAAGGAGCTGAGAGGCAGGAGAGGAGAGGCTGCAAAGGAGAGGCTGGTAAGGAGCTGAGAGGCAGGAGAGGAGAGGCTGGAAAGGAGAGGCTGGTAAGGAGATGAGAGACAGGAGAGGAGAGGCTGGAAAGGAGAGGCTGGTAAGGAGATGAGAGACTGGTAAGGAGAGGAGAGGCTGGTAAGGAGAGGCTGGTAAGGAGATGAGAGGCTGGTAAGGAGCTGAGAGGCAGGAGAGGAGAGGCTGGAAAGGAGAGGCTGGTAAGGAGATGAGAGGCTGGTAAGGAGAGGAGAGGCTGGAATGGAGAGGCTGGTAAGGAGATGAGAGGCTGGTAAGGAGCTGAGAGGCAGGAGAGGAGAGGCTGGAAAGTAGAGGCTGGTAAGGAGATGAGAGGCAGGAGAGGAGAGGCTGGAAAGGAGAGGCTGGTAAGGAGATGAGAGGCTGGTAAGGAGAGGAGAGGCTGGAAAGGAGAGGCTGGTAAGGAGACGAGAGGCTGGTAAGGAGCTGAGAGGCAGGAGAGGAGAGGCTGGAAAGGAGAGGCTGGTAAGGAGATGAGAGGCTGGAAAGGAGCTGAGAGGCAGGAGAGGAGAGGCTGGAAAGGAGATGAGAGGCTGGTAAGGAGAGGCTGAAAAGGAGAGGCTGGAAAGGAGATGAGAGGCTGGTAAGGAGAGGAGAGGCTGGAAAGGAGAGGCTGGTAAGGAGATGAGAAGCTGGTAAGGAGCTGAGAGGCAGGAGAGGAGAGGCTGGAAAGGAGAGGCTGGTAAGGGGATGAGAGGCTGGTAAGGAGAGGAGAGGCTGGAAAGGAGAGGCTGGTAAGGAGATGAGAGGCTGGTAAGGAGCTGAGAGGCAGGAGAGGAGAGGCTGGAAAGGAGAGGCTGGTAAGGAGATGAGAGGCTGGTAAGGAGCTGAGAGGCAGGAGAGGAGAGGCTGGAAAGGAGAGGCTGGTAAGGAGCTGATAGGCAGGAGAGGAGAGGCTGGAAAGGAGAGGCTGGTAAGTAGCTCAGAGGCAGGAGAGGAGGGGCTGGAAAGCAGAGGCTGGTAAGGAGATGAGAGGCTGGTAAGGAGAGGAGAGGCTGGAAAGGAGAGGCTGGTAAGGAGATAAGAGGCTGGTAAGGAGCTTTGGGGCAGGAGAGGAGAGGCTGGAAAGGAGAGGCTGGTTAGGAGGAGATGAGAGGCTGGTAAGGAGAGGAGAGGCTGGAAAGGAGAGGCTGGTAAGGAGCTGAGAGGCAGGAGAGGAGAGGCTGGAAAGGAGATGAGAGGCTGGTAAGGAGAGGAGAGGCTGGTAAGGAGTAGCTGGTAAGGAGAGGCTGGTAAGGAGAGGAGAGGCTGGAAAGGAGAGGCTGGTAAGGAGATGAGAGGCTGGTAAGGAGATGAGAGGCTAGTAAGGAGCTGAGAGGCAGGAGAGGAGAGGCTGGAAAGGAGAGGCTGGTAAGGAGATGAGAGGCTGGTAAGGAGAGGAGAGGCTGGTAAGGAGATGAGAGGCTGGCAAGGAGATGAGAGGCTGGCAAGGAGAGGCTGGTAAGGAGATGAGAGGCTGGTAAGGAGCTGAGAGGCAGGAGAGGAGAGGCTGGAAAGGAGAGGCTGGTAAGGAGAGGCTGGAAAGGAGATGAGAGGCTGGTAAGGAGAGGAGAGGCTGGAAAGGAGAGGAGAGGCTGGAAAGGAGAGGCTGGTAAGGAGATGAGAGGCTGGTAAGGAGCTGAGAGGCCGGAGAGGAGAGGCTGGAAAGTAGAGGCTGGAAAGGAGATGAGAGGCTGGTAAGGAGCTGAGAGGCAGGAGAGGAGAGGCTGCAAAGGAGAGGCTGGTAAGGAGCTGAGAGGCAGGAGAGGAGAGGCTGGAAAGGAGAGGCTGGTAAGGAGATGAGAGACGGGAGAGGGGAGGCTGGAAAGGAGAGGCTGGTAAGGAGATGAGAGACTGGTAAGGAGAGGAGAGGCTGGTAAGGAGATGAGAGGCTGGTAAGGAGCTGAGAGGCAGGAGAGGAGAGGCTGGAAAGGAGAGGCTGGTAAGGAGATGAGAGGCTGGTAAGGAGATGAGAGGCTGGTAAGGAGCTGAGAGGCCGGAGAGGAGAGGCTGGAAAGTAGAGGCTGGAAAGGAGATGAGAGGCTGGTAAGGAGCTGAGAGGCAGGAGAGGAGAGGCTGCAAAGGAGAGGCTGGTAAGGAGCTGAGAGGCAGGAGAGGAGAGGCTGGAAAGGAGAGGCTGGTAAGGAGATGAGAGACGGGAGAGGAGAGGCTGGAAAGGAGAGGCTGGTAAGGAGATGAGAGACTGGTAAGGAGAGGAGAGGCTGGTAAGGAGAGGCTGGTAAGGAGATGAGAGGCTGGTAAGGAGCTGAGAGGCAGGAGAGGAGAGGCTGGAAAGTAGAGGCTGGTAAGGAGATGAGAGGCAGGAGAGGAGAGGCTGGAAAGGAGAGGCTGGTAAGGAGACGAGAGGCTGGTAAGGAGCTGAGAGGCAGGAGAGGAGAGGCTGGAAAGGAGAGGCTGGTAAGGAGATGAGAGGCTGGAAAGGAGCTGAGAGGCAGGAGAGGAGAGGCTGGAAAGGAGATGAGAGGCTGGTAAGGAGAGGCTGGTAAGGAGAGGCTGGAAAGGAGAGGCTGGAAAGGAGATGAGAGGCTGGTAAGGAGAGGAGAGGCTGGAAAGGAGAGGCTGGTAAGGAGATGAGAAGCTGGTAAGGAGCTGAGAGGCAGGAGAGGAGAGGCTGGAAAGGAGAGGCTGGTAAGGAGATGAGAGGCTGGTAAGGAGAGGAGAGGCTGGAAAGGAGAGGCTGGTAAGGAGATGAGAGGCTGGTAAGGAGCTGAGAGGCAGGAGAGGAGAGGCTGGAAAGGAGAGGCTGGTAAGGAGATGAGAGGCTGGTAAGGAGCTGAGAGGCAGGAGAGGAGAGGCTGGAAAGGAGAGGCTGGTAAGGAGCTGATAGGCAGGAGAGGAGAGGCTGGAAAGGAGAGGCTGGTAAGGAGCTCAGAGGCAGGAGAGGAGGGGCTGGAAAGCAGAGGCTGGTAAGGAGATGAGAGGCTGGTAAGGAGAGGAGAGGCTGGAAAGGAGAGGCTGGTAAGGAGATAAGAGGCTGGTAAGGAGCTTTGGGGCAGGAGAGGAGAGGCTGGAAAGGAGAGGCTGGTAAGGAGGAGATGAGAGGCTGGTAAGGAGAGGAGAGGCTGGAAAGGAGAGGCTGGTAAGGAGATGAGAGGCTGGTAAGGAGCTGAGAGGCAGGAGAGGAGAGGCTGGAAAGGAGATGAGAGGCTGGTAAGGAGAGGAGAGGCTGGTAAGGAGTAGCTGGTAAGGAGAGGCTGGTAAGGAGAGGAGAGGCTGGAAAGGAGAGGCTAGTAAGGAGATGAAAGGCTGGTAAGGAGATGAGAGGCTAGTAAGGAGCTGAGAGGCAGGAGAGGAGAGGCTGGAAAGGAGAGGCTGGTAAGGAGATGAGAGGCTGGTAAGGAGAGGAGAGGCTGGTAAGGAGATGAGAGGCTGGTAAGGAGATGAGAGGCTGGCAAGGAGATGAGAGGCTGGCAAGGAGATGAGAGGCTGGAAAGGAGAGGCTGGTAAGGAGATGAGAGGCTGGTAAGGAGCTGAGAGGCAGGAGAGGAGAGGCTGGAAAGGAGAGGCTGGTAAGGAGATGAGAGGCTGGTAAGGAGCTGAGAGGCAGGAGAGGAGAGGCTGGAAAGGAGAGGCTGGTAAGGAGAGGAGAGGCTGGTAAGAAGCTGAGAGGCAGGAGAGGAGAGGCTGGAAAGGAGAGGCTGGTAAGGAGAGGAGAGGCTGGTAAGGAGAGGAGAGGCTGGTAAGGAGATGAGAGGCTGATAAGGAGAGGCTGGTAAGGGGAGGCTGGTAAGGAGATGAGAGGCTGGTAAGGAGATGAGAGGCTGGCAAGGAGATGAGAGGCTGGAAAGGAGAGGCTGGCAAGGAGATGAGAGGCTGGAAAGGAGAGGCTGGTAAGGAGATGAGAGGCTGGTAAGGAGCTGAGAGGCAGGAGAGGAGAGGCTGGAAAGGAGAGGTTGGTAAGGAGATGAGAGGCTTGTAAGGAGCTGAGAGGCAGGAGAGGAGAGGCTGGAAAGGAGAGGCTGGTAAGGAGATGAGAGGCAGGAGAGGAGAGGCTGGAAAGGAGAGGCTGGTAAGGAGATGAGAGGCTGGTAAGGAGAGGAGAGGCTGGAAAGGAGAGGCTGGTAAGGAGATGAGAGGCTAGTAAGGAGATGAGAGGCAGGAGAGGAGAGGCTGGAAAGGAGAGGCTGGTAAGGAAATGAGAGGCTGGTAAGGAGCTGAGAGGCAGGAGAGGAGAGGCTGGAAAGGAGAGGCTGGTAAGGAGCTGAGAGGCAGGAGAGGAGAGGCTGGAAAGGAGAGGCTGGTAAGGAGATGAGAGGCTGGTAAGGAGCGGAGAGGCTGGAGATGAGAGGCTGGTAAGGAGATGAGAGGCTGGTAAGGAGCTGAGAGGCAGGAGAGGAGAGGCTGGTAAGGAGAGGAGAGGCTGGTAAGGAGGAGAGGCTGGAAAGGAAAGGCTGGTAAGGAGATGAGAGGCTGGTAAGGAGCTGAGAGGCAGGAGAGGAGAGGCTGGAAAGGAGAGGCTGGTAAAGAGATGAGAGGCTGGAGAGGAGAGGCTGGAAAGGAGAGGCTGGTAAGGAGATGAGAGGCTGGTAAGGAGAGGAGAGGCTAGAAAGGAGAGGCTGGTAAGGAGATGAGAGGCTGGTAAGGAGATGAGAGGCAGGAGAGGAGAGGCTGGAAAGGAGAGGCTGGTAAGGAGATGAGAGGCTGGTAAGGAGCTGAGAGGCAGGAGAGGAGAGGCTGGAAAGGAGAGGCTGGTAAGGAGCTGAGAGGCAGGAGAGGAGAGGCTGGTAAGGAGAGGAGAGGCTGGTAAGGAGGAGAGGCTGGAAAGGAGAGGCTGGTAAGGAGATGAGAGGCTGGCAAGGAGCTGAGAGGCAGGAGAGGAGAGGCTGGAAAGGAGAGGCTGGTAAGGAGATGAGAGGCTGGTAAGGAGCTGAGAAGCAGGAGAGGAGAGGCTGGAAAGGAAAGGCTGGTAAGGAGATGAGAGGCTGGTAAGGAGCTGAGAGGCAGGAGAGGAGAGGCTGGAACGGAGAGGCTGGTAAGGAGAGGAGAGGCTGGTAAGAAGCTGAGACGCAGGAGAGGAGAGGCTGGAAAGGAGAGGCTGGTAAGGAGAGGAGAGGCTGGAAAGGAGAGGCTGGTAAGGAGATGAGAGGCTGGTAAGGAGCTGAGAGGCAGAAGAGGAGAGGCTGGAAAGGAGAAGCTGGAAAGGAGAGGCTGGAAAGGAGATGAGAGGCTGGTAAGGAGAGGAGAGGCTGGAAAGGAGAGGAGAGGCTGGAAAGGAGAGGCTGGTAAGGAGATGAGAGGCTGGTAAGGAGCTGAGAGGCCGGAGAGGAGAGGCTGGAAAGTAGAGGCTGGAAAGGAGATGAGAGGCTGGTAAGGAGCTGAGAGGCAGGAGAGGAGAGGCTGCAAAGGAGAGGCTGGTAAGGAGCTGAGAGGCAGGAGAGGAGAGGCTGGAAAGGAGAGGCTGGTAAGGAGATGAGAGACAGGAGAGGAGAGGCTGGAAAGGAGAGGCTGGTAAGGAGATGAGAGACTGGTAAGGAGAGGAGAGGCTGGTAAGGAGAGGCTGGTAAGGAGATGAGAGGCTGGTAAGGAGCTGAGAGGCAGGAGAGGAGAGGCTGGAAAGGAGAGGCTGGTAAGGAGATGAGAGGCTGGTAAGGAGAGGAGAGGCTGGAATGGAGAGGCTGGTAAGGAGCTGAGCGGCAGGAGAGGAGAGGCTGGAAAGTAGAGGCTGGTAAGGAGATGAGAGGCAGGAGAGGAGAGGCTGGAAAGCAGAGGCTGGTAAGGAGATGAGAGGCTGGTAAGGAGAGGAGAGGCTGGAAAGGAGAGGCTGGTAAGGAGATGAGAGGCTGGTAAGGAGCTGAGAGGCAGGAGAGGAGAGGCTGGAAAGGAGAGGCTGGTAAGGAGATGAGAGGCTGGTAACGAGCTGAGAGGCAGGAGAGGAGAGGCTGGAAAGGAGAGGCTGGTAAGGAGCTGATAGGCAGGAGAGGAGAGGCTGGAAAGGAGAGGCTGGTAAGTAGCTCAGAGGCAGGAGAGGAGGGGCTGGAAAGCAGAGGCTGGTAAGGAGATGAGAGGCTGGTAAGGAGAGGAGAGGTTGGAAAGGAGAGGCTGGTAAGGAGATAAGAGGCTGGTAAGGAGCTTTGGGGCAGGAGAGGAGAGGCTGGAAAGGAGAGGCTGGTTAGGAGGAGATGAGAGGCTGGTAAGGAGAGGAGAGGCTGGAAAGGAGAGGCTGGTAAGGAGATGAGAGGCTGGTAAGGAGCTGAGAGGCAGGAGAGGAGAGGCTGGAAAGGAGATGAGAGGCTGGTAAGGAGAGGAGAGGCTGGTAAGGAGTAGCTTGTAAGGAGAGGCTGGTAAGGAGAGGAGAGGCTGGAAAGGAGAGGCTGGCAAGGAGATGAGAGGCTGGTAAGGAGATGAGAGGCTAGTAAGGAGCTGAGAGGCAGGAGAGGAGAGGCTGGAAAGGAGAGGCTGGTAAGGAGAGGAGAGGCTGGTAAGGAGAGGAGAGGCTGGTAAGGAGATGAGAGGCTGATAAGGAGAGGCTGGTAAGGGGAGGCTGGTAAGGAGATGAGAGGCTGGTAAGGAGATGAGAGGCTGGCAAGGAGATGAGAGGCTGGAAAGGAGAGGCTGGCAAGGAGATGAGAGGCTGGAAAGGAGAGGCTGGTAAGGAGATGAGAGGCTGGTAAGGAGCTGAGAGGCAGGAGAGGAGAGGCTGGAAAGGAGAGGTTGGTAAGGAGATGAGAGGCTTGTAAGGAGCTGAGAGGCAGGAGAGGAGAGGCTGGAAAGGAGAGGCTGGTAAGGAGATGAGAGGCAGGAGAGGAGAGGCTGGAAAGGAGAGGCTGGTAAGGAGATGAGAGGCTGGTAAGGAGAGGAGAGGCTGGAAAGGAGAGGCTGGTAAGGAGATGAGAGGCTAGTAAGGAGATGAGAGGCAGGAGAGGAGAGGCTGGAAAGGAGAGGCTGGTAAGGAAATGAGAGGCTGGTAAGGAGCTGAGAGGCAGGAGAGGAGAGGCTGGAAAGGAGAGGCTGGTAAGGAGCTGAGAGGCAGGAGAGGAGAGGCTGGAAAGGAGAGGCTGGTAAGGAGATGAGAGGCTGGTAAGGAGCGGAGAGGCTGGAGATGAGAGGCTGGTAAGGAGATGAGAGGCTGGTAAGGAGCTGAGAGGCAGGAGAGGAGAGGCTGGTAAGGAGAGGAGAGGCTGGTAAGGAGGAGAGGCTGGAAAGGAAAGGCTGGTAAGGAGATGAGAGGCTGGTAAGGAGCTGAGAGGCAGGAGAGGAGAGGCTGGAAAGGAGAGGCTGGTAAAGATATGAGAGGCTGGAGAGGAGAGGCTGGAAAGGAGAGGCTGGTAAGGAGATGAGAGGCTGGTAAGGAGAGGAGAGGCTAGAAAGGAGAGGCTGGTAAGGAGATGAGAGGCTGGTAAGGAGATGAGAGGCAGGAGAGGAGAGGCTGGAAAGGAGAGGCTGGTAAGGAGATGAGAGGCTGGTAAGGAGCTGAGAGGCAGGAGAGGAGAGGCTGGAAAGGAGAGGCTGGTAAGGAGCTGAGAGGCAGGAGAGGAGAGGCTGGTAAGGAGAGGAGAGGCTGGTAAGGAGGAGAGGCTGGAAAGGAGAGGCTGGTAAGGAGATGAGAGGCTGGCAAGGAGCTGAGAGGCAGGAGAGGAGAGGCTGGAAAGGAGAGGCTGGTAAGGAGATGAAAGGCTGGTAAGGAGCTGAGAGGCAGGAGAGGAGAGGCTGGAAAGGAGAGGCTGGTAAGGAGATGAGAGGCTGGTAAGGAGCTGAGAAGCAGGAGAGGAGAGGCTGGAAAGGAAAGGCTGGTAAGGAGATGAGAGGCTGGTAAGGAGCTGAGAGGCAGGAGAGGAGAGGCTGGAAAGGAGAGGCTGGTAAGGAGAGGAGAGGCTGGTAAGAAGCTGAGACGCAGGAGAGGAGAGGCTGGAAAGGAGAGGCTGGTAAGGAGAGGAGAGGCTGGAAAGGAGAGGCTAGTAAGGAGATGAGAGGCTGGTAAGGAGAGGAGAGGCTGGAAAGGAGAGGAGAGGCTGGAAAGGAGAGGCTGGAAAGGAGATGAGAGGCTGGTAAGGAGAGGAGAGGCTGGAAAGGAGAGGAGAGGCTGGAAAGGAGAGGCTGGTAAGGAGATGAGAGGCTGGTAAGGAGCTGAGAGGCCGGAGAGGAGAGGCTGGAAAGTAGAGGCTGGAAAGGAGATGAGAGGCTGGTAAGGAGCTGAGAGGCAGGAGAGGCTGCAAAGGAGAGGCTGGTAAGGAGCTGAGAGGCAGGAGAGGAGAGGCTGGAAAGGAGAGGCTGGTAAGGAGATGAGAGACAGGAGAGGAGAGGCTGGAAAGGAGAGGCTGGTAAGGAGATGAGAGACTGGTAAGGAGAGGAGAGGCTGGTAAGGAGAGGCTGGTAAGGAGATGAGAGGCTGGTAAGGAGCTGAGAGGCAGGAGAGGAGAGGCTGGAAAGGAGAGGCTGGTAAGGAGATGAGAGGCTGGTAAGGAGAGGAGAGGCTGGAATGGAGAGGCTGGTAAGGAGATGAGAGGCTGGTAAGGAGCTGAGAGGCAGGAGAGGAGAGGCTGGAAAGTAGAGGCTGGTAAGGAGAGGAGAGGCTGGTAAGGAGATGAGAGGCTGGTAAGGAGATGAGAGGCAGGAGAGGAGAGGCTGGAAAGGAGAGGCTGGTAAGGAGATGAGAGGCTGGTAAGGAGCTGAGAGGCAGGAGAGGAGAGGCTGGAAAGGAGAGGCTGGTAAGGAGCTGATAGGCAGGAGAGGAGAGGCTGGAAAGGAGAGGCTGGTAAGTAGCTCAGAGGCAGGAGAGGAGGGGCTGGAAAGCAGAGGCTGGTAAGGAGATGAGAGGCTGGTAAGGAGAGGAGAGGTTGGAAAGGAGAGGCTGGTAAGGAGATAAGAGGCTGGTAAGGAGCTTTGGGGCAGGAGAGGAGAGGCTGGAAAGGAGAGGCTGGTTAGGAGGAGATGAGAGGCTGGTAAGGAGAGGAGAGGCTGGAAAGGAGAGGCTGGTAAGGAGATGAGAGGCTGGTAAGGAGCTGAGAGGCAGGAGAGGAGAGGCTGGAAAGGAGATGAGAGGCTGGTAAGGAGAGGAGAGGCTGGTAAGGAGTAGCTTGTAAGGAGAGGCTGGTAAGGAGAGGAGAGGCTGGAAAGGAGAGGCTGGCAAGGAGATGAGAGGCTGGTAAGGAGATGAGAGGCTAGTAAGGAGCTGAGAGGCAGGAGAGGAGAGGCTGGAAAGGAGAGGCTGGTAAGGAGATGAGAGGCTGGTAAGGAGAGGAGAGGCTGGTAAGGAGATGAGAGGCTGGCAAGGAGATGAGAGGCTGGAAAGGAGAGGCTGGTAAGGAGATGAGAGGCTGGTAAGGAGCTGAGAGGCAGGAGAGGAGAGGCTGGAAAGGAGAGGCTGGTAAGGAGAGGCTGGAAAGGAGATGAGAGGCTGGTAAGGAGAGGAGAGGCTGGAAAGGAGAGGAGAGGCTGGAAAGGAGAGGCTGGTAAGGAGATGAGAGGCTGGTAAGGAGCTGAGAGGCCGGAGAGGAGAGGCTGGAAAGTAGAGGCTGGAAAGGAGATGAGAGGCTGGTAAGGAGCTGAGAGGCAGGAGAGGAGAGGCTGCAAAGGAGAGGCTGGTAAGGAGCTGAGAGGCAGGAGAGGAGAGGCTGGAAAGGAGAGGCTGGTAAGGAGATGAGAGACAGGAGAGGAGAGGCTGGAAAGGAGAGGCTGGTAAGGAGATGAGAGACTGGTAAGGAGAGGAGAGGCTGGTAAGGAGAGGCTGGTAAGGAGATGAGAGGCTGGTAAGGAGCTGAGAGGCAGGAGAGGAGAGGCTGGAAAGGAGAGGCTGGTAAGGAGATGAGAGGCTGGTAAGGAGAGGAGAGGCTGGAATGGAGAGGCTGGTAAGGAGATGAGAGGCTGGTAAGGAGCTGAGAGGCAGGAGAGGAGAGGCTGGAAAGTAGAGGCTGGTAAGGAGATGAGAGGCAGGAGAGGAGAGGCTGGAAAGCAGAGGCTGGTAAGGAGATGAGAGGCTGGTAAGGAGAGGAGAGGCTGGAAAGGAGAGGCTGGTAAGGAGACGAGAGGCTGGTAAGGAGCTGAGAGGCAGGAGAGGAGAGGCTGGAAAGGAGAGGCTGGTAAGGAGATGAGAGGCTGGAAAGGAGCTGAGAGGCAGGAGAGGAGAGGCTGGAAAGGAGATGAGAGGCTGGTAAGGAGAGGCTGGTAAGGAGAGGCTGGAAAGGAGAGGCTGGAAAGGAGAGGCTGGAAAGGAGATGAGAGGCTGGTAAGGAGAGGAGAGGCTGGAAAGGAGAGGCTGGTAAGGAGATGAGAAGCTGGTAAGGAGCTGAGAGGCAGGAGAGGAGAGGCTGGAAAGGAGAGGCTGGTAAGGAGATGAGAGGCTGGTAAGGAGAGGAGAGGCTGGAAAGGAGAGGCTGGTAAGGAGATGAGAGGCTGGTAAGGAGCTGAGAGGCAGGAGAGGAGAGGCTGGAAAGGAGAGGCTGGTAAGGAGATGAGAGGCTGGTAAGGAGCTGAGAGGCAGGAGAGGAGAGGCTGGAAAGGAGAGGCTGGTAAGGAGCTGATAGGCAGGAGAGGAGAGGCTGGAAAGGAGAGGCTGGTAAGGAGATGAGAGGCTGGTAAGGAGAGGAGAGGCTGGAAAGGAGAGGCTGGTAAGGAGATAAGAGGCTGGTAAGGAGCTTTGGGGCAGGAGAGGAGAGGCTGGAAAGGAGAGGCTGGTAAGGAGGAGATGAGAGGCTGGTAAGGAGAGGAGAGGCTGGAAAGGAGAGGCTGGTAAGGAGATGAGAGGCTGGTAAGGAGCTGAGAGGCAGGAGAGGAGGGGCTGGAAAGGAGAGGCTGGTAAGGAGATGAGAGGCTGGTAAGGAGAGGAGAGGCTGGAAAGGAGAGGCTGGTAAGGAGATAAGAGGCTGGTAAGGAGCTTTGGGGCAGGAGAGGAGAGGCTGGAAAGGAGAGGCTGGTAAGGAGGAGATGAGAGGCTGGTAAGGAGAGGAGAGGCTGGAAAGGAGAGGCTGGTAAGGAGATGAGAGGCTGGTAAGGAGCTGAGAGGCAGGAGAGGAGAGGCTGGAAAGGAGATGAGAGGCTGGTAAGGAGAGGAGAGGCTGGTAAGGAGTAGCTGGTAAGGAGAGGCTGGTAAGGAGAGGAGAGGCTGGAAAGGAGAGGCTGGTAAGGAGATGAAAGGCTGGTAAGGAGATGAGAGGCTAGTAAGGAGCTGAGAGGCAGGAGAGGAGAGGCTGGAAAGGAGAGGCTGGTAAGGAGATGAGAGGCTGGTAAGGAGAGGAGAGGCTGGTAAGGAGATGAGAGGCTGGTAAGGAGATGAGAGGCTGGCAAGGAGATGAGAGGCTGGCAAGGAGATGAGAGGCTGGAAAGGAGAGGCTGGTAAGGAGATGAGAGGCTGGTAAGGAGCTGAGAGGCAGGAGAGGAGAGGCTGGAAAGGAGAGGCTGGTAAGGAGATGAGAGGCTGGTAAGGAGCTGAGAGGCAGGAGAGGAGAGGCTGGAAAGGAGAGGCTGGTAAGGAGAGGAGAGGCTGGTAAGAAGCTGAGAGGCAGGAGAGGAGAGGCTGGAAAGGAGAGGCTGGTAAGGAGAGGAGAGGCTGGTAAGGAGATGAGAGGCTGATAAGGAGAGGCTGGTAAGGGGAGGCTGGTAAGGAGATGAGAGGCTGGTAAGGAGATGAGAGGCTGGCAAGGAGATGAGAGGCTGGAAAGGAGAGGCTGGCAAGGAGATGAGAGGCTGGAAAGGAGAGGCTGGTAAGGAGATGAGAGGCTGGTAAGGAGCGGAGAGGCTGGAGATGAGAGGCTGGTAAGGAGATGAGAGGCTGGTAAGGAGCTGAGAGGCAGGAGAGGAGAGGCTGGTAAGGAGAGGAGAGGCTGGTAAGGAGGAGAGGCTGGAAAGGAAAGGCTGGTAAGGAGATGAGAGGCTGGTAAGGAGCTGAGAGGCAGGAGAGGAGAGGCTGGAAAGGAGAGGCTGGTAAAGAGATGAGAGGCTGGAGAGGAGAGGCTGGAAAGGAGAGGCTGGTAAGGAGATGAGAGGCTGGTAAGGAGAGGAGAGGCTGGAAAGGAGAGGCTGGTAAGGAGATGAGAGGCTGGTAAGGAGATGAGAGGCAGGAGAGGAGAGGCTGGAAAGGAGAGGCTGGTAAGGAGATGAGAGGCTGGTAAGGAGCTGAGAGGCAGGAGAGGAGAGGCTGGAAAGGAGAGGCTGGTAAGGAGCTGAGAGGCAGGAGAGTAGAGGCTGGTAAGGAGAGGAGAGGCTGGTAAGGAGGAGAGGCTGGAAAGGAGAGGCTGGTAAGGAGATGAGAGGCTGGCAAGGAGCTGAGAGGCAGGAGAGGAGAGGCTGGAAAGGAGAGGCTGGTAAGGAGATGAAAGGCTGGTAAGGAGCTGAGAGGCAGGAGAGGAGAGGCTGGAAAGGAGAGGCTGGTAAGGAGATGAGAGGCTGGTAAGGAGCTGAGAGGCAGGAGAGGAGAGGCTGGAAAGGAAAGGCTGGTAAGGAGATGAGAGGCTGGTAAGGAGCTGAGAGGCAGGAGAGGAGAGGCTGGAAAGGAGAGGCTGGTAAGGAGAGGAGAGGCTGGTAAGAAGCTGAGACGCAGGAGAGGAGAGGCTGGAAAGGAGAGGCTGGTAAGGAGAGGAGAGGCTGGTAAGGAGATGAGAGGCTGGTAAGGAGAGGCTGGGAAGGAGATGAGAGGCTGGTAAGGAGCTGAGAGGCAGGAGAGGAGAGGCTGGAAAGCAGAGGCTGGTAAGGAGATGAGAGGCTGGTAAGAAGCTGAGAGGCAGGAGAGGAGAGGCTGGTAAGGAGAGGAGAGGCTGGTAAGGAGAGGAGAGGCTGGTAAGGAGATGAGAGGCTGGTAAGGAGAGGCTGGTAAGGAGATGAGAGGCTGGTAAGGAGCTGAGAGGCAGGAGAGGAGAGACTGGAAAGGAGAGGCTGGTAAGGAGATGAGAGGCAGGAAAGGAGAGGCTGGTAAGGAGATGAGAGGCTGGTAAGGAGCTGAGAGGCAGGAGAGGAGAGGCTGGAAAGGAGAGGCTGGTAAGGAGATGAGAGGCAGGAGAGGAGAGGCTGGAAAGGAGAGGCTGGTAAGAAGATGAGAGGCTGGTAAGGAGAGGAGAGGCTGGAAAGGAGAGGCTGGTAAGGAGCTGAGAGGCTGGAAAGGAGCTGAGAGGCAGGAGAGGAGAGGCTGGAAAGGAGAGGCTGGTAAGCAGATGAGAGGCAGGAGAGGAGAGGCTGGAAAGGAGATGAGAGGCTGGTAAGGAGAGGAGAGGCTGGAAAGGAGAGGCTGGTAAGGAGATGAGAGGCTGGTAAGGAGAGGAGAGGCTGGAAAGGAGAGGCTGGTAAGGAGATGAGAGGCAGGAGAGGAGAGGCTGGAAAGGAGAGGCTGGTAAGGAGATGAGAGGCTGGTAAGGAGCTGAGAGGCAGGAGAGGAGAGACTGGAAAGGAGAGGCTGGTAAGGAGCTGAGAGGCAGGAGAGGAGAGGCTGGAAAGGAGAGGCTGGTAAAGAGATGAGAGGCTGGTAAGAAGCTGAGAGGCAGGAGAGGAGAGGCTGGTAAGGAGAGGAGAGGCTGGTAAGGAGATGAGAGGCTGGTAAGGAGAGGCTGGGAAGGAGATGAGAGGCTGGTAAGGAGCTGAGAGGCAGGAGAGGAGAGGCTGGAAAGGAGAGGCTGGTAAGGAGATGAGAGGCTGGTAAGAAGCTGAGAGGCAGGAGAGGAGAGGCTGGTAAGGAGAGGAGAGGCTGGTAAGGAGAGGAGAGGCTGGTAAGGAGATGAGAGGCTGGTAAGGAGCTGAGAGGCAGGAGAGGAGAGGCTGGAAAGGAGAGGCTGGTAAGGAGATGAGAGGCAGGAAAGGAGAGGCTGGTAAGGAGATGAGAGGCTGGTAAGGAGCTGAGAGGCAGGAGAGGAGAGGCTGGAAAGGAGAGGCTGGTAAGGAGATGAGAGGCAGGAGAGGAGAGGCTGGAAAGGAGAGGCTGGCAAGAAGATGAGAGGCTGGTAAGGAGAGGAGAGGCTGGAAAGGAGAGGCTGGTAAGGAAATGAGAGGCTGGAAAGGAGCTGAGAGGCAGGAGAGGAGAGGCTGGAAAGGAGAGGCTGGTAAGCAGATGAGAGGCAGGAGAGGAGAGGCTGGAAAGGAGATGAGAGGCTGGTAAGGAGAGGAGAGGCTGGAAAGGAGAGGCTGGTAAGGAGATGAGAGGCTGGTAAGGAGCTGAGAGGCAGGAGAGGAGAGGCTGGAAAGGAGAAGCTGGAAAGGAGAGGCTGGAAAGGAGATGAGAGGCTGGTAAGGAGAGGAGAGGCTGGAAAGGAGAGGAGAGGCTGGAAAGGAGAGGCTGGTAAAGATGAGAGGCTGGTAAGGAGCTGAGAGGCCGGAGAGGAGAGGCTGGAAAGGAGAGGCTGGAAAGGAGATGAGAGGCTGGTAAGGAGAGGAGGGGCTGGAAAGGAGAGGCTGGAAAGGAGATGAGAGGCTGGTAAGGAGCTGAGAGGCAGGAGAGGAGAGGCTGGAAAGGAGAGGCTGGTAAGTAGCTGAGAGGCAGGAGAGGAGAGGCTGGAAAGGAGAGGCTGGTAAGGAGATGAGAGGCAGGAGAGGAGAGGCTGGAAAGGAGAGGCTGGTAAGGAGATGAGAGGCTGGTAAGGAGAGGAGAGGCTGGTAAGGAGAGGAGAGGCTGGTAAGGAGCTGAGAGGCAGGAGAGGAGAGGCTGGAAAGGAGAGGCTGGTAAGGAGCTGAGAGGCAGGAGAGGAGAGGCTGGAAATGAAAGGCTGGTAAGGAGCTCAGAGGCAGGAGAGGAGGGGCTGGAAAGCAGAGGCTGGTAAGGAGATAAGAGGCTGGTAAGGAGAGGAGAGGCTGGAAAGGAGAGGCTGGTAAGGAGATGAGAGGCTGGTAAGGAGCTGAGAGGCAGGAGAGGAGAGGCTGGAAAGGAGAGGCTGGAAAGGAGAGGCTGGTAAGGAGGAGATGAGAGGCTGGTAAGGAGAGGAGAGGCTGGAAAGGAGAGGCTGGTAAGGAGATGAGAGGCTGGTAAGGAGCTGAGAGGCAGGAGAGGAGAGGCTGGTAAGGAGAGGAGAGTCTGGTAAGGAGTAGCTGGTAAGGAGAGGAGAGGCTGGAAAGGAGAGGCTGGTAAGGAGATGAGAGGCTGGTAAGGAGATGAGAGGCTGGTAAGGAGAGGAGAGTCTGGTAAGGAGAGGCTGGTAAGGAGAGGAGAGGCTGGAAAGGAGAGGCTGGTAAGGAGATGAGAGGCTGGTAAGGAGATGAGAGGCTGGTAAGGAGCTGAGAGGCAGGAGAGGAGAGGCTGGAAAGGAGAGGCTGGTAAGGAGATGAGAGGCTGGTAAGGAGAGGAGAGTCTGGTAAGGAGATGAGAGGCTGGCAAGGAGATGAGAGGCTGGCAAGGAGATGAGAGGCTGGAAAGGAGAGGCTGGTAAGGAGATGAGAGGCTGGTAAGGAGCTGAGAGGCAGGAGAGGAGAGGCTGGAAAGGAGAGGCTGGTAAGGAGATGAGAGGCTGGTAAGGAGCTGAGAGGCAGGAGAGGAGAGGCTGGAAAGGAGAGGCTGGTAAGGAGCTGAGAGGCAGGAGAGGAGAGGCTGGAAAGGAGAGGAGAGGCTGGAAAGGAGAGGCTGGTAAGGAGCTGAGAGGCAGGAGATGAGAGGCTGGTAAGGAGAGGAGAGGCTGGAGATGAGAGGCTGGTAAGGAGCTGAGAGGCAGGAGAGGAGAGGCTGGTAAGGAGAGGAGAGGCTGGTAAGGAGGAGAGGCTGGAAAGGAGAGGCTGGTAAGGAGATGAGAGGCTGGTAAGGAGCTGAAAGGCAGGAGAGGAGAGGCTGGAAAGGAGAGGCTGGTAAGGAGATGAGAGGCTGGTAAGGAGCTGAGAGGCAGGAGAGGAGAGGCTGGAAAGGAGAGGCTGGTAAGGAGAGGAGAGGCTGGTAAGAAGCTGAGAGGCAGGAGAGGAGAGGCAGGAGAGGAGAGGCTGGTAAAGAGAGGAGAGGCTGGAGATGAGAGGCTGGTAAGGAGATGAGAGGCTGGTAAGGAGCTGAGAGGCAGGAGAGGAGAGGCTGGTAAGGAGAGGAGAGGCTGGAAAGGAGAGGCTGGTTAGGAGAGGAGAGGCTGGAAAGGAGAGGCTGGTAAGGAGACGAGAGGCTGGTAAGGAGCTGAAAGGCAGGAGAGGAGAGGCTGGAAAGGAGAGGCTGGTAAGGAGCTGAGAGGCAGGAGAGGAGAGGCTGGAAAGCAGAGGCTGGTAAGGAGAGGAGAGGCTGGAAAGGAGAGGCTGGTAAGGAGACGAGAGGCTGGTAAGGAGCTGAGAGGCAGGAGAGGAGAGGCTGGAAAGGAGAGGCTGGTAAGGAGGAGATGAGAGGCTGGTAAGGAGAGGAGAGGCTGGAAAGGAGAGGCTGGTAAGGAGATGAGAGGCTGGTAAGGAGCTGAGAGGCAGGAGAGGAGGGGCTGGAAAGGAGAGGCTGGTAAGGAGATGAGAGGCTGGTAAGGAGAGGAGAGGCTGGAAAGGAGAGGCTGGTAAGGAGATAAGAGGCTGGTAAGGAGCTTTGGGGCAGGAGAGGAGAGGCTGGAAAGGAGAGGCTGGTAAGGAGGAGATGAGAGGCTGGTAAGGAGAGGAGAGGCTGGAAAGGAGAGGCTGGTAAGGAGATGAGAGGCTGGTAAGGAGCTGAGAGGCAGGAGAGGAGAGGCTGGAAAGGAGATGAGAGGCTGGTAAGGAGAGGAGAGGCTGGTAAGGAGTAGCTGGTAAGGAGAGGCTGGTAAGGAGAGGAGAGGCTGGAAAGGAGAGGCTGGTAAGGAGATGAAAGGCTGGTAAGGAGATGAGAGGCTAGTAAGGAGCTGAGAGGCAGGAGAGGAGAGGCTGGAAAGGAGAGGCTGGTAAGGAGATGAGAGGCTGGTAAGGAGAGGAGAGGCTGGTAAGGAGATGAGAGGCTGGTAAGGAGATGAGAGGCTGGCAAGGAGATGAGAGGCTGGCAAGGAGATGAGAGGCTGGAAAGGAGAGGCTGGTAAGGAGATGAGAGGCTGGTAAGGAGCTGAGAGGCAGGAGAGGAGAGGCTGGAAAGGAGAGGCTGGTAAGGAGATGAGAGGCTGGTAAGGAGCTGAGAGGCAGGAGAGGAGAGGCTGGAAAGGAGAGGCTGGTAAGGAGAGGAGAGGCTGGTAAGAAGCTGAGAGGCAGGAGAGGAGAGGCTGGAAAGGAGAGGCTGGTAAGGAGAGGAGAGGCTGGTAAGGAGATGAGAGGCTGATAAGGAGAGGCTGGTAAGGGGAGGCTGGTAAGGAGATGAGAGGCTGGTAAGGAGATGAGAGGCTGGCAAGGAGATGAGAGGCTGGAAAGGAGAGGCTGGCAAGGAGATGAGAGGCTGGAAAGGAGAGGCTGGTAAGGAGATGAGAGGCTGGTAAGGAGCGGAGAGGCTGGAGATGAGAGGCTGGTAAGGAGATGAGAGGCTGGTAAGGAGCTGAGAGGCAGGAGAGGAGAGGCTGGTAAGGAGAGGAGAGGCTGGTAAGGAGGAGAGGCTGGAAAGGAAAGGCTGGTAAGGAGATGAGAGGCTGGTAAGGAGCTGAGAGGCAGGAGAGGAGAGGCTGGAAAGGAGAGGCTGGTAAAGAGATGAGAGGCTGGAGAGGAGAGGCTGGAAAGGAGAGGCTGGTAAGGAGATGAGAGGCTGGTAAGGAGAGGAGAGGCTGGAAAGGAGAGGCTGGTAAGGAGATGAGAGGCTGGTAAGGAGATGAGAGGCAGGAGAGGAGAGGCTGGAAAGGAGAGGCTGGTAAGGAGATGAGAGGCTGGTAAGGAGCTGAGAGGCAGGAGAGGAGAGGCTGGAAAGGAGAGGCTGGTAAGGAGCTGAGAGGCAGGAGAGTAGAGGCTGGTAAGGAGAGGAGAGGCTGGTAAGGAGGAGAGGCTGGAAAGGAGAGGCTGGTAAGGAGATGAGAGGCTGGCAAGGAGCTGAGAGGCAGGAGAGGAGAGGCTGGAAAGGAGAGGCTGGTAAGGAGATGAAAGGCTGGTAAGGAGCTGAGAGGCAGGAGAGGAGAGGCTGGAAAGGAGAGGCTGGTAAGGAGATGAGAGGCTGGTAAGGAGCTGAGAGGCAGGAGAGGAGAGGCTGGAAAGGAAAGGCTGGTAAGGAGATGAGAGGCTGGTAAGGAGCTGAGAGGCAGGAGAGGAGAGGCTGGAAAGGAGAGGCTGGTAAGGAGAGGAGAGGCTGGTAAGAAGCTGAGACGCAGGAGAGGAGAGGCTGGAAAGGAGAGGCTGGTAAGGAGAGGAGAGGCTGGTAAGGAGATGAGAGGCTGGTAAGGAGAGGCTGGGAAGGAGATGAGAGGCTGGTAAGGAGCTGAGAGGCAGGAGAGGAGAGGCTGGAAAGCAGAGGCTGGTAAGGAGATGAGAGGCTGGTAAGAAGCTGAGAGGCAGGAGAGGAGAGGCTGGTAAGGAGAGGAGAGGCTGGTAAGGAGAGGAGAGGCTGGTAAGGAGATGAGAGGCTGGTAAGGAGAGGCTGGTAAGGAGATGAGAGGCTGGTAAGGAGCTGAGAGGCAGGAGAGGAGAGACTGGAAAGGAGAGGCTGGTAAGGAGATGAGAGGCAGGAAAGGAGAGGCTGGTAAGGAGATGAGAGGCTGGTAAGGAGCTGAGAGGCAGGAGAGGAGAGGCTGGAAAGGAGAGGCTGGTAAGGAGATGAGAGGCAGGAGAGGAGAGGCTGGAAAGGAGAGGCTGGTAAGAAGATGAGAGGCTGGTAAGGAGAGGAGAGGCTGGAAAGGAGAGGCTGGTAAGGAGCTGAGAGGCTGGAAAGGAGCTGAGAGGCAGGAGAGGAGAGGCTGGAAAGGAGAGGCTGGTAAGCAGATGAGAGGCAGGAGAGGAGAGGCTGGAAAGGAGATGAGAGGCTGGTAAGGAGAGGAGAGGCTGGAAAGGAGAGGCTGGTAAGGAGATGAGAGGCTGGTAAGGAGAGGAGAGGCTGGAAAGGAGAGGCTGGTAAGGGGATGAGAGGCAGGAGAGGAGAGGCTGGAAAGGAGAGGCTGGTAAGGAGATGAGAGGCTGGTAAGGAGCTGAGAGGCAGGAGAGGAGAGACTGGAAAGGAGAGGCTGGTAAGGAGCTGAGAGGCAGGAGAGGAGAGGCTGGAAAGGAGAGGCTGGTAAAGAGATGAGAGGCTGGTAAGAAGCTGAGAGGCAGGAGAGGAGAGGCTGGTAAGGAGAGGAGAGGCTGGTAAGGAGATGAGAGGCTGGTAAGGAGAGGCTGGGAAGGAGATGAGAGGCTGGTAAGGAGCTGAGAGGCAGGAGAGGAGAGGCTGGAAAGGAGAGGCTGGTAAGGAGATGAGAGGCTGGTAAGAAGCTGAGAGGCAGGAGAGGAGAGGCTGGTAAGGAGAGGAGAGGCTGGTAAGGAGAGGAGAGGCTGGTAAGGAGATGAGAGGCTGGTAAGGAGCTGAGAGGCAGGAGAGGAGAGGCTGGAAAGGAGAGGCTGGTAAGGAGATGAGAGGCAGGAAAGGAGAGGCTGGTAAGGAGATGAGAGGCTGGTAAGGAGCTGAGAGGCAGGAGAGGAGAGGCTGGAAAGGAGAGGCTGGTAAGGAGATGAGAGGCAGGAGAGGAGAGGCTGGAAAGGAGAGGCTGGCAAGAAGATGAGAGGCTGGTAAGGAGAGGAGAGGCTGGAAAGGAGAGGCTGGTAAGGAAATGAGAGGCTGGAAAGGAGCTGAGAGGCAGGAGAGGAGAGGCTGGAAAGGAGAGGCTGGTAAGCAGATGAGAGGCAGGAGAGGAGAGGCTGGAAAGGAGATGAGAGGCTGGTAAGGAGAGGAGAGGCTGGAAAGGAGAGGCTGGTAAGGAGATGAGAGGCTGGTAAGGAGCTGAGAGGCAGGAGAGGAGAGGCTGGAAAGGAGAAGCTGGAAAGGAGAGGCTGGAAAGGAGATGAGAGGCTGGTAAGGAGAGGAGAGGCTGGAAAGGAGAGGAGAGGCTGGAAAGGAGAGGCTGGTAAAGAGATGAGAGGCTGGTAAGGAGCTGAGAGGCCGGAGAGGAGAGGCTGGAAAGGAGAGGCTGGAAAGGAGATGAGAGGCTGGTAAGGAGAGGAGGGGCTGGAAAGGAGAGGCTGGAAAGGAGATGAGAGGCTGGTAAGGAGCTGAGAGGCAGGAGAGGAGAGGCTGGAAAGGAGAGGCTGGTAAGTAGCTGAGAGGCAGGAGAGGAGAGGCTGGAAAGGAGAGGCTGGTAAGGAGATGAGAGGCAGGAGAGGAGAGGCTGGAAAGGAGAGGCTGGTAAGGAGATGAGAGGCTGGTAAGGAGAGGAGAGGCTGGTAAGGAGAGGAGAGGCTGGTAAGGAGCTGAGAGGCAGGAGAGGAGAGGCTGGAAAGGAGAGGCTGGTAAGGAGCTGAGAGGCAGGAGAGGAGAGGCTGGAAATGAAAGGCTGGTAAGGAGCTCAGAGGCAGGAGAGGAGGGGCTGGAAAGCAGAGGCTGGTAAGGAGATAAGAGGCTGGTAAGGAGAGGAGAGGCTGGAAAGGAGAGGCTGGTAAGGAGATGAGAGGCTGGTAAGGAGCTGAGAGGCAGGAGAGGAGAGGCTGGAAAGGAGAGGCTGGAAAGGAGAGGCTGGTAAGGAGGAGATGAGAGGCTGGTAAGGAGAGGAGAGGCTGGAAAGGAGAGGCTGGTAAGGAGATGAGAGGCTGGTAAGGAGCTGAGAGGCAGGAGAGGAGAGGCTGGAAAGGAGATGAGAGGCTGGTAAGGAGAGGAGAGTCTGGTAAGGAGTAGCTGGTAAGGAGAGGAGAGGCTGGAAAGGAGAGGCTGGTAAGGAGATGAGAGGCTGGTAAGGAGATGAGAGGCTGGTAAGGAGAGGAGAGTCTGGTAAGGAGAGGCTGGTAAGGAGAGGAGAGGCTGGAAAGGAGAGGCTGGTAAGGAGATGAGAGGCTGGTAAGGAGATGAGAGGCTGGTAAGGAGCTGAGAGGCAGGAGAGGAGAGGCTGGAAAGGAGAGGCTGGTAAGGAGATGAGAGGCTGGTAAGGAGAGGAGAGTCTGGTAAGGAGATGAGAGGCTGGCAAGGAGATGAGAGGCTGGCAAGGAGATGAGAGGCTGGAAAGGAGAGGCTGGTAAGGAGATGAGAGGCTGGTAAGGAGCTGAGAGGCAGGAGAGGAGAGGCTGGAAAGGAGAGGCTGGTAAGGAGATGAGAGGCTGGTAAGGAGCTGAGAGGCAGGAGAGGAGAGGCTGGAAACGAGAGGCTGGTAAGGAGCTGAGAGGCAGGAGAGGAGAGGCTGGAAAGGAGAGGAGAGGCTGGAAAGGAGAGGCTGGTAAGGAGCTGAGAGGCAGGAGATGAGAGGCTGGTAAGGAGAGGAGAGGCTGGAGATGAGAGGCTGGTAAGGAGCTGAGAGGCAGGAGAGGAGAGGCTGGTAAGGAGAGGAGAGGCTGGTAAGGAGGAGAGGCTGGAAAGGAGAGGCTGGTAAGGAGATGAGAGGCTGGTAAGGAGCTGAGAGGCAGGAGAGGAGAGGCTGGAAAGGAGAGGCTGGTAAGGAGATGAGAGGCTGGTAAGGAGCTGAGAGGCAGGAGAGGAGAGGCTGGAAAGGAGAGGCTGGTAAGGAGAGGAGAGGCTGGTAAGAAGCTGAGAGGCAGGAGAGGAGAGGCAGGAGAGGAGAGGCTGGTAAAGAGAGGAGAGGCTGGAGATGAGAGGCTGGTAAGGAGATGAGAGGCTGGTAAGGAGCTGAGAGGCAGGAGAGGAGAGGCTGGTAAGGAGAGGAGAGGCTGGAAAGGAGAGGCTGGTTAGGAGAGGAGAGGCTGGAAAGGAGAGGCTGGTAAGGAGACGAGAGGCTGGTAAGGAGCTGAAAGGCAGGAGAGGAGAGGCTGGAAAGGAGAGGCTGGTAAGGAGCTGAGAGGCAGGAGAGGAGAGGCTGGAAAGCAGAGGCTGGTAAGGAGAGGAGAGGCTGGAAAGGAGAGGCTGGTAAGGAGACGAGAGGCTGGTAAGGAGCTGAGAGGCAGGAGAGGAGAGGCTGGAAAGGAGAGGCTGGTAAGGAGGAGATGAGAGGCTGGTAAGGAGAGGAGAGGCTGGAAAGGAGAGGCTGGTAAGGAGATGAGAGGCTGGAAAGGAGCTGAGAGGCAGGAGAGGAGAGGCTGGAATGGAGAGGCTGGTAAGGAGCTGAGAGGCAGGAGAGGAGAGGCAGGAGAGGAGAGGCTGGAAAGGAGAGGCTGGTAAGGAGCTCAGAGGCAGGAAAGGAGGGGCTGGAAAGCAGAGGCTGGTAAGGAGATGAGAGGCTGGAAAGGAGAGTAGAGGCTGGAAAGGAGAGGCTGGTAAGGAGATGAGAGGCTGGTAAGGAGAGGCTGGGAAGGAGATGAGAGGCTGGTAAGGAGATGAGAGGCAGGAGAGGAGAGGCTGGAAAGGAGAGGCTGGTAAGAAGCCGAGAGGCAGGAGAAGAGAGGCTGGAAAGGAGAGACTGGTAAGGAGCTGAGAGGCAGGAGAGGAGAGGCTGGAAAGGAGAGGCTGGTAAGGAGATGAGAGGCTGGTAAGGAGAGGAGAGGCTGGAAAGGAGAGGCTGGTAAGGAGATGAGAGGCTGGTAAGGAGAGGAGAGGCTGGAAAGGAGAGGCTGGTAAGGAGATGAGAGGCTGGTAAGGAGCTGAGAGGCAGGAGAGGAGAGGCTGGAAAGGAGAGGCTGGTAAGGAGCTGAGAGGCAGGAGAGGAGAGGCTGGAAAGGAGAGACTGGTAAGGAGCTGAGAGGCAGGAGAGGAGAGGCTGGAAAGGAGAGGCTGGTAAGGAGAGGAGAGGCTGGTAAGGAGAGGAGAGGCTGGTAAGGAGAGGCTGGGAAGGAGATGAGAGGCTGGTAAGGACCTGAGAGGCAGGAGAGGAGAGGCTGGAAAGGAGAGGCTGGTAAGGAGATGAGAGGCTGGTAAGGAGATGAGAGGCTGGAAAGGAGAGGCTGGTAAGGAGATGAGAGGCTGATAAGGAGCTGAGAGGCAGGAGATGAGAGGCTGGAAAGGAGAGGCTGGTAAGAAGCCGAGAGGCAGGAGAGGAGAGGCTGGAAAGGAGAGACTGGTAAGGAGCTGAGAGGCAGGAGAGAAGAGGCTGGAAAGGAGAGGCTGTTAAGGAGATGAGAGGCTGGTAAGGAGAGGAGAGGCTGGAAAGGAGAGGCTGGTAAGGAGATGAGAGGCTGGTAAGGAGCTGAGAGGCAGGAGAGGAGAGGCTGGAAAGGAGAGGCTGGTAAGGAGATGAGAGGCAGGAGAGGAGAGGCTGGAAAGGAGAGGCTGGTAAGTAGATGAGAGGCTGGTAAGGAGAGGAGAGGCTGGAGATGAGAGGCTGGTAAGGAGATGAGAGGCTGGTAAGGAGCTGAGAGGCAGGAGAGGAGAGGCTGGAAAGGAGAGGCTGGTAAGGAGATGAGAGGCTGGTAAGGAGCTGAGAGGCAGGAGAGGAGAGGCTGTAAAGGAGAGGCTGGTAAGGAGATGAGAGGCTGGTAAGGAGCTGAGAGGCAGGAGAGGAGAGGCTGGAAAGGAGAGGCTGGTAAGGAGATGAGAGGCTGGTAAGGAGCTGAGAGGCAGGAGAGGAGAGGCTAGAAAGGAGAGGCTGGTAAGGAGATGAGTGGCTGGTAAGGAGAGTAGAGGCTGGAAAGGAGAGGCTGGTAAGGAGATGAGAGGCTGGTAAGAAGCTGAGAGGCAGGAGAGGAGAGGCTGGAAAGGAGAGGCTGGTAAGGAGAGGAGAGGCTGGTAAGGAGATGAGAGGCTGGTAAGGAGAGGCTGGTAAGGAGATGAGAGGCTGGTAAGGAGCTGAGAGGCAGGAGAGGAGAGGCTGGAAAGGAGAGGCTGGTAAGGAGATGAGAGGCTGGTAAGGAGAGGAGAGGCTGGAAAGGAGAGGCTGGTAAAGAGATGAGAGGCTGGTAAGGAGCTGAGAGGCAGGAGAGGAGAGGCTGGAAAGGAGAGGCTGGTAAGGAGATGAGAGGCAGGAGAGGAGAGGCTGGAAAGGAGAGGCTGGTGAGGAGATGAGAGGCTGGTAAGGAGAGGAGAGGCTGGAAAGGAGAGACTGGTAAGGAGATGAGAGGCTGGTAAGGAGAGGAGAGGCTGGAAAGGAGAGGCTGGTAAAGAGATGAGAGGCTGGTAAGGAGCTGAGAGGCAGGAGAGTAGAGGCTGGAAAGGAGAGGCTGGTAAGGAGATTAGAGGCAGGAGAGGAGAGGCTGGAAAGGAGAGGCTGGTAAGGAGATAAGAGGCTGGTAAGGAGAGGAGAGGCTGGAAAGGAGAGGCTGGTAAGGAGAGGAGAGGCTGGAAAGGAGAGGCTGGTAAGGAGATGAGAGGCTGGTAAGGAGCTGAGAGGCAGGAGAGGAGAGGCTGGAAAGGAGAGGCTGGTAAGGAGATGAGAGGCTGGTAAGGAGCTGAGAGGCAGGAGAGGAGAGGCTGGAAAGGAGAGGCTGGTAAGAAGCCGAGAGGCAGGAGAGGAGAGGCTGGAAAGGAGAGACTGGTAAGGAGCTGAGAGGCAGGAGAGGAGAGGCTGGAAAGGAGAGGCTGGTAAGGAGATGAGAGGCTGGTAAGGAGAGGAGAGGCTGGAAAGGAGAGGCTGGTAAGGAGATGAGAGGCTGGTAAGGAGAGGAGAGGCTGGAAAGGAGAGGCTGGTAAGGAGATGAGAGGCTGGTAAGGAGCTGAGAGGCAGGAGAGGAGAGGCTGGAAAGGAGAGGCTGGTAAGGAGCTGAGAGGCAGGAGAGGAGAGGCTGGAAAGGAGAAACTGGTAAGGAGCTGAGAGGCAGGAGAAGAGAGGCTGGAAAGGAGAGGCTGGTAAGGAGAGGAGAGGCTGGTAAGGAGAGGAGAGGCTGGTAAGGAGAGGCTGGGAAGGAGATGAGAGGCTGGTAAGGACCTGAGAGGCAGGAGAGGAGAGGCTGGAAAGGAGAGGCTGGTAAGGAGATGAGAGGCTGGTAAGGAGAGGAGAGGCTGGAGAGGAGAGGCTGGTAAGGAGATGAGAGGCTGGTAAGGAGCTGAGAGGCAGGAGAGGAGAGGCTGGAAAGGAGAGGCTGGTAAGAAGCCGAGAGGCAGGAGAGGAGAGGCTGGAAAGGAGAGACTGGTAAGGAGCTGAGAGGCAGGAGAGGAGAGGCTGGAAAGGAGAGGCTGTTAAGGAGATGAGAGGCTGGTAAGGAGAGGAGAGGCTGGAAAGGAGAGGCTGGTAAGGAGATGAGAGGCTGGTAAGGAGCTGAGAGGCAGGAGAGGAGAGGCTGGAAAGGAGAGGCTGGTAAGGAGATGAGAGGCAGGAGAGGAGAGGCTGGAAAGGAGAGGCTGGTAAGGAGATGAGAGGCTGGTAAGGAGAGGAGAGGCTGGAGATGAGAGGCTGGTAAGGAGATGAGAGGCTGGTAAGGAGCTAAGAGGCAGGAGAGGATAGGCTGGAAAGGAGAGGCTGGTAAGGAGATGAGAGGCAGGAGAGGAGAGGCTGGAAAGGAGAGGCTGGTAAGGAGATGAGAGGCTGGTAAGGAGAGGAGAGGCTGGAGATGAGAGGCTGGTAAGGAGATGAGAGGCTGGTAAGGAGCTAAGAGGCAGGAGAGGAGAGGCTGGAAAGGAGAGGCTGGTAAGGAGATGAGAGGCTGGTAAGGAGCTGAGAGGCAGGAGAGGAGAGGCTGGAAAGGAGAGGCTGGTAAGGAGCTGAGAGGCAGGAGAGGAGAGGCTGGAAAGGAGAGGCTGGTAAGGAGATGAGAGGCTGGTAAGGAGCTGAGAGGCAGGAGAGGAGAGGCTGGAAAGGAGAGGCTGGTAAGGAGAGGAGAGGCTGGTAAGGAGAGGCTGGGAAGGAGATGAGAGGCTGGTAAGGAGATGAGAGGCAGGAGAGGAGAGGCTGGAAAGGAGAGGCTGGTAAGGAGATGAGAGGCTGGTAAGGAGAGGAGAGGCTGGAAAGGAGAGGCTGGTAAGGAGATGAGAGGCTGGTAAGGAGATGAGAGGCAGGAGAGGAGAGGCTGGAAAGGAGAGGCTGGTAAGGAGCTGAGAGGCAGGAGAGGAGAGGCTGGAAAGGAGAGGCTGGTAAGGAGAGGAGAGGCTGGTAAGGAGCTGAGAGGCAGGAGAGGAGAGGCTAGAAAGGAGAGGCTGGTAAGGAGATGAGAGGCTGGTAAGGAGAGTAGAGGCTGGAAAGGAGAGGCTGGTAAGGAGATGAGAGGCTGGTAAGAAGCTGAGAGGCAGGAGAGGAGAGGCTGGAAAGGAGAGGCTGATAAGGAGAGGAGAGGCTGGTAAGGAGAGGCTGGTAAGGAGATGAGAGGCTGGTAAGGAGCTGAGAGGCAGGAGAGGAGAGGCTGGAAAGGAGAGGCTGGTAAGGAGATGAGAGGCTGGTAAAAAGAGGAGAGGCTGGAAAGGAGAGGCTGGTAAAGAGATGAGAGGCTGGTAAGGAGCTGAGAGGCAGGAGAGGAGAGGCTGGAAAGGAGAGGCTGGTAAGGAGATGAGAGGCAGGAGAGGAGAGGCTGGAAAGGAGAGGCTGGTAAGGAGATGAGAGGCTGGTAAGGAGAGGAGAGGCTGGAAAGGAGAGGCTGGTAAGGAGATGAGAGGCTGGTAAGGAGAGGAGAGGCTGGAAAGGAGAGGCTGGTAAAGAGATGAGAGGCTGGTAAGGAGCTGAGAGGCAGGAGAGAAGAGGCTGGAAAGGAGAGGCTGGTAAGGAGATTAGAGGCAGGAGAGGAGAGGCTGGAAAGGAGAGGCTGGTAAGGAGATGAGAGGCTGGTAAGGAGAGGAGAGGCTGGAAAGGAAAGGCTGGTAAGGAGAGGAGAGGCTGGAAAGGAGAGGCTGGTAAGGAGATGAGAGGCTGGTATGGAGAGGAGAGGCTGGTAAGGAGAGGCTGGTAAGGAGATGAGAGGCTGGTAAGGAGATGAGAGGCTGGTAAGGAGAGGCTGCGAAGGAGATGAGAGGCTGGTAAGGAGATGAGAGGCAGGAGAGGAGAGGCTGGAAAGGAGAGGCTGGTAAGGAGATGAGAGGCTGGTAAGGAGAGGAGAGGCTGGAAAGGAGAGGCTGGTAAGGAGATGAGAGGCTGGTAAGGAGATGAGAGGCAGGAGAGGAGAGGCTGGAAAGGAGAGGCTGGTAAGGAGCTGAGAGGCAGGAGAGGAGAGGCTGGAAAGGAGAGACTGGTAATGAGCTGAGAGGCAGGAGAGGAGAGGCTGGAAAGGAGAGGCTGGTAAGGAGAGGAGAGGCTGGTAAGGAGCTGAGAGGCAGGAGAGGAGAGGCTAGAAAGGAGAGGCTGGTAAGGAGATGAGAGGCTGGTAAGGAGAGTAAAGGCTGGAAAGGAGAGGCTGGTAAGGAGATGAGAGGCTGGTAAGAAGCTGAGAGGCAGGAGAGGAGAGGCTGGAAAGGAGAGGCTGGTAAGGAGAGGAGAGGCTGGTAAGGAGATGAGAGGCTGGTAAGGAGAGGCTGGTAAGGAGATGAGAGGCTGGTAAGGAGCTGAGAGGCAGGAGAGGAGAGGCTGGAAAGGAGAGGCTGGTAAGGAGATGAGAGGCTGGTGAGGAGAGGAGAGGCTGGAAAGGAGAGGCTGGTAAAGAGATGAGAGGCTGGTAAGGAGCTGAGAGGCAGGAGAGGAGAGGCTGGAAAGGAGAGGCTGGTAAGGAGATGAGAGGCAGAAGAGGAGAGGCTGGAAAGGAGAGGCTGGTAAGGAGATGAGAGGCTGGTAAGGAGAGGAGAGGCTGGAAAGGAGAGGCTGGTAAGGAGATGAGAGGCTGGTAAGGAGAGGAGAGGCTGGAAAGGAGAGGCTGGTAAAGAGATGAGAGGCTGGTAAGGAGCTGAGAGGCAGGAGAGAAGAGGCTGGAAAGGAGAGGCTGGTAAGGAGATTAGAGGCAGGAGAGGAGAGGCTGGAAAGGAGAGGCTGGTAAGGAGATGAGAGGCTGGTAAGGAGAGGAGAGGCTGGAAAGGAAAGGCTGGTAAGGAGAGGAGAGGCTGGAAAGGAGAGGCTGGTAAGGAGATGAGAGGCTGGTATGGAGAGGAGAGGCTGGAAAGGAGAGGCTGGTAAGGAGATGAGAGGCTGGAAAGGAGAGTAGAGGCTGGAAAGGAGAGGCTGGTAAGGAGAGGAGAGGCTGGTAAGGAGAGGAGAGGCTGGTAAGGAGAGGAGAGGCTGGTAAGGAGAGGCTGGGAAGGAGATGAGAGGCTGGTAAGGACCTGAGAGGCAGGAGAGGAGAGGCTGGAAAGGAGAGGCTGGTAAGGAGATGAGAGGCTGGTAAGGAGAGGAGAGGCTGGAGAGGAGAGGCTGGAAAGGAGATGAGAGGCTGGTAAGGAGCTGAGAGGCAGGAGAGGAGAGGCTGGAAAGGAGAGGCTGGTAAGAAGCCGAGAGGCAGGAGAGGAGAGGCTGGAAAGGAGAGACTGGTAAGGAGCTGAAAGGCAGGAGAGGAGAGGCTGGAAAGGAGAGGCTGTTAAGGAGATGAGAGGCTGGTAAGGAGAGGAGAGGCTGGAAAGGAGAGGCTGGTAAGGAGATGAGAGGCTGGTAAGGAGCTGAGAGGCAGGAGAGGAGAGGCTGGAAAGGAGAGGCTGGTAAGGAGATGAGAGGCAGGAGAGGAGAGGCTGGAAAGGAGAGGCTGGTAAGGAGATGAGAGGCTGGTAAGGAGAGGAGAGGCTGGAGATGAGAGGCTGGTAAGGAGATGAGAGGCTGGTAAGGAGCTGAGAGGCAGGAGAGGAGAGGCTGGAAAGGAGAGGCTGGTAAGGAGATGAGAGGCTGGTAAGGAGCTGAGAGGCAGGAGAGGAGAGGCTGGAAAGGAGAGGCTGGTAAGGAGATGAGAGGCTGGTAAGGAGCTGAGAGGCAGGAGAGGAGAGGCTGGAAAGGAGAGGCTGGTAAGGAGATGAGAGGCTGGTAAGGAGCTGAGAGGCAGGAGAGGAGAGGCTAGAAAGGAGAGGCTGGTAAGGAGATGAGAGGCTGGTAAGGAGAGTAGAGGCTGGAAAGGGGAGGCTGGTAAGGAGATGAGAGGCTGGTAAGAAGCTGAGAGGCAGGAGAGGAGAGGCTGGAAAGGAGAGGCTGGTAAGGAGAGGAGAGGCTGGAAAGGAGAGGCTGGTAAGGAGATGAGAGGCTGGTAAGGAGAGGCTGGGAAGGAGATGAGAGGCTGGTAAGGAGAGGCTGGTAAGGAGCTGAGAGGCAGGAGAGGAGAGGCTGGAAAGGAGAGGCTGGTAAGGAGAGGAGAGGCTGGTAAGGAGAGGAGAGGCTGGTAAGGAGAGGCTGGGAAGGAGATGAGAGGCTGGTAAGGACCTGAGAGGCAGGAGAGGAGAGGCTGGAAAGGAGAGGCTGGTAAGGAGATGAGAGGCTGGTAAGGAGAGGAGAGGCTGGAAAGGAGAGGCTGGTAAGGAGATGAGAGGCTGGTAAGGAGCTGAGAGGCAGGAGAGGAGAGGCTGGAAAGGAGAGGCTGGTAAGAAGCCGAGAGGCAGGAGAGGAGAGGCTGGAAAGGAGAGACTGGTAAGGAGCTGAGAGGCAGGAGAGGAGAGGCTGGAAAGGAGAGGCTGGTAAGGAGATGAGAGGCTGGTAAGGAGAGGAGAGGCTGGAAAGGAGAGGCTGGTAAGGAGATGAGAGGCTGGTAAGGAGAGGAGAGGCTGGAAAGGAGAGGCTGGTAAGGAGATGAGAGGCTGGTAAGGAGCTGAGAGGCAGGAGAGGAGAGGCTGGAAAGGAGAGGCTGGTAAGGAGCTGAGAGGCAGGAGAGGAGAGGCTGGAAAGGAGAGACTGGTAAGGAGCTGAGAGGCAGGAGAGGAGAGGCTGGAAAGGAGAGGCTGGTAAGGAGAGGAGAGGCTGGTAAGGAGAGGAGAGGCTGGTAAGGAGAGGCTGGGAAGGAGATGAGAGGCTGGTAAGGACCTGAGAGGCAGGAGAGGAGAGGCTGGAAAGGAGAGGCTGGTAAGGAGATGAGAGGCTGGTAAGGAGAGGAGAGGCTGGAAAGGAGACGCTGGTAAGGAGATGAGAGGCTGGTAAGGAGCTGAGAGGCAGGAGAGGAGAGGCTGGAAAGGAGAGGCTGGTAAGGAGATGAGAGGCAGGAGAGGAGAGGCTGGAAAGGAGAGGCTGGTAAGTAGATGAGAGGCTGGTAAGGAGAGGAGAGGCTGGAGATGAGAGGCTGGTAAGGAGATGAGAGGCTGGTAAGGAGCTGAGAGGCAGGAGAGGAGAGGCTGGAAAGGAGAGGCTGGTAAGGAGATGAGAGGCTGGTAAGGAGCTGAGAGGCAGGAGAGGAGAGGCTGTAAAGGAGAGGCTGGTAAGGAGATGAGAGGCTGGTAAGGAGCTGAGAGGCAGGAGAGGAGAGGCTGGAAAGGAGAGGCTGGTAAGGAGATGAGAGGCTGGTAAGGAGCTGAGAGGCAGGAGAGGAGAGGCTAGAAAGGAGAGGCTGGTAAGGAGATGAGAGGCTGGTAAGGAGAGTAGAGGCTGGAAAGGAGAGGCTGGTAAGGAGATGAGAGGCTGGTAAGAAGCTGAGAGGCAGGAGAGGAGAGGCTGGAAAGGAGAGGCTGGTAAGGAGAGGAGAGGCTGGTAAGGAGATGAGAGGCTGGTAAGGAGAGGCTGGTAAGGAGATGAGAGGCTGGTAAGGAGCTGAGAGGCAGGAGAGGAGAGGCTGGAAAGGAGAGGCTGGTAAGGAGATGAGAGGCTGGTAAGGAGAGGAGAGGCTGGAAAGGAGAGGCTGGTAAAGAGATGAGAGGCTGGTAAGGAGCTGAGAGGCAGGAGAGGAGAGGCTGGAAAGGAGAGGCTGGTAAGGAGATGAGAGGCAGGAGAGGAGAGGCTGGAAAGGAGAGGCTGGTAAGGAGAGGAGAGGCTGGAAAGGAGAGGCTGGTAAGGAGATGAGAGGCTGGTATGGAGAGGAGAGGCTGGAAAGGAGAGGCTGGTAAGGAGATGAGAGGCTGGTAAGGAGAGTAGAGGCTGGAAAGGAGAGTAGAGGCTGGAAAGGAGAGGCTGGTAAGGAGATGAGAGGCTGGTAAGGAGAGGCTGGGAAGGAGATGAGAGGCTGGTAAGGAGCTGAGAGGCAGGAGAGGAGAGGCTGGAAAGGAGAGGCTGGTAAGGAGATGAGAGGCTGGTAAGGAGAGGAGAGGCTGGAAAGGAGAGACTGGTAAGGAGCTGAGAGGCAGGAGAGGAGAGGCTGGAAAGGAGAGGCTGGTAAGGAGAGGAGAGGCTGGTAAGGAGAGGAGAGGCTGGTAAGGAGAGGCTGGGAAGGAGATGAGAGGCTGGTAAGGACCTGAGAGGCAGGAGAGGAGAGGCTGGAAAGGAGAGGCTGGTAAGGAGATGAGAGGCTGGTAAGGAGAGGAGAGGCTGGAAAGGAGAGGCTGGTAAGGAGATGAGAGGCTGGTAAGGAGCTGAGAGGCAGGAGAGGAGAGGCTGGAAAGGAGAGGCTGGTAAGAAGCCGAGAGGCAGGAGAGAAGAGGCTGGAAAGGAGAGACTGGTAAGGAGCTGAGAGGCAGGAGAGGAGAGGCTGGAAAGGAGAGGCTGGTAAGGAGATGAGAGGCTGGTAAGGAGAGGAGAGGCTGGAAAGGAGAGGCTGGTAAGGAGATGAGAGGCTGGTAAGGAGAGGAGAGGCTGTAAAGGAGAGGCTGGTAAGGAGATGAGAGGCTGGTAAGGAGCTGAGAGGCAGGAGAGGAGAGGCTGGAAAGGAGAGGCTGGTAAGGAGATGAGAGGCTGGTAAGGAGCTGAGAGGCAGGAGAGGAGAGGCTAGAAAGGAGAGGCTGGTAAGGAGATGAGAGGCTGGTAAGGAGAGTAGAGGCTGGAAAGGAGAGGCTGGTAAGGAGATGAGAGGCTGGTAAGAAGCTGAGAGGCAGGAGAGGAGAGGCTGGAAAGGAGAGGCTGGTAAGGAGAGGAGAGGCTGGTAAGGAGATGAGAGGCTGGTAAGGAGAGGCTGGTAAGGAGATGAGAGGCTGGTAAGGAGCTGAGAGGCAGGAGAGGAGAGGCTGGAAAGGAGAGGCTGGTAAGGAGATGAGAGGCTGGTAAGGAGATGAGAGGCTGGTAAGGAGAGGAGAGTCTGGTAAGGAGAGGCTGGTAAGGAGAGGAGAGGCTGGAAAGGAGAGGCTGGTAAGGAGATGAGAGGCTGGTAAGGAGATGAGAGGCTGGTAAGGAGCTGAGAGGCAGGAGAGGAGAGGCTGGAAAGGAGAGGCTGGTAAGGAGATGAGAGGCTGGTAAGGAGAGGAGAGTCTGGTAAGGAGATGAGAGGCTGGCAAGGAGATGAGAGGCTGGCAAGGAGATGAGAGGCTGGAAAGGAGAGGCTGGTAAGGAGATGAGAGGCTGGTAAGGAGCTGAGAGGCAGGAGAGGAGAGGCTGGAAAGGAGAGGCTGGTAAGGAGATGAGAGGCTGGTAAGGAGCTGAGAGGCAGGAGAGGAGAGGCTGGAAAGGAGAGGCTGGTAAGGAGCTGAGAGGCAGGAGAGGAGAGGCTGGAAAGGAGAGGAGAGGCTGGAAAGGAGAGGCTGGTAAGGAGCTGAGAGGCAGGAGATGAGAGGCTGGTAAGGAGAGGAGAGGCTGGAGATGAGAGGCTGGTAAGGAGCTGAGAGGCAGGAGAGGAGAGGCTGGTAAGGAGAGGAGAGGCTGGTAAGGAGGAGAGGCTGGAAAGGAGAGGCTGGTAAGGAGATGAGAGGCTGGTAAGGAGCTGAGAGGCAGGAGAGGAGAGGCTGGAAAGGAGAGGCTGGTAAGGAGATGAGAGGCTGGTAAGGAGCTGAGAGGCAGGAGAGGAGAGGCTGGAAAGGAGAGGCTGGTAAGGAGAGGAGAGGCTGGTAAGAAGCTGAGAGGCAGGAGAGGAGAGGCAGGAGAGGAGAGGCTGGTAAAGAGAGGAGAGGCTGGAGATGAGAGGCTGGTAAGGAGATGAGAGGCTGGTAAGGAGCTGAGAGGCAGGAGAGGAGAGGCTGGTAAGGAGAGGAGAGGCTGGAAAGGAGAGGCTGGTTAGGAGAGGAGAGGCTGGAAAGGAGAGGCTGGTAAGGAGACGAGAGGCTGGTAAGGAGCTGAGAGGCAGGAGAGGAGAGGCTGGAAAGGAGAGGCTGGTAAGGAGCTGAGAGGCAGGAGAGGAGAGGCTGGAAAGCAGAGGCTGGTAAGGAGAGGAGAGGCTGGAAAGGAGAGGCTGGTAAGGAGACGAGAGGCTGGTAAGGAGCTGAGAGGCAGGAGAGGAGAGGCTGGAAAGGAGAGGCTGGTAAGGAGGAGATGAGAGGCTGGTAAGGAGAGGAGAGGCTGGAAAGGAGAGGCTGGTAAGGAGATGAGAGGCTGGAAAGGAGCTGAGAGGCAGGAGAGGAGAGGCTGGAATGGAGAGGCTGGTAAGGAGCTGAGAGGCAGGAGAGGAGAGGCAGGAGAGGAGAGGCTGGAAAGGAGAGGCTGGTAAGGAGCTCAGAGGCAGGAAAGGAGGGGCTGGAAAGCAGAGGCTGGTAAGGAGATGAGAGGCTGGAAAGGAGAGTAGAGGCTGGAAAGGAGAGGCTGGTAAGGAGATGAGAGGCTGGTAAGGAGAGGCTGGGAAGGAGATGAGAGGCTGGTAAGGAGATGAGAGGCAGGAGAGGAGAGGCTGGAAAGGAGAGGCTGGTAAGAAGCCGAGAGGCAGGAGAAGAGAGGCTGGAAAGGAGAGACTGGTAAGGAGCTGAGAGGCAGGAGAGGAGAGGCTGGAAAGGAGAGGCTGGTAAGGAGATGAGAGGCTGGTAAGGAGAGGAGAGGCTGGAAAGGAGAGGCTGGTAAGGAGATGAGAGGCTGGTAAGGAGAGGAGAGGCTGGAAAGGAGAGGCTGGTAAGGAGATGAGAGGCTGGTAAGGAGCTGAGAGGCAGGAGAGGAGAGGCTGGAAAGGAGAGGCTGGTAAGGAGCTGAGAGGCAGGAGAGGAGAGGCTGGAAAGGAGAGACTGGTAAGGAGCTGAGAGGCAGGAGAGGAGAGGCTGGAAAGGAGAGGCTGGTAAGGAGAGGAGAGGCTGGTAAGGAGAGGAGAGGCTGGTAAGGAGAGGCTGGGAAGGAGATGAGAGGCTGGTAAGGACCTGAGAGGCAGGAGAGGAGAGGCTGGAAAGGAGAGGCTGGTAAGGAGATGAGAGGCTGGTAAGGAGATGAGAGGCTGGAAAGGAGAGGCTGGTAAGGAGATGAGAGGCTGATAAGGAGCTGAGAGGCAGGAGATGAGAGGCTGGAAAGGAGAGGCTGGTAAGAAGCCGAGAGGCAGGAGAGGAGAGGCTGGAAAGGAGAGACTGGTAAGGAGCTGAGAGGCAGGAGAGAAGAGGCTGGAAAGGAGAGGCTGTTAAGGAGATGAGAGGCTGGTAAGGAGAGGAGAGGCTGGAAAGGAGAGGCTGGTAAGGAGATGAGAGGCTGGTAAGGAGCTGAGAGGCAGGAGAGGAGAGGCTGGAAAGGAGAGGCTGGTAAGGAGATGAGAGGCAGGAGAGGAGAGGCTGGAAAGGAGAGGCTGGTAAGTAGATGAGAGGCTGGTAAGGAGAGGAGAGGCTGGAGATGAGAGGCTGGTAAGGAGATGAGAGGCTGGTAAGGAGCTGAGAGGCAGGAGAGGAGAGGCTGGAAAGGAGAGGCTGGTAAGGAGATGAGAGGCTGGTAAGGAGCTGAGAGGCAGGAGAGGAGAGGCTGTAAAGGAGAGGCTGGTAAGGAGATGAGAGGCTGGTAAGGAGCTGAGAGGCAGGAGAGGAGAGGCTGGAAAGGAGAGGCTGGTAAGGAGATGAGAGGCTGGTAAGGAGCTGAGAGGCAGGAGAGGAGAGGCTAGAAAGGAGAGGCTGGTAAGGAGATGAGTGGCTGGTAAGGAGAGTAGAGGCTGGAAAGGAGAGGCTGGTAAGGAGATGAGAGGCTGGTAAGAAGCTGAGAGGCAGGAGAGGAGAGGCTGGAAAGGAGAGGCTGGTAAGGAGAGGAGAGGCTGGTAAGGAGATGAGAGGCTGGTAAGGAGAGGCTGGTAAGGAGATGAGAGGCTGGTAAGGAGCTGAGAGGCAGGAGAGGAGAGGCTGGAAAGGAGAGGCTGGTAAGGAGATGAGAGGCTGGTAAGGAGAGGAGAGGCTGGAAAGGAGAGGCTGGTAAAGAGATGAGAGGCTGGTAAGGAGCTGAGAGGCAGGAGAGGAGAGGCTGGAAAGGAGAGGCTGGTAAGGAGATGAGAGGCAGGAGAGGAGAGGCTGGAAAGGAGAGGCTGGTGAGGAGATGAGAGGCTGGTAAGGAGAGGAGAGGCTGGAAAGGAGAGACTGGTAAGGAGATGAGAGGCTGGTAAGGAGAGGAGAGGCTGGAAAGGAGAGGCTGGTAAAGAGATGAGAGGCTGGTAAGGAGCTGAGAGGCAGGAGAGTAGAGGCTGGAAAGGAGAGGCTGGTAAGGAGATTAGAGGCAGGAGAGGAGAGGCTGGAAAGGAGAGGCTGGTAAGGAGATAAGAGGCTGGTAAGGAGAGGAGAGGCTGGAAAGGAGAGGCTGGTAAGGAGAGGAGAGGCTGGAAAGGAGAGGCTGGTAAGGAGATGAGAGGCTGGTAAGGAGCTGAGAGGCAGGAGAGGAGAGGCTGGAAAGGAGAGGCTGGTAAGGAGATGAGAGGCTGGTAAGGAGCTGAGAGGCAGGAGAGGAGAGGCTGGAAAGGAGAGGCTGGTAAGAAGCCGAGAGGCAGGAGAGGAGAGGCTGGAAAGGAGAGACTGGTAAGGAGCTGAGAGGCAGGAGAGGAGAGGCTGGAAAGGAGAGGCTGGTAAGGAGATGAGAGGCTGGTAAGGAGAGGAGAGGCTGGAAAGGAGAGGCTGGTAAGGAGATGAGAGGCTGGTAAGGAGAGGAGAGGCTGGAAAGGAGAGGCTGGTAAGGAGATGAGAGGCTGGTAAGGAGCTGAGAGGCAGGAGAGGAGAGGCTGGAAAGGAGAGGCTGGTAAGGAGCTGAGAGGCAGGAGAGGAGAGGCTGGAAAGGAGAAACTGGTAAGGAGCTGAGAGGCAGGAGAAGAGAGGCTGGAAAGGAGAGGCTGGTAAGGAGAGGAGAGGCTGGTAAGGAGAGGAGAGGCTGGTAAGGAGAGGCTGGGAAGGAGATGAGAGGCTGGTAAGGACCTGAGAGGCAGGAGAGGAGAGGCTGGAAAGGAGAGGCTGGTAAGGAGATGAGAGGCTGGTAAGGAGAGGAGAGGCTGGAGAGGAGAGGCTGGTAAGGAGATGAGAGGCTGGTAAGGAGCTGAGAGGCAGGAGAGGAGAGGCTGGAAAGGAGAGGCTGGTAAGAAGCCGAGAGGCAGGAGAGGAGAGGCTGGAAAGGAGAGACTGGTAAGGAGCTGAGAGGCAGGAGAGGAGAGGCTGGAAAGGAGAGGCTGTTAAGGAGATGAGAGGCTGGTAAGGAGAGGAGAGGCTGGAAAGGAGAGGCTGGTAAGGAGATGAGAGGCTGGTAAGGAGCTGAGAGGCAGGAGAGGAGAGGCTGGAAAGGAGAGGCTGGTAAGGAGATGAGAGGCAGGAGAGGAGAGGCTGGAAAGGAGAGGCTGGTAAGGAGATGAGAGGCTGGTAAGGAGAGGAGAGGCTGGAGATGAGAGGCTGGTAAGGAGATGAGAGGCTGGTAAGGAGCTAAGAGGCAGGAGAGGATAGGCTGGAAAGGAGAGGCTGGTAAGGAGATGAGAGGCAGGAGAGGAGAGGCTGGAAAGGAGAGGCTGGTAAGGAGATGAGAGGCTGGTAAGGAGAGGAGGGGCTGGAGATGAGAGGCTGGTAAGGAGATGAGAGGCTGGTAAGGAGCTAAGAGGCAGGAGAGGAGAGGCTGGAAAGGAGAGGCTGGTAAGGAGATGAGAGGCTGGTAAGGAGCTGAGAGGCAGGAGAGGAGAGGCTGGAAAGGAGAGGCTGGTAAGGAGCTGAGAGGCAGGAGAGGAGAGGCTGGAAAGGAGAGGCTGGTAAGGAGATGAGAGGCTGGTAAGGAGCTGAGAGGCAGGAGAGGAGAGGCTGGAAAGGATAGGCTGGTAAGGAGAGGAGAGGCTGGTAAGGAGAGGCTGGGAAGGAGATGAGAGGCTGGTAAGGAGATGAGAGGCAGGAGAGGAGAGGCTGGAAAGGAGAGGCTGGTAAGGAGATGAGAGGCTGGTAAGGAGAGGAGAGGCTGGAAAGGAGAGGCTGGTAAGGAGATGAGAGGCTGGTAAGGAGATGAGAGGCAGGAGAGGAGAGGCTGGAAAGGAGAGGCTGGTAAGGAGCTGAGAGGCAGGAGAGGAGAGGCTGGAAAGGAGAGGCTGGTAAGGAGAGGAGAGGCTGGTAAGGAGCTGAGAGGCAGGAGAGGAGAGGCTAGAAAGGAGAGGCTGGTAAGGAGATGAGAGGCTGGTAAGGAGAGTAGAGGCTGGAAAGGAGAGGCTGGTAAGGAGATGAGAGGCTGGTAAGAAGCTGAGAGGCAGGAGAGGAGAGGCTGGAAAGGAGAGGCTGATAAGGAGAGGAGAGGCTGGTAAGGAGAGGCTGGTAAGGAGATGAGAGGCTGGTAAGGAGCTGAGAGGCAGGAGAGGAGAGGCTGGAAAGGAGAGGCTGGTAAGGAGATGAGAGGCTGGTAAAAAGAGGAGAGGCTGGAAAGGAGAGGCTGGTAAAGAGATGAGAGGCTGGTAAGGAGCTGAGAGGCAGGAGAGGAGAGGCTGGAAAGGAGAGGCTGGTAAGGAGATGAGAGGCAGGAGAGGAGAGGCTGGAAAGGAGAGGCTGGTAAGGAGATGAGAGGCTGGTAAGGAGAGGAGAGGCTGGAAAGGAGAGGCTGGTAAGGAGATGAGAGGCTGGTAAGGAGAGGAGAGGCTGGAAAGGAGAGGCTGGTAAAGAGATGAGAGGCTGGTAAGGAGCTGAGAGGCAGGAGAGAAGAGGCTGGAAAGGAGAGGCTGGTAAGGAGATTAGAGGCAGGAGAGGAGAGGCTGGAAAGGAGAGGCTGGTAAGGAGATGAGAGGCTGGTAAGGAGAGGAGAGGCTGGAAAGGAAAGGCTGGTAAGGAGAGGAGAGGCTGGAAAGGAGAGGCTGGTAAGGAGATGAGAGGCTGGTATGGAGAGGAGAGGCTGGTAAGGAGAGGCTGGTAAGGAGATGAGAGGCTGGTAAGGAGATGAGAGGCTGGTAAGGAGAGGCTGCGAAGGAGATGAGAGGCTGGTAAGGAGATGAGAGGCAGGAGAGGAGAGGCTGGAAAGGAGAGGCTGGTAAGGAGATGAGAGGCTGGTAAGGAGAGGAGAGGCTGGAAAGGAGAGGCTGGTAAGGAGATGAGAGGCTGGTAAGGAGATGAGAGGCAGGAGAGGAGAGGCTGGAAAGGAGAGGCTGGTAAGGAGCTGAGAGGCAGGAGAGGAGAGGCTGGAAAGGAGAGACTGGTAATGAGCTGAGAGGCAGGAGAGGAGAGGCTGGAAAGGAGAGGCTGGTAAGGAGAGGAGAGGCTGGTAAGGAGCTGAGAGGCAGGAGAGGAGAGGCTAGAAAGGAGAGGCTGGTAAGGAGATGAGAGGCTGGTAAGGAGAGTAAAGGCTGGAAAGGAGAGGCTGGTAAGGAGATGAGAGGCTGGTAAGAAGCTGAGAGGCAGGAGAGGAGAGGCTGGAAAGGAGAGGCTGGTAAGGAGAGGAGAGGCTGGTAAGGAGATGAGAGGCTGGTAAGGAGAGGCTGGTAAGGAGATGAGAGGCTGGTAAGGAGCTGAGAGGCAGGAGAGGAGAGGCTGGAAAGGAGAGGCTGGTAAGGAGATGAGAGGCTGGTGAGGAGAGGAGAGGCTGGAAAGGAGAGGCTGGTAAAGAGATGAGAGGCTGGTAAGGAGCTGAGAGGCAGGAGAGGAGAGGCTGGAAAGGAGAGGCTGGTAAGGAGATGAGAGGCAGAAGAGGAGAGGCTGGAAAGGAGAGGCTGGTAAGGAGATGAGAGGCTGGTAAGGAGAGGAGAGGCTGGAAAGGAGAGGCTGGTAAGGAGATGAGAGGCTGGTAAGGAGAGGAGAGGCTGGAAAGGAGAGGCTGGTAAAGAGATGAGAGGCTGGTAAGGAGCTGAGAGGCAGGAGAGAAGAGGCTGGAAAGGAGAGGCTGGTAAGGAGATTAGAGGCAGGAGAGGAGAGGCTGGAAAGGAGAGGCTGGTAAGGAGATGAGAGGCTGGTAAGGAGAGGAGAGGCTGGAAAGGAAAGGCTGGTAAGGAGAGGAGAGGCTGGAAAGGAGAGGCTGGTAAGGAGATGAGAGGCTGGTATGGAGAGGAGAGGCTGGAAAGGAGAGGCTGGTAAGGAGATGAGAGGCTGGAAAGGAGAGTAGAGGCTGGAAAGGAGAGGCTGGTAAGGAGAGGAGAGGCTGGTAAGGAGAGGAGAGGCTGGTAAGGAGAGGAGAGGCTGGTAAGGAGAGGCTGGGAAGGAGATGAGAGGCTGGTAAGGACCTGAGAGGCAGGAGAGGAGAGGCTGGAAAGGAGAGGCTGGTAAGGAGATGAGAGGCTGGTAAGGAGAGGAGAGGCTGGAGAGGAGAGGCTGGAAAGGAGATGAGAGGCTGGTAAGGAGCTGAGAGGCAGGAGAGGAGAGGCTGGAAAGGAGAGGCTGGTAAGAAGCCGAGAGGCAGGAGAGGAGAGGCTGGAAAGGAGAGACTGGTAAGGAGCTGAAAGGCAGGAGAGGAGAGGCTGGAAAGGAGAGGCTGTTAAGGAGATGAGAGGCTGGTAAGGAGAGGAGAGGCTGGAAAGGAGAGGCTGGTAAGGAGATGAGAGGCTGGTAAGGAGCTGAGAGGCAGGAGAGGAGAGGCTGGAAAGGAGAGGCTGGTAAGGAGATGAGAGGCAGGAGAGGAGAGGCTGGAAAGGAGAGGCTGGTAAGGAGATGAGAGGCTGGTAAGGAGAGGAGAGGCTGGAGATGAGAGGCTGGTAAGGAGATGAGAGGCTGGTAAGGAGCTGAGAGGCAGGAGAGGAGAGGCTGGAAAGGAGAGGCTGGTAAGGAGATGAGAGGCTGGTAAGGAGCTGAGAGGCAGGAGAGGAGAGGCTGGAAAGGAGAGGCTGGTAAGGAGATGAGAGGCTGGTAAGGAGCTGAGAGGCAGGAGAGGAGAGGCTGGAAAGGAGAGGCTGGTAAGGAGATGAGAGGCTGGTAAGGAGCTGAGAGGCAGGAGAGGAGAGGCTAGAAAGGAGAGGCTGGTAAGGAGATGAGAGGCTGGTAAGGAGAGTAGAGGCTGGAAAGGGGAGGCTGGTAAGGAGATGAGAGGCTGGTAAGAAGCTGAGAGGCAGGAGAGGAGAGGCTGGAAAGGAGAGGCTGGTAAGGAGAGGAGAGGCTGGAAAGGAGAGGCTGGTAAGGAGATGAGAGGCTGGTAAGGAGAGGCTGGGAAGGAGATGAGAGGCTGGTAAGGAGATGAGAGGCAGGAGAGGAGAGGCTGGAAAGGAGAGGCTGGTAAGGAGATGAGAGGCTGGTAAGGAGAGGAGAGGCTGGAAAGGAGAGGCTGGTAAGGAGATGAGAGGCTGGTAAGGAGATGAGAGGCAGGAGAGGAGAGGCTGGAAAGGAGAGGCTGGTAAGGAGCTGAGAGGCAGGAGAGGAGAGGCTGGAAAGGAGAGACTGGTAAGGAGCTGAGAGGCAGGAGAGGAGAGGCTGGAAAGGAGAGGCTGGTAAGGAGAGGAGAGGCTGGTAAGGAGAGGAGAGGCTGGTAAGGAGAGGCTGGGAAGGAGATGAGAGGCTGGTAAGGACCTGAGAGGCAGGAGAGGAGAGGCTGGAAAGGAGAGGCTGGTAAGGAGATGAGAGGCTGGTAAGGAGAGGAGAGGCTGGAAAGGAGAGGCTGGTAAGGAGATGAGAGGCTGGTAAGGAGCTGAGAGGCAGGAGAGGAGAGGCTGGAAAGGAGAGGCTGGTAAGAAGCCGAGAGGCAGGAGAGGAGAGGCTGGAAAGGAGAGACTGGTAAGGAGCTGAGAGGCAGGAGAGGAGAGGCTGGAAAGGAGAGGCTGGTAAGGAGATGAGAGGCTGGTAAGGAGAGGAGAGGCTGGAAAGGAGAGGCTGGTAAGGAGATGAGAGGCTGGTAAGGAGAGGAGAGGCTGGAAAGGAGAGGCTGGTAAGGAGATGAGAGGCTGGTAAGGAGCTGAGAGGCAGGAGAGGAGAGGCTGGAAAGGAGAGGCTGGTAAGGAGCTGAGAGGCAGGAGAGGAGAGGCTGGAAAGGAGAGACTGGTAAGGAGCTGAGAGGCAGGAGAGGAGAGGCTGGAAAGGAGAGGCTGGTAAGGAGAGGAGAGGCTGGTAAGGAGAGGAGAGGCTGGTAAGGAGAGGCTGGGAAGGAGATGAGAGGCTGGTAAGGACCTGAGAGGCAGGAGAGGAGAGGCTGGAAAGGAGAGGCTGGTAAGGAGATGAGAGGCTGGTAAGGAGAGGAGAGGCTGGAAAGGAGAGGCTGGTAAGGAGATGAGAGGCTGGTAAGGAGCTGAGAGGCAGGAGAGGAGAGGCTGGAAAGGAGAGGCTGGTAAGGAGATGAGAGGCAGGAGAGGAGAGGCTGGAAAGGAGAGGCTGGTAAGTAGATGAGAGGCTGGTAAGGAGAGGAGAGGCTGGAGATGAGAGGCTGGTAAGGAGATGAGAGGCTGGTAAGGAGATGAGAGGCAGGAGAGGAGAGGCTGGAAAGGAGAGGCTGGTAAGGAGATGAGAGGCTGGTAAGGAGCTGAGAGGCAGGAGAGGAGAGGCTGTAAAGGAGAGGCTGGTAAGGAGATGAGAGGCTGGTAAGGACCTGAGAGGCAGGAGAGGAGAGGCTGGAAAGGAGAGGTTGGTAAGGAGATGAGAGGCTGGTAAGGAGAGGAGAGGCTGGAGAGGAGAGGCTGGAAAGGAGATGAGAGGCTGGTAAGGAGCTGAGAGGCAGGAGAGGAGAGGCTGGAAAGGAGAGGCTGGTAAGAAGCCGAGAGGCAGGAGAGGAGAGGCTGGAAAGGAGAGACTGGTAAGGAGCTGAAAGGCAGGAGAGGAGAGGCTGGAAAGGAGAGGCTGTTAAGGAGATGAGAGGCTGGTAAGGAGAGGAGAGGCTGGAAAGGAGAGGCTGGTAAGGAGATGAGAGGCTGGTAAGGAGCTGAGAGGCAGGAGAGGAGAGGCTGGAAAGGAGAGGCTGGTAAGGAGATGAGAGGCAGGAGAGGAGAGGCTGGAAAGGAGAGGCTGGTAAGGAGATGAGAGGCTGGTAAGGAGAGGAGAGGCTGGAGATGAGAGGCTGGTAAGGAGATGAGAGGCTGGTAAGGAGCTGAGAGGCAGGAGAGGAGAGGCTGGAAAGGAGAGGCTGGTAAGGAGATGAGAGGCTGGTAAGGAGCTGAGAGGCAGGAGAGGAGAGGCTGGAAAGGAGAGGCTGGTAAGGAGATGAGAGGCTGGTAAGGAGCTGAGAGGCAGGAGAGGAGAGGCTGGAAAGGAGAGGCTGGTAAGGAGATGAGAGGCTGGTAAGGAGCTGAGAGGCAGGAGAGGAGAGGCTAGAAAGGAGAGGCTGGTAAGGAGATGAGAGGCTGGTAAGGAGAGTAGAGGCTGGAAAGGGGAGGCTGGTAAGGAGATGAGAGGCTGGTAAGAAGCTGAGAGGCAGGAGAGGAGAGGCTGGAAAGGAGAGGCTGGTAAGGAGAGGAGAGGCTGGAAAGGAGAGGCTGGTAAGGAGATGAGAGGCTGGTAAGGAGAGGCTGGGAAGGAGATGAGAGGCTGGTAAGGAGATGAGAGGCAGGAGAGGAGAGGCTGGAAAGGAGAGGCTGGTAAGGAGATGAGAGGCTGGTAAGGAGAGGAGAGGCTGGAAAGGAGAGGCTGGTAAGGAGATGAGAGGCTGGTAAGGAGATGAGAGGCAGGAGAGGAGAGGCTGGAAAGGAGAGGCTGGTAAGGAGCTGAGAGGCAGGAGAGGAGAGGCTGGAAAGGAGAGACTGGTAAGGAGCTGAGAGGCAGGAGAGGAGAGGCTGGAAAGGAGAGGATGGTAAGGAGAGGAGAGGCTGGTAAGGAGAGGAGAGGCTGGTAAGGAGAGGCTGGGAAGGAGATGAGAGGCTGGTAAGGACCTGAGAGGCAGGAGAGGAGAGGCTGGAAAGGAGAGGCTGGTAAGGAGATGAGAGGCTGGTAAGGAGAGGAGAGGCTGGAAAGGAGAGGCTGGTAAGGAGATGAGAGGCTGGTAAGGAGCTGAGAGGCAGGAGAGGAGAGGCTGGAAAGGAGAGGCTGGTAAGAAGCCGAGAGGCAGGAGAGGAGAGGCTGGAAAGGAGAGACTGGTAAGGAGCTGAGAGGCAGGAGAGGAGAGGCTGGAAAGGAGAGGCTGGTAAGGAGATGAGAGGCTGGTAAGGAGAGGAGAGGCTGGAAAGGAGAGGCTGGTAAGGAGATGAGAGGCTGGTAAGGAGAGGAGAGGCTGGAAAGGAGAGGCTGGTAAGGAGATGAGAGGCTGGTAAGGAGCTGAGAGGCAGGAGAGGAGAGGCTGGAAAGGAGAGGCTGGTAAGGAGCTGAGAGGCAGGAGAGGAGAGGCTGGAAAGGAGAGACTGGTAAGGAGCTGAGAGGCAGGAGAGGAGAGGCTGGAAAGGAGAGGCTGGTAAGGAGAGGAGAGGCTGGTAAGGAGAGGAGAGGCTGGTAAGGAGAGGCTGGGAAGGAGATGAGAGGCTGGTAAGGACCTGAGAGGCAGGAGAGGAGAGGCTGGAAAGGAGAGGCTGGTAAGGAGATGAGAGGCTGGTAAGGAGAGGAGAGGCTGGAAAGGAGAGGCTGGTAAGGAGATGAGAGGCTGGTAAGGAGCTGAGAGGCAGGAGAGGAGAGGCTGGAAAGGAGAGGCTGGTAAGGAGATGAGAGGCAGGAGAGGAGAGGCTGGAAAGGAGAGGCTGGTAAGTAGATGAGAGGCTGGTAAGGAGAGGAGAGGCTGGAGATGAGAGGCTGGTAAGGAGATGAGAGGCTGGTAAGGAGCTGAGAGGCAGGAGAGGAGAGGCTGGAAAGGAGAGGCTGGTAAGGAGATGAGAGGCTGGTAAGGAGCTGAGAGGCAGGAGAGGAGAGGCTGTAAAGGAGAGGCTGGTAAGGAGATGAGAGGCTGGTAAGGAGCTGAGAGGCAGGAGAGGAGAGGCTGGAAAGGAGAGGCTGGTAAGGAGATGAGAGGCTGGTAAGGAGCTGAGAGGCAGGAGAGGAGAGGCTAGAAAGGAGAGGCTGGTAAGGAGATGAGAGGCTGGTAAGGAGAGTAGAGGCTGGAAAGGAGAGGCTGGTAAGGAGATGACAGGCTGGTAAGAAGCTGAGAGGCAGGAGAGGAGAGGCTGGAAAGGAGAGGCTGGTAAGGAGAGGAGAGGCTGGTAAGGAGATGAGAGGCTGGTAAGGAGAGGCTGGTAAGGAGATGAGAGGCTGGTAAGGAGCTGAGAGGCAGGAGAGGAGAGGCTGGAAAGGAGAGGCTGGTAAGGAGATGAGAGGCTGGTAAGGAGAGGAGAGGCTGGAAAGGAGAGGCTGGTAAAGAGATGAGAGGCTGGTAAGGAGCTGAGAGGCAGGAGAGGAGAGGCTGGAAAGGAGAGGCTGGTAAGGAGATGAGAGGCAGGAGAGGAGAGGCTGGAAAGGAGAGGCTGGTAAGGAGAGGAGAGGCTGGAAAGGAGAGGCTGGTAAGGAGATGAGAGGCTGGTATGGAGAGGAGAGGCTGGAAAGGAGAGGCTGGTAAGGAGATGAGAGGCTGGTAAGGAGAGTAGAGGCTGGAAAGGAGAGTAGAGGCTGGAAAGGAGAGGCTGGTAAGGAGATGAGAGGCTGGTAAGGAGAGGCTGGGAAGGAGATGAGAGGCTGGTAAGGAGCTGAGAGGCAGGAGAGGAGAGGCTGGAAAGGAGAGGCTGGTAAGGAGATGAGAGGCTGGTAAGGAGAGGAGAGGCTGGAAAGGAGAGACTGGTAAGGAGCTGAGAGGCAGGAGAGGAGAGGCTGGAAAGGAGAGGCTGGTAAGGAGAGGAGAGGCTGGTAAGGAGAGGAGAGGCTGGTAAGGAGAGGCTGGGAAGGAGATGAGAGGCTGGTAAGGACCTGAGAGGCAGGAGAGGAGAGGCTGGAAAGGAGAGGCTGGTAAGGAGATGAGAGGCTGGTAAGGAGAGGAGAGGCTGGAAAGGAGAGGCTGGTAAGGAGATGAGAGGCTGGTAAGGAGCTGAGAGGCAGGAGAGGAGAGGCTGGAAAGGAGAGGCTGGTAAGAAGCCGAGAGGCAGGAGAGAAGAGGCTGGAAAGGAGAGACTGGTAAGGAGCTGAGAGGCAGGAGAGGAGAGGCTGGAAAGGAGAGGCTGGTAAGGAGATGAGAGGCTGGTAAGGAGAGGAGAGGCTGGAAAGGAGAGGCTGGTAAGGAGATGAGAGGCTGGTAAGGAGAGGAGAGGCTGTAAAGGAGAGGCTGGTAAGGAGATGAGAGGCTGGTAAGGAGCTGAGAGGCAGGAGAGGAGAGGCTGGAAAGGAGAGGCTGGTAAGGAGATGAGAGGCTGGTAAGGAGCTGAGAGGCAGGAGAGGAGAGGCTAGAAAGGAGAGGCTGGTAAGGAGATGAGAGGCTGGTAAGGAGAGTAGAGGCTGGAGAGGAGAGGCTGGTAAGGAGATGAGAGGCTGGTAAGAAGCTGAGAGGCAGGAGAGGAGAGGCTGGAAAGGAGAGGCTGGTAAGGAGAGGAGAGGCTGGTAAGGAGATGAGAGGCTGGTAAGGAGAGGCTGGTAAGGAGATGAGAGGCTGGTAAGGAGCTGAGAGGCAGGAGAGGAGAGGCTGGAAAGGAGAGGCTGGTAAGGAGATGAGAGGCTGGTAAGGAGAGGAGAGGCTGGAAAGGAGAGGCTGGTAAAGAGATGAGAGGCTTGTAAGGAGCTGAGAGGCAGGAGAGAAGAGGCTGGAAAGGAGAGGCTGGTAAGGAGATTAGAGGCAGGAGAGGAGAGGCTGGAAAGGAGAGGCTGGTAAGGAGATGAGAGGCTGGTAAGGAGAGGAGAGGCTGGAAAGGAGAGGCTGGTAAGGAGAGGAGAGGCTGGAAAGGAGAGGCTGGTAAGGAGATGAGAGGCTGGTATGGAGAGGAGAGGCTGGAAAGGAGAGGCTGGTAAGGAGATGAGAGGCTGGTAAGGAGAGTAGAGGCTGGAAAGGAGAGTAGAGGCTGGAAAGGAGAGGCTGGTAAGGAGATGAGAGGCTGGTAAGGAGAGGCTGGGAAGGAGATGAGAGGCTGGTAAGGAGCTGAGAGGCAGGAGAGGAGAGGCTGGAAAGGAGAGGCTGGTAAGGAGATGAGAGGCTGGTAAGGAGAGGAGAGGCTGGAAAAGAGAGGCTGGTAAGGAGATGAGAGGCTGGTAAGGAGCTGAGAGGCAGGAGAGGAGAGGCTGGAAAGGAGAGTCTGGTAAGGAGCTGAGAGGCAGGAGAGGAGAGGCTGGAAAGGAGAGACTGGTAAGGAGCTGAGAGGCAGGAGAGGAGAGTCTGGAAAGGAGAGGCTGGTAAGGAGAGGAGAGGCTGGTAAGGAGAGGCTGGGAAGGAGATGAGAGGCTGGTAAGGACCTGAGAGGCAGGAGAGGAGAGGCTGGAAAGGAGAGGCTGGTAAGGAGATGAGAGGCTGGTAAGGAGAGGAGAGGCTGGAAAGGAGAGGCTGGTAAGGAGATGAGAGGCTGGTAAGGAGCTGAGAGGCAGGAGAGGAGAGGCTGGAAAGGAGAGGCTGGTAAGAAGCCAAGAGGCAGGAGAGGAGAGGCTGGAAAGGAGAGACTGGTAAGGAGCTGAGAGGCAGGAGAGGAGAGGCTGGAAAGGAGAGGCTGGTAAGGAGATGAGAGGCTGGTAAGGAGAGGAGAGGCTGGAAAGGAGAGGCTGGTAAGGAGATGAGAGGCTGGTAAGGAGAGGAGAGGCTGGAAAGGAGAGGCTGGTAAGGAGATGAGAGGCTGGTAAGGAGCTGAGAGGCAGGAGAGGAGAGGCTGGAAAGGAGAGGCTGGTAAGGAGCTGAGAGGCAGGAGAGGAGAGGCTGGAAAGGAGAAACTGGAAAGGAGAAACTGGTAAGGAGCTGAGAGGCAGGAGAAGAGAGGCTGGAAAGGAGAGGCTGGTAAGGAGAGGAGAGGCTGGTAAGGAGAGGAGAGGCTGGTAAGGAGAGGCTGGGAAGGAGATGAGAGGCTGGTAAGGACCTGAGAGGCAGGAGAGGAGAGGCTGGAAAGGAGAGGCTGGTAAGGAGATGAGAGGCTGGTAAGGAGAGGAGAGGCTGGAGAGGAGAGGCTGGAAAGGAGATGAGAGGCTGGTAAGGAGCTGAGAGGCAGGAGAGGAGAGGCTGGAAAGGAGAGGCTGGTAAGAAGCCGAGAGGCAGGAGAGGAGAGGCTGGAAAGGAGAGACTGGTAAGGAGCTGAGAGGCAGGAGAGGAGAGGCTGGAAAGGAGAGGCTGTTAAGGAGATGAGAGGCTGGTAAGGAGAGGAGAGGCTGGAAAGGAGAGGCTGGTAAGGAGATGAGAGGCTGGTAAGGAGCTGAGAGGCTGGAAAGGAGAGGCTGGTAAGGAGATGAGAGGCTGGTAAGGAGCTGAGAGGCAGGAGAGGAGAGGCTGGAAAGGAGAGGCTGGTAAGGAGATGAGAGGCTGGTAAGGAGCTGAGAGGCAGGAGAGGAGAGGCTTGAAAGGAGAGGCTGGTAAGGAGATGAGAGGCTGGTAAGGAGCTGAGAGGCAGGAGAGGAGAGGCTAGAAAGGAGAGGCTGGTAAGGAGATGAGAGGCTGGTAAGGAGAGTAGAGGCTGGAAAGGAGAGGCTGGTAAGGAGATGAGAGGCTGGTAAGAAGCTGAGAGGCAGGAGAGGAGAGGCTGGAAAGGAGAGGCTGGTAAGGAGAGGAGAGGCTGGTAAGGAGATGAGAGGCTGGTAAGGAGATGAGAGGCTGGTAAGGAGCTGAGAGGCAGGAGAGGAGAGGCTGGAAAGGAGAGGCTGGTAAGGAGATGAGAGGCTGGTAAGGAGCTGAGAGGCATGAGAGGAGAGGCTAGAAAGGAGAGGCTGGTAAGGAGATGAGAGGCTGGTAAGGAGAGTAGAGGCTGGAAAGGAGAGGCTGGTAAGGAGATGAGAGGCTGGTAAGAAGCTGAGAGGCAGGAGAGGAGAGGCTGGAAAGGAGAGGCTGGTAAGGAGAGAAGAGGCTGGTAAGGAGATGAGAGGCTGGTAAGGAGATGAGAGGCTGGTAAGGAGCTGAGAGGCAGGAGAGGAGAGGCTGGAAAGGAGAGGCTGGTAAGGAGATGAGAGGCTGGTAAGGAGAGGAGAGGCTGGAAAGGAGAGGCTGGTAAAGAGATGAGAGGCTGGTAAGGAGCTGAGAGGCAGGAGAGGAGAGGCTGGAAAGGAGAGGCTGGTAAGGAGATGAGAGGCTGGTAAGGAGAGGAGAGGCTGGAAAGGAGAGGCTGGTAAGGAGAGGAGAGGCTGGAAAGGAGAGGCTGGTAAGGAGATGAGAGGCTGGTAAGGAGCTGAGAGGCAGGAGAAGAGAGGATGGAAAGGAGAGGCTGGTAAGGAGATGAGAGGCAGGGGAGGAGAGGCTGGAAAGGAGAGGCTGGTAAGGAGATGAGAGGCTGGTAAGGAGAGGAGAGGCTGGAGATGAGAGGCTGGTAAGGAGTTGAGAGGCTGGTAAGGAGCTGAGAGGCAGGAGAGGAGAGGCTGGTAAGGAGAGGAGAGGCTGGTAAGGAGGAGAGGCTGGAAAGGAGAGGCTGGTAAGGAGATGAGAGGCTGGTAAGGAGCTGAGAGGCAGGAGAGGAGAGGCTGGAAAGGAGAGGCTGGTAAGGAGCTGAGAGGCAGGAGAGGAGAGGCTGGAAAGGAGAGGCTGGTAAGGAGATGAGAGGCTGGTAAGGAGAGTAGAGGCTGGAAAGGAGAGGCTGGAAAGGAGATGAGAGGCTGTAAGAAGCTGAGAGGCAGGAGAGGAGAGGCTGGAAAGGAGAGGCTGGTAAGGAGAGGAGAGGCTGGTAAGGAGATGAGAGGCTGGTAAGGAGAGGCTGGTAAGGAGATGAGAGGCTGGTAAGGAGCTGAGAGGCAGGAGAGGTGAGGCTGGAAAGGAGAGGCTGGTAAGGAGATGAGAGGCTGGTAAGGAGCTGAGAGGCAGGAGAGGAGAGGCTGGAAAGGAGAGGCTGGAAAGGAGATGAGAGGCTGGTAAGGAGCTGAGAGGCAGGAGAGGAGAGGCTGGAAAGGAGAGGCTGGTAAGGAGATGAGAGGCAGGAGAGGAGAGGCTAGAAAGGAGATGAGAGGCTGGTAAGGAGATGAGAGGCAGGAGAGGAGAGGCTGGAAAGCAGAGGCTGGTAAGGAGAGGAGAGGCTGGAAAGGAGAGGCTGGTAAGGAGACGAGAGGCTGGTAAGGAGCTGAGAGGCAGGAGAGGAGAGGCTGGAAAGGAGAGGCTGGTAAGGAGATGAGAGGCTGGTAAGGAGAGAAGAGGCTGGAAAGGAGAGGCTGGTAAGGAGATGAGAGGCTGTAAGAACCTGAGAGGCAGGAGAGGAGTGGCTGGAAAGGAGAGGCTGGTAAGGAGAGGAGAGGCTGGTAAGGAGATGAGAGGCTGGTAAGGAGAGGCTGGTAAGGAGATGAGAGGCTGGTAAGGAGCTGAGAGGCAGGAGAGGAGAGGCTGGAAAGGAGAGGCTGGTAAGGAGATGAGAGGCTGGTAAGGAGCTGAGAGGCAGGAGAGGAGAGGCTGGAAAGGAGAGGCTGGTAAGGAGACGAGAGGCTGGTAAGGAGCTGAGAGGCTGGTAAGGAGCTGAGAGGCAGGAGAGGAGAGGCTGGAAAGGAGAGGCTGGAAAGGAGCTGAGAGCCAGGAGAGGAGAGGCTGGAAAGGAGAGGCTGGTAAGGAGAGGAGAGGCTGGTAAGGAGAGGCTGGTAAGGAGATGAGAGGCAGGAGAGGAGAGGCTGGAAAGGAGAGGCTGGTAAGGAGATGAGAGGCAGGAGAGGAGAGGCTGGAAAACAGAGGCTGGTAAGGAGAGGAGAGGCTGGAAAGGAGAGGCTGGTAAGGAGACGAGAGGCTGGTAAGGAGCTGAGAGGCTGGTAAGGAGCTGAGAGGCAGGAGAGGAGAGGCTGGAAAGGAGAGGCTGGTAAGGAGCTGAGAGGCAGGAGAGGAGAGGCTGGAAAGGAGAGGCTGGTAAGGAGAGGAGAGGCTGGTAAGGAGAGGAGAGGCTGGTAAGGAGAGGCTGGTAAGGAGATGAGAGGCTGGTAAGGAGCTGAGAGGCAGGAGAGGAGGGGCTGGAAAGGAGAGGCTGGTAAGGAGATGAGAGGCTGGTAAGGAGAGGAGAGGCTGGAAAGGAGAGGCTGGTAAGGAGATGAGAGGCTGGTAAGGAGCTGAGAGGCAGGAGAGGAGAGGCTGGAAAGGAGAGGCTGGTAAGAAGCCGAGAGGCAGGAGAGGAGAGGCTGGAAAGGAGAGACTGGTAAGGAGCTGAGAGGCAGGAGAGGAGAGGCTGGAAAGGAGAGGCTGGTAAGGAGATGAGAGGCTGGTAAGGAGAGGAGAGGCTGGAAAGGAGAGGCTGGTAAGGAGATGAGAGGCTGGTAAGGAGCTGAGAGGCAGGAGAGGAGAGGCTGGAAAGGAGAGGCTGGTAAGGAGATGAGAGGCAGGAGAGGAGAGGCTGGTAAGGAGATGAGAGGCTGGTAAGGAGAGGAGAGGCTGGAGATGAGAGGCTGGTAAGGAGATGAGAGGCTGGTAAGGAGCTGAGAGGCAGGAGAGGAGAGACTGGAAAGGAGAGGCTGGTAAGGAGATGAGAGGCTGGTAAGGAGCTGAGAGGCAGGAGAGGAGAGATTGGAAAGGAGAGGCTGGTAAGGAGATGAGAGGCTGGTAAGGAGCTGAGAGGCAGGAGAGGAGAGGCTAGAAAGGAGAGGCTGGTAAGGAGATGAGAGGCTGGTAAGGAGAGTAGAGGCTGGAAAGGAGAGGCTGGTAAGGTGATGAGAGGCTGGTAAGAAGCTGAGAGGCATTAGAGGAGAGGCTGGAAAGGTGAGGCTGGTAAGGAGAGGAGAGGCTGGTAAGGAGATGAGAGGCTGGTAAGGAGAGGCTGGTAAGGAGATGAGAGGCTGGTAAGGAGCTGAGAGGCAGGAGAGGAGAGGCTGGAAAGGAGAGGCTGGTAAGGAGATGAGAGGCTGGTAAGGAGAGGAGAGGCTGGAAAGGAGAGGCTGGTAAAGAGATGAGAGGCTGGTAAGGAGCTGAGAGGCAGGAGAGGAAAGGCTGGAAAGGAGAGGCTGGTAAGGAGATGAGAGGCAGGAGAGGAGAGGCTGGAAAGGAGAGGCTGGTAAGGAGATGAGAGGCAGGAGAGGAGAGGCTGGAAAGGAGAGGCTGGTAAGGAGATGAGAGGCTGGTAAGGAGAGGAGAAGCTGGAGATGAGAGGCTGGTAAGGAGATGAGAGGCTGGTAAGGAGCTGAGAGGCAGGAGAGGAGAGGCTGGAAAGGAGAGGCTGGTAAGGAGATGAGAGGCTGGTAAGGAGCTGAGAGGCAGGAGAGGAGAGGCTGGAAAGGAGAGGCTGGTAAGGAGATGAGAGGCTGGTAAGGAGCTGAGAGGCAGGAGAGGAGAGGCTGGAAAGGAGAGGCTGGTAAGGAGATGAGAGGCTGGTAAGGAGCTGAGAGGCAGGAGAGGAGAGGCTAGAAAGGAGAGGCTGGTAAGGAGATGAGAGGCTGGTAAGGAGAGTAGAGGCTGGAAAGGAGAGGCTGGTAAGGAGATGAGAGGCTGGTAAGAAGCTGAGAGGCAGGAGAGGAGAGGCTGGAAAGGAGAGGCTGGTAAGGAGAGGAGAGGCTGGTAAGGAGATGAGAGGCTGGTAAGGAGATGAGAGGCTGGTAAGGAGCTGAGAGGCAGGAGAGGAGAGGCTGGAAAGGAGAGGCTGGTAAGGAGATGAGAGGCTGGTAAGGAGCTGAGAGGCATGAGAGGAGAGGCTAGAAAGGAGAGGCTGGTAAGGAGATGAGAGGCTGGTAAGGAGAGTAGAGGCTGGAAAGGAGAGGCTGGTAAGGAGATGAGAGGCTGGTAAGAAGCTGAGAGGCAGGAGAGGAGAGGCTGGAAAGGAGAGGCTGGTAAGGAGAGAAGAGGCTGGTAAGGAGATGAGAGGCTGGTAAGGAGATGAGAGGCTGGTAAGGAGCTGAGAGGCAGGAGAGGAGAGGCTGGAAAGGAGAGGCTGGTAAGGAGATGAGAGGCTGGTAAGGAGAGGAGAGGCTGGAAAGGAGAGGCTGGTAAAGAGATGAGAGGCTGGTAAGGAGCTGAGAGGCAGGAGAGGAGAGGCTGGAAAGGAGAGGCTGGTAAGGAGATGAAAGGCAGGAGAGGAGAGGCTGGAAAGGAGAGGCTGGTAAGGAGATGAGAGGCTAGTAAGGAGAGGAGAGGCTGGAAAGGAGAGGCTGGTAAGGAAATGAGAGGCTGGCAAGGAGAGGAGAGGCTGGAAAGGAGAGGCTGGTAAGGAGCTGAGAGGCAGGAGAGGAGAGGCTGGAAAGGAGAGGCTGGTAAGGAGATGAGAGGCAGGAGAGGAGAGGCTGGAAAGGAGAGGCTGGTAAGGAGATGAGAGGCTGGTAAGGAGAGGAGAGGCTGGAAAGGAGAGGCTGGTAAGGAGAGGAGAGGCTGGAAAGGAGAGGCTGGTAAGGAGATGAGAGGCTGGTAAGGAGCTGAGAGGCAGGAGAAGAGAGGATGGAAAGGAGAGGCTGGTAAGGAGATGAGAGGCAGGGGAGGAGAGGCTGGAAAGGAGAGGCTGGTAAGGAGATGAGAGGCTGGTAAGGAGAGGAGAGGCTGGAGATGAGAGGCTGGTAAGGAGTTGAGAGGCTGGTAAGGAGCTGAGAGGCAGGAGAGGAGAGGCTGGTAAGGAGAGGAGAGGCTGGTAAGGAGGAGAGGCTGGAAAGGAGAGGCTGGTAAGGAGATGAGAGGCTGGTAAGGAGCTGAGAGGCAGGAGAGGAGAGGCTGGAAAGGAGAGGCTGGTAAGGAGCTGAGAGGCAGGAGAGGAGAGGCTGGAAAGGAGAGGCTGGTAAGGAGATGAGAGGCTGGTAAGGAGAGTAGAGGCTGGAAAGGAGAGGCTGGTAAGGAGATGAGAGGCTGTAAGAAGCTGAGAGGCAGGAGAGGAGAGGCTGGAAAGGAGAGGCTGGTAAGGAGAGGAGAGGCTGGTAAGGAGATGAGAGGCTGGTAAGGAGAGGCTGGTAAGGAGATGAGAGGCTGGTAAGTAGCTGAGAGGCAGGAGAGGAGAGGCTGGAAAGGAGAGGCTGGTAAGGAGATGAGAGGCTGGTAAGGAGCTGAGAGGCAGGAGAGGAGAGGCTGGAAAGGAGAGGCTGGAAAGGAGATGAGAGGCTGGTAAGGAGCTGAGAGGCAGGAGAGGAGAGGCTGGAAAGGAGAGGCTGGTAAGGAGATGAGAGGCAGGAGAGGAGAGGCTAGAAAGGAGATGAGAGGCTGGTAAGGAGATGAGAGGCAGGAGAGGAGAGGCTGGAAAGCAGAGGCTGGTAAGGAGAGGAGAGGCTGGAAAGGAGAGGCTGGTAAGGAGACGAGAGGCTGGTAAGGAGCTGAGAGGCAGGAGAGGAGAGGCTGGAAAGGAGAGGCTGGTAAGGAGATGAGAGGCTGGTAAGGAGAGAAGAGGCTGGAAAGGAGAGGCTGGTAAGGAGATGAGAGGCTGTAAGAACCTGAGAGGCAGGAGAGGAGAGGTTGGAAAGGAGAGGCTGGTAAGGAGAGGAGAGGCTGGTAAGGAGATGAGAGGCTGGTATGGAGAGGCTGGTAAGGAGATGAGAGGCTGGTAAGGAGCTGAGAGGCAGGAGAGGAGAGGCTGGAAAGGAGAGGCTGGTAAGGAGATGAGAGGCTGGTAAGGAGCTGAGAGGCAGGAGAGTAGAGGCTGGAAAGGAGAGGCTGGTAAGGAGATGAGAGGCAGGAGAGGAGAGGCTGGAAAGGAGAGGCTGGTAAGGAGATGAGAGGCAGGAGAGGAGAGGCTGGAAAGCAGAGGCTGGTAAGGAGAGGAGAGGCTGGAAAGGAGAGGCTGGTAAGGAGACGAGAGGCTGGTAAGGAGCTGAGAGGCTGGTAAGGAGCTGAGAGGCAGGAGAGGAGAGGCTGGAAAGGAGAGGCTGGAAAGGAGCTGAGAGCCAGGAGAGGAGAGGCTGGAAAGGAGAGGCTGGTAAGGAGAGGAGAGGCTGGTAAGGAGAGGCTGGTAAGGAGATGAGAGGCAGGAGAGGAGAGGCTGGAAAGGAGAGGCTGGTAAGGAGATGAGAGGCAGGAGAGGAGAGGCTGGAAAGCAGAGGCTGGTAAGGAGAGGAGAGGCTGGAAAGAAGAGGCTGGTAAGGAGACGAGAGGCTGGTAAGGAGCTGAGAGGCTGGTAAGGAGCTGAGAGGCAGGAGAGGAGAGGCTGGAAAGGAGAGGCTGGTAAGGAGCTGAGAGGCAGGAGAGGAGAGGCTGGAAAGGAGAGGCTGGTAAGGAGAGGAGAGGCTGGTAAGGAGAGGAGAGGCTGGTAAGGAGAGGCTGGTAAGGAGATGAGAGGCTGGTAAGGAGCTGAGAGGCAGGAGAGGAGGGGCTGGAAAGGAGAGGCTGGTAAGGAGATGAGAGGCTGGTAAGGAGAGGAGAGGCTGGAAAGGAGAGGCTGGTAAGGAGATGAGAGGCTGGAAAGGAGAGGCTGGTAAGGAGATGAGAGGCTGGTAAGGAGCTGAGAGGCAGGAGAGGAGAGGCTGGAAAGGAGAGGCTGGTAAGAAGCCGAGAGGCAGGAGAGGAGAGGCTGGAAAGGAGAGACTGGTAAGGAGCTGAGAGGCAGGAGAGGAGAGGCTGGAAAGGAGAGGCTGGTAAGGAGATGAGAGGCTGGTAAGGAGAGGAGAGGCTGGAAAGGAGAGGCTGGTAAGGAGATGAGAGGCTGTAAGAACCTGAGAGGCAGGAGAGGAGAGGCTGGAAAGGAGAGGCTGGTAAGGAGAGGAGAGGCTGGTAAGGAGATGAGAGGCTGGTATGGAGAGGCTGGTAAGGAGATGAGAGGCTGGTAAGGAGCTGAGAGGCAGGAGAGGAGAGGCTGGAAAGGAGAGGCTGGTAAGGAGATGAGAGGCAGGAGAGGAGAGGCTGGAAAGGAGAGGCTGGTAAGGAGATGAGAGGCTGGTAAGGAGAGGAGAGGCTGGAGATGAGAGGCTGGTAAGGAGATGAGAGGCTGGTAAGGAGCTGAGAGGCAGGAGAGGAGAGGCTGGAAAGGAGAGGCTGGTAAGGAGATGAGAGGCTGGTAAGGAGCTGAGAGGCAGGAGAGGAGAGATTGGAAAGGAGAGGCTGGTAAGGAGATGAGAGGCTGGTAAGGAGCTGAGAGGCAGGAGAGGAGAGGCTAGAAAGGAGAGGCTGGTAAGGAGATGAGAGGCTGGTAAGGAGAGTAGAGGCTGGAAAGGAGAGGCTGGTAAGGTGATGAGAGGCTGGTAAGAAGCTGAGAGGCAGGAGAGGAGAGGCTGGAAAGGTGAGGCTGGTAAGGAGAGGAGAGGCTGGTAAGGAGATGAGAGGCTGGTAAGGAGAGGCTGGTAAGGAGATGAGAGGCTGGTAAGGAGCTGAGAGGCAGGAGAGGAGAGGCTGGAAAGGAGAGGCTGGTAAGGAGATGAGAGGCTGGTAAGGAGAGGAGAGGCTGGAAAGGAGAGGCTGGTAAAGAGATGAGAGGCTGGTAAGGAGCTGAGAGGCAGGAGAGGAGAGGCTGGAAAGGAGAGGCTGGTAAGGAGATGAGAGGCAGGAGAGGAGAGGCTGGAAAGGAGAGGCTGGTAAGGAGATGAGAGGCTGGTAAGGAGAGGAGAGGCTGGAAAGGAGAGGCTGGTAAGGAGATGAGAGGCTGGTATGGAGAGGAGAGGCTGGACAGGAGAGGCTGGTAAAGAGATGAGAGGCTGGTAAGGAGCTGAGAGGCAGGAGAGGAGAGGCTGGAAAGGAGAGGCTGGTAAGGAGATGAGAGGCAGGAGAGGAGAGGCTGGAAAGGAGAGGCTGGTAAGGAGATGAGAGGCAGGTAAGGAGAGGAGAGGCTGGAAAGGAGAGGCTGGTAAGGAGATGAGAGGCTGGTAAGGAGCTGAGAGGTAGGAGAGGAGAGGCTGGAAAGGAGAGGCTGGTAAGGAGCTGAGAGGCAGGAGAGGAGAGGCTGGAAAGGAGAGACTGGTAAGGAGCTGAGAGGCAGGAGAGGAGAGGCTGGAAAGGAGAGGCTGGTAAGGAGAGGAGAGGCTGGTAAGGAGAGGAGAGGCTGATAAGGAGAGGCTGGGAAGGAGATGAGAGGCTGGTAAGGACCTGAGAGGCAGGAGAGGAGAGGCTGGAAAGGAGAGGCTGGTAAGGAGATGAGAGGCTGGTAAGGAGAGGAGAGGCTGGAAAGGAGAGGCTGGTAAGGAGATGAGAGGCTGGTAAGGAGCTGAGAGGCAGGAGAGGAGAGGCTGGAAAGGAGAGGCTGGTAAGAAGCCAAGAGGCAGGAGAGGAGAGGCTGGAAAGGAGAGACTGGTAAGGAGCTGAGAGGCAGGAGAGGAGAGGCTGGAAAGGAGAGGCTGTTAAGGAGATGAGAGGCTGGTAAGGAGAGGAGAGGCTGGAAAGGAGAGGCTGGTAAGGAGATGAGAGGCTGGTAAGGAGCTGAGAGGCAGGAGAGGAGAGGCTGGAAAGGAGAGGCTGGTAAGGAGATGAGAGGCAGGAGAGGAGAGGCTGGAAAGGAGAGGCTGGTAAGGAGATGAGAGGCTGGTAAGGAGAGGAGAGGCTGGAGATGAGAGGCTGGTAAGGAGATGAGAGGCTGGTAAGGAGCTGAGAGGCAGGAGAGGAGAGGCTGGAAAGGAGAGGCTGGTAAGGAGATGAGAGGCTGTTAAGGAGCTGAGAGGCAGGAGAGGAGAGGCTGGAAAGGAGAGGCTGGTAAGGAGATGAGAGGCTGGTAAGGAGCTGAGAGGCAGGAGAGGAGAGGCTGGAAAGGAGAGGCTGGAAAGGAGATGAGAGGCTGGTAAGGAGCTGAGAGGCAGGAGAGGAGAGGCTAGAAAGGAGAGGCTGGTAAGGAGATGAGAGGCTGGTAAGGAGAGTAGAGGCTGGAAAGGAGAGGCTGGTAAGGAGATGAGAGGCTGGTAAGAAGCTGAGAGGCAGGAGAGGAGAGGCTGGAAAGGAGAGGCTGGTAAGGAGAGGAGAGGCTGGTAAGGAGATGAGAGGCTGGTAAGGAGAGGCTGGTAAGGAGATGAGAGGCTGGTAAGGAGCTGAGAGGCAGGAGAGGAGAGGCTGGAAAGGAGAGGCTGGAAAAGAGATGAGAGGCTGGTAAGGAGAGGCTGGTAAAGAGATGAGAGGCTGGTAAGGAGCTGAGAGGCAGGAGAGGAGAGGCTGGAAAGGAGAGGCTGGTAAGGAGATGAGAGGCAGGAGAGGAGAGGCTGGAAAGGAGAGGCTGGTAAGGAGATTAGAGGCAGGAGAAGAGAGGCTGGAAAGGAGAGGCTGGTAAGGAGAGGAGAGGCTGGAAAGGAGAGGCTGGTAAGGAGAGGAGAGGCTGGAAAGGAGAGGCTGGTAAGGAGATGAGAGGCTGGTATGGAGAGGAGAGGCTGGAAAGGAGAGGCTGGTAAGGAGATGAGAGGCTGGTAAGGAGAGTAGAGGCTGGAAAGGAGAGTAGAGGCTGGAAAGGAGAGGCTGGTAAGGAGATGAGAGGCTGGGAAGGAGAGGCTGGGAAGGAGATGAGAGGCTGGTAAGGAGCTGAGAGGCAGGAGAGGAGAGGCTGGAAAGGAGAGGCTGGTAAGGAGATGAGAGGCTGGTAAGGAGAGGAGAGGCTGGAGAGGAGAGGCTGGAAAGGAGAGGCTGGTAAGGAGATGAGAGGCTGGTAAGGAGCTGAGAGGCAGGAGAGGAAAGACTGGAAAGGAGAGGCTGGTAAGGAGCTGAGAGGCAGGAGAGGAGAGGCTGGAAAGGAGAGACTGGTAAGTAGCTGAGAGGCAGGATAGGAGAGGCTGGAAAGGAGAGGCTGGTAAGGAGAGGAGAGGCTGGTAAGGAGAGGAGAGGCTGGTAAGGAGAGGCTGGGAAGGAGATGAGAGGCTGGTAAGGACCTGAGAGGCAGGAGAGGAGAGGCTGGAAAGGAGAGGCTGGTAAGGAGATGAGAGGCTGGTAAGGAGAGGAGAGGCTGGAAAGGAGAGGCTGGTAAGGAGATGAGAGGCTGGTAAGGAGCTGAGAGGCAGGAGAGGAGAGGCTGGAAAGGAGAGGCTGGTAAGAAGCCGAGAGGCAGGAGAGGAGAGGCTGGAAAGGAGAGACTGGTAAGGAGCTGAGAGGCAGGAGAGGAGAGGCTGGAAAGGAGAGGCTGGTAAGGAGATGAGAGGCTGGTAAGGAGAGGAGAGGCTGGAAAGGAGAGGCTGGTAAGGAGATGAGAGGCTGGTAAGGAGAGGAGAGGCTGGAAAGGAGAGGCTGGTAAGGAGATGAGAGGCTGGTAAGGAGCTGAGAGGCAGGAGAGGAGAGGCTGGAAAGGAACGGCTGGTAAGGAGCTGAGAGGCAGGAGAGGAGAGGCTGGAAAGGAGAGACTGGTAAGGAGCTGAGAGGCAGGAGAGGAGAGGCTGGAAAGGAGAGGCTGGTAAGGAGAGGAGAGGCTGGTAAGGAGAGGCTGGGAAGGAGATGAGAGGCTGGTAAGGACCTGAGAGGCAGGAGAGGAGAGGCTGGAAAGGAGAGGCTGGTAAGGAGATGAGAGGCTGGTAAGGAGAGGAGAGGCTGGAGAGGAGAGGCTGGAAAGGAGATGAGAGGCTGGTAAGGAGCTGAGAGGCAGGAGAGGAGAGGCTGGAAAGGAGAGGCTGGTAAGAAGCCGAGAGGCAGGAGAGGAGAGGCTGGAAAGGAGAGACTGGAAAGGAGCTGAGAGGCAGGAGAGGAGAGGCTGGAAAGGAGAGGCTGGTAAGGAGATGAGAGGCTGTAAGAACCTGAGAGGCAGGAGAGGAGAGGCTGGAAAGGAGAGGCTGGTAAGGAGAGGAGAGGCTGGTAAGGAGATGAGAGGCTGGTAAGGAGAGGCTGGTAAGGAGATGAGAGGCTGGTAAGGAGCTGAGAGGCAGGAGAGGAGAGGCTGGAAAGGAGAGGCTGGTAAGGAGATGAGAGGCTGGTAAGGAGCTGAGAGGCAGGAGAGTAGAGGCTGGAAAGGAGAGGCTGGTAAGGAGATGAGAGGCAGGAGAGGAGAGGCTGGAAAGGAGAGGCTGGTAAGGAGATGAGAGGCAGGAGAGGAGAGGCTGGAAAGCAGAGGCTGGTAAGGAGAGGAGAGGCTGGAAAGGAGAGGCTGGTAAGGAGACGAGAGGCTGGTAAGGAGCTGAGAGGCTGGTAAGGAGCTGAGAGGCAGGAGAGGAGAGGCTGGAAAGGAGAGGCTGGAAAGGAGCTGAGAGCCAGGAGAGGAGAGGCTGGAAAGGAGAGGCTGGTAAGGAGAGGAGAGGCTGGTAAGGAGAGGCTGGTAAGGAGATGAGAGGCAGGAGAGGAGAGGCTGGAAAGGAGAGGCTGGTAAGGAGATGAGAGGCAGGAGAGGAGAGGCTGGAAAGCAGAGGCTGGTAAGGAGAGGAGAGGCTGGAAAGAAGAGGCTGGTAAGGAGACGAGAGGCTGGTAAGGAGCTGAGAGGCTGGTAAGGAGCTGAGAGGCAGGAGAGGAGAGGCTGGAAAGGAGAGGCTGGTAAGGAGCTGAGAGGCAGGAGAGGAGAGGCTGGAAAGGAGAGGCTGGTAAGGAGAGGAGAGGCTGGTAAGGAGAGGAGAGGCTGGTAAGGAGAGGCTGGTAAGGAGATGAGAGGCTGGTAAGGAGCTGAGAGGCAGGAGAGGAGGGGCTGGAAAGGAGAGGCTGGTAAGGAGATGAGAGGCTGGTAAGGAGAGGAGAGGCTGGAAAGGAGAGGCTGGTAAGGAGATGAGAGGCTGGTAAGGAGCTGAGAGGCAGGAGAGGAGAGGCTGGAAAGGAGAGGCTGGTAAGAAGCCGAGAGGCAGGAGAGGAGAGGCTGGAAAGGAGAGACTGGTAAGGAGCTGAGAGGCAGGAGAGGAGAGGCTGGAAAGGAGAGGCTGGTAAGGAGATGAGAGGCTGGTAAGGAGAGGAGAGGCTGGAAAGGAGAGGCTGGTAAGGAGATGAGAGGCTGGTAAGGAGCTGAGAGGCAGGAGAGGAGAGGCTGGAAAGGAGAGGCTGGTAAGGAGATGAGAGGCAGGAGAGGAGAGGCTGGAAAGGAGAGGCTGGTAAGGAGATGAGAGGCTGGTAAGGAGAGGAGAGGCTGGAGATGAGAGGCTGGTAAGGAGATGAGAGGCTGGTAAGGAGCTGAGAGGCAGGAGAGGAGAGGCTGGAAAGGAGAGGCTGGTAAGGAGATGAGAGGCTGGTAAGGAGCTGAGAGGCAGGAGAGGAGAGATTGGAAAGGAGAGGCTGGTAAGGAGATGAGAGGCTGGTAAGGAGCTGAGAGGCAGGAGAGGAGAGGCTAGAAAGGAGAGGCTGGTAAGGAGATGAGAGGCTGGTAAGGAGAGTAGAGGCTGGAAAGGAGAGGCTGATAAGGTGATGAGAGGCTGGTAAGAAGCTGAGAGGCAGGAGAGGAGAGGCTGGAAAGGTGAGGCTGGTAAGGAGAGGAGAGGCTGGTAAGGAGATGAGAGGCTGGTAAGGAGAGGCTGGTAAGGAGATGAGAGGCTGGTAAGGAGCTGAGAGGCAGGAGAGGAGAGGCTGGAAAGGAGAGGCTGGTAAGGAGATGAGAGGCTGGTAAGGAGAGGAGAGGCTGGAAAGGAGAGGCTGGTAAAGAGATGAGAGGCTGGTAAGGAGCTGAGAGGCAGGAGAGGAGAGGCTGGAAAGGAGAGGCTGGTAAGGAGATGAGAGGCAGGAGAGGAGAGGCTGGAAAGGAGAGGCTGGTAAGGAGATGAGAGGCTGGTAAGGAGAGGAGAGGCTGGAAAGGAGAGGCTGGTAAGGAGATGAGAGGCTGGAATGGAGAGGAGAGGCTGGACAGGAGAGGCTGGTAAAGAGATGAGAGGCTGGTAAGGAGCTGAGAGGCAGGAGAGGAGAGGCTGGAAAGGAGAGGCTGGTAAGGAGATGAGAGGCAGGAGAGGAGAGGCTGGAAAGGAGAGGCTGGTAAGGAGATGAGAGGCTGGTAAGGAGAGGAGAGGCTGGAAAGGAGAGGCTGGTAAGGAGATGAGAGGCTGGTAAGGAGCTGAGAGGTAGGAGAGGAGAGGCTGGAAAGGAGAGGCTGGTAAGGAGCTGAGAGGCAGGAGAGGAGAGGCTGGAAAGGAGAGACTGGTAAGGAGCTGAGAGGCAGGAGAGGAGAGGCTGGAAAGGAGAGGCTGGTAAGGAGAGGAGAGGCTGGTAAGGAGAGGAGAGGCTGATAAGGAGAGGCTGGGAAGGAGATGAGAGGCTGGTAAGGACCTGAGAGGCAGGAGAGGAGAGGCTGGAAAGGAGAGGCTGGTAAGGAGATGAGAGGCTGGTAAGGAGAGGAGAGGCTGGAAAGGAGAGGCTGGTAGGGAGATGAGAGGCTGGTAAGGAGCTGAGAGGCAGGAGAGGAGAGGCTGGAAAGGAGAGGCTGGTAAGAAGCCAAGAGGCAGGAGAGGAGAGGCTGGAAAGGAGAGACTGGTAAGGAGCTGAGAGGCAGGAGAGGAGAGGCTGGAAAGGAGAGGCTGTTAAGGAGATGAGAGGCTGGTAAGGAGAGGAGAGGCTGGAAAGGAGAGGCTGGTAAGGAGATGAGAGGCTGGTAAGGAGCTGAGAGGCAGGAGAGGAGAGGCTGGAAAGGAGAGGCTGGTAAGGAGATGAGAGGCTGGTAAGGAGAGGAGAGGCTGGAGATGAGAGGCTGGTAAGGAGATGAGAGGCTGGTAAGGAGCTGAGAGGCAGGAGAGGAGAGGCTGGAAAGGAGAGGCTGGTAAGGAGATGAGAGGCTGTTAAGGAGCTGAGAGGCAGGAGAGGAGAGGCTGGAAAGGAGAGGCTGGTAAGGAGATGAGAGGCTGGTAAGGAGCTGAGAGGCAGGAGAGGAGAGGCTGGAAAGGAGAGGCTGGAAAGGAGATGAGAGGCTGGTAAGGAGCTGAGAGGCAGGAGAGGAGAGGCTAGAAAGGAGAGGCTGGTAAGGAGATGAGAGGCTGGTAAGGAGAGTAGAGGCTGGAAAGGAGAGGCTGGTAAGGAGATGAGAGGCTGGTAAGAAGCTGAGAGGCAGGAGAGGAGAGGCTGGAAAGGAGAGGCTGGTAAGGAGAGGAGAGGCTGGTAAGGAGATGAGAGGCTGGTAAGGAGAGGCTGGTAAGGAGATGAGAGGCTGGTAAGGAGCTGAGAGGCAGGAGAGGAGAGGCTGGAAAGGAGAGGCTGGAAAAGAGATGAGAGGCTGGTAAGGAGAGGCTGGTAAAGAGATGAGAGGCTGGTAAGGAGCTGAGAGGCAGGAGAGGAGAGGCTGGAAAGGAGAGGCTGGTAAGGAGATGAGAGGCAGGAGAGGAGAGGCTGGAAAGGAGAGGCTGGTAAGGAGATGAGAGGCTGGTAAGGAGCTGAGAGGCAGGAGAGTAGAGGCTGGAAAGGAGAGGCTGGTAAGGAGATGAGAGGCAGGAGAGGAGAGGCTGGAAAGGAGAGGCTGGTAAGGAGATGAGAGGCAGGAGAGGAGAGGCTGGAAAGCAGAGGCTGGTAAGGAGAGGAGAGGCTGGAAAGGAGAGGCTGGTAAGGAGACGAGAGGCTGGTAAGGAGCTGAGAGGCTGGTAAGGAGCTGAGAGGCAGGAGAGGAGAGGCTGGAAAGGAGAGGCTGGAAAGGAGCTGAGAGCCAGGAGAGGAGAGGCTGGAAAGGAGAGGCTGGTAAGGAGAGGAGAGGCTGGTAAGGAGAGGCTGGTAAGGAGATGAGAGGCAGGAGAGGAGAGGCTGGAAAGGAGAGGCTGGTAAGGAGATGAGAGGCAGGAGAGGAGAGGCTGGAAAGCAGAGGCTGGTAAGGAGAGGAGAGGCTGGAAAGAAGAGGCTGGTAAGGAGACGAGAGGCTGGTAAGGAGCTGAGAGGCTGGTAAGGAGCTGAGAGGCAGAAGAGGAGAGGCTGGAAAGGAGAGGCTGGTAAGGAGCTGAGAGGCAGGAGAGGAGAGGCTGGAAAGGAGAGGCTGGTAAGGAGAGGAGAGGCTGGTAAGGAGAGGAGAGGCTGGTAAGGAGAGGCTGGTAAGGAGATGAGAGGCTGGTAAGGAGCTGAGAGGCAGGAGAGGAGGGGCTGGAAAGGAGAGGCTGGTAAGGAGATGAGAGGCTGGTAAGGAGAGGAGAGGCTGGAAAGGAGAGGCTGGTAAGGAGATGAGAGGCTGGTAAGGAGCTGAGAGGCAGGAGAGGAGAGGCTGGAAAGGAGAGGCTGGTAAGAAGCCGAGAGGCAGGAGAGGAGAGGCTGGAAAGGAGAGACTGGTAAGGAGCTGAGAGGCAGGAGAGGAGAGGCTGGAAAGGAGAGGCTGGTAAGGAGATGAGAGGCTGGTAAGGAGAGGAGAGGCTGGAAAGGAGAGGCTGGTAAGGAGATGAGAGGCTGGTAAGGAGCTGAGAGCCAGGAGAGGAGAGGCTGGAAAGGAGAGGCTGGTAAGGAGAGGAGAGGCTGGTAAGGAGAGGCTGGTAAGGAGATGAGAGGCAGGAGAGGAGAGGCTGGAAAGGAGAGGCTGGTAAGGAGATGAGAGGCAGGAGAGGAGAGGCTGGAAAGGAGAGGCTGGTAAGGAGATGAGAGGCTGGTAAGGAGAGGAGAAGCTGGTAAGGAGCTGAGAGGCAGGAGAGGAGAGGCTGGAAAGGAGAGGCTGGTAAGGAGATGAGAGGCTGGTAAGGAGCTGAGAGGCAGGAGAGGAGAGATTGGAAAGGAGAGGCTGGTAAGGAGATGAGAGGCTGGTAAGGAGCTGAGAGGCAGGAGAGGAGAGGCTAGAAAGGAGAGGCTGGTAAGGAGATGAGAGGCTGGTAAGGAGAGTAGAGGCTGGAAAGGAGAGGCTGATAAGGTGATGAGAGGCTGGTAAGAAGCTGAGAGGCAGGAGAGGAGAGGCTGGAAAGGTGAGGCTGGTAAGGAGAGGAGAGGCTGGTAAGGAGATGAGAGGCTGGTAAGGAGAGGCTGGTAAGGAGATGAGAGGCTGGTAAGGAGCTGAGAGGCAGGAGAGGAGAGGCTGGAAAGGAGAGGCTGGTAAGGAGATGAGAGGCTGGTAAGGAGAGGAGAGGCTGGAAAGGAGAGGCTGGTAAAGAGATGAGAGGCTGGTAAGGAGCTGAGAGGCAGGAGAGGAGAGGCTGGAAAGGAGAGGCTGGTAAGGAGATGAGAGGCAGGAGAGGAGAGGCTGGAAAGGAGAGGCTGGTAAGGAGATGAGAGGCTGGTAAGGAGAGGAGAGGCTGGAAAGGAGAGGCTGGTAAGGAGATGAGAGGCTGGAATGGAGAGGAGAGGCTGGACAGGAGAGGCTGGTAAAGAGATGAGAGGCTGGTAAGGAGCTGAGAGGCAGGAGAGGAGAGGCTGGAAAGGAGAGGCTGGTAAGGAGATGAGAGGCTGGTAAGGAGAGGAGAGGCTGGAAAGGAGAGGCTGGAAAGGAGAGGCTGGTAAGGAGAGGAGAGGCTGGTAAGGAGAGGAGAGGCTGATAAGGAGAGGCTGGGAAGGAGATGAGAGGCTGGTAAGGACCTGAGAGGCAGGAGAGGAGAGGCTGGAAAGGAGAGGCTGGTAAGGAGATGAGAGGCAGGAGAGGAGAGGCTGGAAAGGAGAGGCTGGTAAGGAGATGAGAGGCTGGTAAGGAGAGGAGAGGCTGGAAAGGAGAGGCTGGTAAGGAGATGAGAGGCTGGTAAGGAGCTGAGAGGTAGGAGAGGAGAGGCTGGAAAGGAGAGGCTGGTAAGGAGCTGAGAGGCAGGAGAGGAGAGGCTGGAAAGGAGAGACTGGTAAGGAGCTGAGAGGCAGGAGAGGAGAGGCTGGAAAGGAGAGGCTGGTAAGGAGAGGAGAGGCTGGTAAGGAGAGGAGAGGCTGATAAGGAGAGGCTGGGAAGGAGATGAGAGGCTGGTAAGGACCTGAGAGGCAGGAGAGGAGAGGCTGGAAAGGAGAGGCTGGTAAGGAGATGAGAGGCTGGTAAGGAGAGGAGAGGCTGGAAAGGAGAGGCTGGTAAGGAGATGAGAGGCTGGAATGGAGAGGAGAGGCTGGACAGGAGAGGCTGGTAAAGAGATGAGAGGCTGGTAAGGAGCTGAGAGGCAGGAGAGGAGAGGCTGGAAAGGAGAGGCTGGTAAGGAGATGAGAGGCAGGAGAGGAGAGGCTGGAAAGGAGAGGCTGGTAAGGAGATGAGAGGCTGGTAAGGAGAGGAGAGGCTGGAAAGGAGAGGCTGGTAAGGAGATGAGAGGCTGGTAAGGAGCTGAGAGGTAGGAGAGGAGAGGCTGGAAAGGAGAGGCTGGTAAGGAGCTGAGAGGCAGGAGAGGAGAGGCTGGAAAGGAGAGACTGGTAAGGAGCTGAGAGGCAGGAGAGGAGAGGCTGGAAAGGAGAGGCTGGTAAGGAGAGGAGAGGCTGGTAAGGAGAGGAGAGGCTGATAAGGAGAGGCTGGGAAGGAGATGAGAGGCTGGTAAGGACCTGAGAGGCAGGAGAGGAGAGGCTGGAAAGGAGAGGCTGGTAAGGAGATGAGAGGCTGGTAAGGAGAGGAGAGGCTGGAAAGGAGAGGCTGGTAAGGAGATGAGAGGCTGGTAAGGAGAGGAGAGGCTGGAAAGGAGAGGCTGGTAAGGAGATGAGAGGCTGGTAAGGAGCTGAGAGGCAGGAGAGGAGAGGCTGGAAAGGAGAGGCTGGTAAGAAGCCAAGAGGCAGGAGAGGAGAGGCTGGAAAGGAGAGACTGGTAAGGAGCTGAGAGGCAGGAGAGGAGAGGCTGGAAAGGAGAGGCTGTTAAGGAGATGAGAGGCTGGTAAGGAGAGGAGAGGCTGGAAAGGAGAGGCTGGTAAGGAGATGAGAGGCTGGTAAGGAGCTGAGAGGCAGGAGAGGAGAGGCTGGAAAGGAGAGGCTGGTAAGGAGATGAGAGGCTGGTAAGGAGAGGAGAGGCTGGAGATGAGAGGCTGGTAAGGAGATGAGAGGCTGGTAAGGAGCTGAGAGGCAGGAGAGGAGAGGCTGGAAAGGAGAGGCTGGTAAGGAGATGAGAGGCTGTTAAGGAGCTGAGAGGCAGGAGAGGAGAGGCTGGAAAGGAGAGGCTGGTAAGGAGATGAGAGGCTGGTAAGGAGCTGAGAGGCAGGAGAGGAGAGGCTGGAAAGGAGAGGCTGGAAAGGAGATGAGAGGCTGGTAAGGAGCTGAGAGGCAGGAGAGGAGAGGCTAGAAAGGAGAGGCTGGTAAGGAGATGAGAGGCTGGTAAGGAGAGTAGAGGCTGGAAAGGAGAGGCTGGTAAGGAGATGAGAGGCTGGTAAGAAGCTGAGAGGCAGGAGAGGAGAGGCTGGAAAGGAGAGGCTGGTAAGGAGAGGAGAGGCTGGTAAGGAGATGAGAGGCTGGTAAGGAGAGGCTGGTAAGGAGATGAGAGGCTGGTAAGGAGCTGAGAGGCAGGAGAGGAGAGGCTGGAAAGGAGAGGCTGGAAAAGAGATGAGAGGCTGGTAAGGAGAGGCTGGTAAAGAGATGAGAGGCTGGTAAGGAGCTGAGAGGCAGGAGAGGAGAGGCTGGAAAGGAGAGGCTGGTAAGGAGATGAGAGGCAGGAGAGGAGAGGCTGGAAAGGAGAGGCTGGTAAGGAGATGAGAGGCTGGTAAGGAGCTGAGAGGCAGGAGAGTAGAGGCTGGAAAGGAGAGGCTGGTAAGGAGATGAGAGGCAGGAGAGGAGAGGCTGGAAAGGAGAGGCTGGTAAGGAGATGAGAGGCAGGAGAGGAGAGGCTGGAAAGCAGAGGCTGGTAAGGAGAGGAGAGGCTGGAAAGGAGAGGCTGGTAAGGAGACGAGAGGCTGGTAAGGAGCTGAGAGGCTGGTAAGGAGCTGAGAGGCAGGAGAGGAGAGGCTGGAAAGGAGAGGCTGGAAAGGAGCTGAGAGCCAGGAGAGGAGAGGCTGGAAAGGAGAGGCTGGTAAGGAGAGGAGAGGCTGGTAAGGAGAGGCTGGTAAGGAGATGAGAGGCAGGAGAGGAGAGGCTGGAAAGGAGAGGCTGGTAAGGAGATGAGAGGCAGGAGAGGAGAGGCTGGAAAGCAGAGGCTGGTAAGGAGAGGAGAGGCTGGAAAGAAGAGGCTGGTAAGGAGACGAGAGGCTGGTAAGGAGCTGAGAGGCTGGTAAGGAGCTGAGAGGCAGAAGAGGAGAGGCTGGAAAGGAGAGGCTGGTAAGGAGCTGAGAGGCAGGAGAGGAGAGGCTGGAAAGGAGAGGCTGGTAAGGAGAGGAGAGGCTGGTAAGGAGAGGAGAGGCTGGTAAGGAGAGGCTGGTAAGGAGATGAGAGGCTGGTAAGGAGCTGAGAGGCAGGAGAGGAGGGGCTGGAAAGGAGAGGCTGGTAAGGAGATGAGAGGCTGGTAAGGAGAGGAGAGGCTGGAAAGGAGAGGCTGGTAAGGAGATGAGAGGCTGGTAAGGAGCTGAGAGGCAGGAGAGGAGAGGCTGGAAAGGAGAGGCTGGTAAGAAGCCGAGAGGCAGGAGAGGAGAGGCTGGAAAGGAGAGACTGGTAAGGAGCTGAGAGGCAGGAGAGGAGAGGCTGGAAAGGAGAGGCTGGTAAGGAGATGAGAGGCTGGTAAGGAGAGGAGAGGCTGGAAAGGAGAGGCTGGTAAGGAGATGAGAGGCTGGTAAGGAGCTGAGAGGCAGGAGAGGAGAGGCTGGAAAGGAGAGGCTGGTAAGGAGATGAGAGGCAGGAGAGGAGAGGCTGGAAAGGAGAGGCTGGTAAGGAGATGAGAGGCTGGTAAGGAGAGGAGAAGCTGGTAAGGAGCTGAGAGGCAGGAGAGGAGAGGCTGGAAAGGAGAGGCTGGTAAGGAGATGAGAGGCTGGTAAGGAGCTGAGAGGCAGGAGAGGAGAGATTGGAAAGGAGAGGCTGGTAAGGAGATGAGAGGCTGGTAAGGTGCTGAGAGGCAGGAGAGGAGAGGCTAGAAAGGAGAGGCTGGTAAGGAGATGAGAGGCTGGTAAGGAGAGTAGAGGCTGGAAAGGAGAGGCTGATAAGGTGATGAGAGGCTGGTAAGAAGCTGAGAGGCAGGAGGGGAGAGGCTGGAAAGGTGAGGCTGGTAAGGAGAGGAGAGGCTGGTAAGGAGATGAGAGGCTGGTAAGGAGAGGCTGGTAAGGAGATGAGAGGCTGGTAAGGAGCTGAGAGGCAGGAGAGGAGAGGCTGGAAAGGAGAGGCTGGTAAGGAGATGAGAGGCTGGTAAGGAGAGGAGAGGCTGGAAAGGAGAGGCTGGTAAAGAGATGAGAGGCTGGTAAGGAGCTGAGAGGCAGGAGAGGAGAGGCTGGAAAGGAGAGGCTGGTAAGGAGATGAGAGGCAGGAGAGGAGAGGCTGGAAAGGAGAGGCTGGTAAGGAGATGAGAGGCTGGTAAGGAGAGGAGAGGCTGGAAAGGAGAGGCTGGTAAGGAGATGAGAGGCTGGAATGGAGAGGAGAGGCTGGACAGGAGAGGCTGGTAAAGAGATGAGAGGCTGGTAAGGAGCTGAGAGGCAGGAGAGGAGAGGCTGGAAAGGAGAGGCTGGTAAGGAGATGAGAGGCAGGAGAGGAGAGGCTGGAAAGGAGAGGCTGGTAAGGAGATGAGAGGCTGGTAAGGAGAGGAGAGGCTGGAAAGGAGAGGCTGGTAAGGAGATGAGAGGCTGGTAAGGAGCTGAGAGGTAGGAGAGGAGAGGCTGGAAAGGAGAGGCTGGTAAGGAGCTGAGAGGCAGGAGAGGAGAGGCTGGAAAGGAGAGACTGGTAAGGAGCTGAGAGGCAGGAGAGGAGAGGCTGGAAAGGAGAGGCTGGTAAGGAGAGGAGAGGCTGGTAAGGAGAGGAGAGGCTGATAAGGAGAGGCTGGGAAGGAGATGAGAGGCTGGTAAGGACCTGAGAGGCAGGAGAGGAGAGGCTGGAAAGGAGAGGCTGGTAAGGAGATGAGAGGCAGGAGAGGAGAGGCTGGAAAGGAGAGGCTGGTAAGGAGATGAGAGGCTGGTAAGGAGAGGAGAGGCTGGAAAGGAGAGGCTGGTAAGGAGATGAGAGGCTGGTAAGGAGCTGAGAGGTAGGAGAGGAGAGGCTGGAAAGGAGAGGCTGGTAAGGAGCTGAGAGGCAGGAGAGGAGAGGCTGGAAAGGAGAGACTGGTAAGGAGCTGAGAGGCAGGAGAGGAGAGGCTGGAAAGGAGAGGCTGGTAAGGAGAGGAGAGGCTGGTAAGGAGAGGAGAGGCTGATAAGGAGAGGCTGGGAAGGAGATGAGAGGCTGGTAAGGACCTGAGAGGCAGGAGAGGAGAGGCTGGAAAGGAGAGGCTGGTAAGGAGATGAGAGGCTGGTAAGGAGAGGAGAGGCTGGAAAGGAGAGGCTGGTAAGGAGATGAGAGGCTGGTAAGGAGCTGAGAGGCAGGAGAGGAGAGGCTGGAAAGGAGAGGCTGGTAAGAAGCCAAGAGGCAGGAGAGGAGAGGCTGGAAAGGAGAGACTGGTAAGGAGCTGAGAGGCAGGAGAGGAGAGGCTGGAAAGGAGAGGCTGTTAAGGAGATGAGAGGCTGGTAAGGAGAGGAGAGGCTGGAAAGGAGAGGCTGGTAAGGAGATGAGAGGCTGGTAAGGAGCTGAGAGGCAGGAGAGGAGAGGCTGGAAAGGAGAGGCTGGTAAGGAGATGAGAGGCTGGTAAGGAGAGGAGAGGCTGGAGATGAGAGGCTGGTAAGGAGATGAGAGGCTGGTAAGGAGCTGAGAGGCAGGAGAGGAGAGGCTGGAAAGGAGAGGCTGGTAAGGAGATGAGAGGCTGTTAAGGAGCTGAGAGGCAGGAGAGGAGAGGCTGGAAAGGAGAGGCTGGTAAGGAGATGAGAGGCTGGTAAGGAGCTGAGAGGCAGGAGAGGAGAGGCTGGAAAGGAGAGGCTGGAAAGGAGATGAGAGGCTGGTAAGGAGCTGAGAGGCAGGAGAGGAGAGGCTAGAAAGGAGAGGCTGGTAAGGAGATGAGAGGCTGGTAAGGAGAGTAGAGGCTGGAAAGGAGAGGCTGGTAAGGAGATGAGAGGCTGGTAAGAAGCTGAGAGGCAGGAGAGGAGAGGCTGGAAAGGAGAGGCTGGTAAGGAGAGGAGAGGCTGGTAAGGAGATGAGAGGCTGGTAAGGAGAGGCTGGTAAGGAGATGAGAGGCTGGTAAGGAGCTGAGAGGCAGGAGAGGAGAGGCTGGAAAGGAGAGGCTGGAAAAGAGATGAGAGGCTGGTAAGGAGAGGCTGGTAAAGAGATGAGAGGCTGGTAAGGAGCTGAGAGGCAGGAGAGGAGAGGCTGGAAAGGAGAGGCTGGTAAGGAGATGAGAGGCAGGAGAGGAGAGGCTGGAAAGGAGAGGCTGGTAAGGAGATGAGAGGCTGGTAAGGAGCTGAGAGGCAGGAGAGTAGAGGCTGGAAAGGAGAGGCTGGTAAGGAGATGAGAGGCAGGAGAGGAGAGGCTGGAAAGGAGAGGCTGGTAAGGAGATGAGAGGCAGGAGAGGAGAGGCTGGAAAGCAGAGGCTGGTAAGGAGAGGAGAGGCTGGAAAGGAGAGGCTGGTAAGGAGACGAGAGGCTGGTAAGGAGCTGAGAGGCTGGTAAGGAGCTGAGAGGCAGGAGAGGAGAGGCTGGAAAGGAGAGGCTGGAAAGGAGCTGAGAGCCAGGAGAGGAGAGGCTGGAAAGGAGAGGCTGGTAAGGAGAGGAGAGGCTGGTAAGGAGAGGCTGGTAAGGAGATGAGAGGCAGGAGAGGAGAGGCTGGAAAGGAGAGGCTGGTAAGGAGATGAGAGGCAGGAGAGGAGAGGCTGGAAAGCAGAGGCTGGTAAGGAGAGGAGAGGCTGGAAAGAAGAGGCTGGTAAGGAGACGAGAGGCTGGTAAGGAGCTGAGAGGCTGGTAAGGAGCTGAGAGGCAGAAGAGGAGAGGCTGGAAAGGAGAGGCTGGTAAGGAGCTGAGAGGCAGGAGAGGAGAGGCTGGAAAGGAGAGGCTGGTAAGGAGAGGAGAGGCTGGTAAGGAGAGGAGAGGCTGGTAAGGAGAGGCTGGTAAGGAGATGAGAGGCTGGTAAGGAGCTGAGAGGCAGGAGAGGAGGGGCTGGAAAGGAGAGGCTGGTAAGGAGATGAGAGGCTGGTAAGGAGAGGAGAGGCTGGAAAGGAGAGGCTGGTAAGGAGATGAGAGGCTGGTAAGGAGCTGAGAGGCAGGAGAGGAGAGGCTGGAAAGGAGAGGCTGGTAAGAAGCCGAGAGGCAGGAGAGGAGAGGCTGGAAAGGAGAGACTGGTAAGGAGCTGAGAGGCAGGAGAGGAGAGGCTGGAAAGGAGAGGCTGGTAAGGAGATGAGAGGCTGGTAAGGAGAGGAGAGGCTGGAAAGGAGAGGCTGGTAAGGAGATGAGAGGCTGGTAAGGAGCTGAGAGGCAGGAGAGGAGAGGCTGGAAAGGAGAGGCTGGTAAGGAGATGAGAGGCAGGAGAGGAGAGGCTGGAAAGGAGAGGCTGGTAAGGAGATGAGAGGCTGGTAAGGAGAGGAGAAGCTGGAGATGAGAGGCTGGTAAGGAGATGAGAGGCTGGTAAGGAGCTGAGAGGCAGGAGAGGAGAGGCTGGAAAGGAGAGGCTGGTAAGGAGATGAGAGGCTGGTAAGGAGCTGAGAGGCAGGAGAGGAGAGATTGGAAAGGAGAGGCTGGTAAGGAGATGAGAGGCTGGTAAGGAGCTGAGAGGCAGGAGAGGAGAGGCTAGAAAGGAGAGGCTGGTAAGGAGATGAGAGGCTGGTAAGGAGAGTAGAGGCTGGAAAGGAGAGGCTGGTAAGGTGATGAGAGGCTGGTAAGAAGCTGAGAGGCAGGAGAGGAGAGGCTGGAAAGGTGAGGCTGGTAAGGAGAGGAGAGGCTGGTAAGGAGATGAGAGGCTGGTAAGGAGAGGCTGGTAAGGAGATGAGAGGCTGGTAAGGAACTGAGAGGCAGGAGAGGAGAGGCTGGAAAGGAGAGGCTGGTAAGGAGATGAGAGGCTGGTAAGGAGAGGAGAGGCTGGAAAGGAGAGGCTGGTAAAGAGATGAGAGGCTGGTAAGGAGCTGAGAGGCAGGAGAGGAGAGGCTGGAAAGGAGAGGCTGGTAAGGAGATGAGAGGCAGGAGAGGAGAGGCTGGAAAGGAGAGGCTGGTAAGGAGATGAGAGGCTGGTAAGGAGAGGAGAGGCTGGAAAGGAGAGGCTGGTAAGGAGATGAGAGGCTGGTATGGAGAGGAGAGGCTGGACAGGAGAGGCTGGTAGAGATGAGAGGCTGGTAAGGAGCTGAGAGGCAGGAGAGGAGAGGCTGGAAAGGAGAGGCTGGTAAGGAGATGAGAGGCAGGAGAGGAGAGGCTGGAAAGGAGAGGCTGGTAAGGAGATGAGAGGCAGGTAAGGAGAGGAGAGGCTGGAAAGGAGAGGCTGGTAAGGAGATGAGAGGCTGGTAAGGAGCTGAGAGGTAGGAGAGGAGAGGCTGGAAAGGAGAGGCTGGTAAGGAGCTGAGAGGCAGGAGAGGAGAGGCTGGAAAGGAGAGACTGGTAAGGAGCTGAGAGGCAGGAGAGGAGAGGCTGGAAAGGAGAGGCTGGTAAGGAGAGGAGAGGCTGGTAAGGAGAGGAGAGGCTGATAAGGAGAGGCTGGGAAGGAGATGAGAGGCTGGTAAGGACCTGAGAGGCAGGAGAGGAGAGGCTGGAAAGGAGAGGCTGGTAAGGAGATGAGAGGCTGGTAAGGAGAGGAGAGGCTGGAAAGGAGAGGCTGGTAAGGAGATGAGAGGCTGGTAAGGAGCTGAGAGGCAGGAGAGGAGAGGCTGGAAAGGAGAGGCTGGTAAGAAGCCAAGAGGCAGGAGAGGAGAGGCTGGAAAGGAGAGACTGGTAAGGAGCTGAGAGGCAGGAGAGGAGAGGCTGGAAAGGAGAGGCTGTTAAGGAGATGAGAGGCTGGTAAGGAGAGGAGAGGCTGGAAAGGAGAGGCTGGTAAGGAGATGAGAGGCTGGTAAGGAGCTGAGAGGCAGGAGAGGAGAGGCTGGAAAGGAGAGGCTGGTAAGGAGATGAGAGGCAGGAGAGGAGAGGCTGGAAAGGAGAGGCTGGTAAGGAGATGAGAGGCTGGTAAGGAGAGGAGAGGCTGGAGATGAAAGGCTGGTAAGGAGATGAGAGGCTGGTAAGGAGCTGAGAGGCAGGAGAGGAGAGGCTGGAAAGGAGAGGCTGGTAAGGAGATGAGAGGCTGTTAAGGAGCTGAGAGGCAGGAGAGGAGAGGCTGGAAAGGAGAGGCTGGTAAGGAGATGAGAGGCTGGTAAGGAGCTGAGAGGCAGGAGAGGAGAGGCTGGAAAGGAGAGGCTGGAAAGGAGATGAGAGGCTGGTAAGGAGCTGAGAGGCAGGAGAGGAGAGGCTAGAAAGGAGAGGCTGGTAAGGAGATGAGAGGCTGGTAAGGAGAGTAGAGGCTGGAAAGGAGAGGCTGGTAAGGAGATGAGAGGCTGGTAAGAAGCTGAGAGGCAGGAGAGGAGAGGCTGGAAAGGAGAGGCTGGTAAGGAGAGGAGAGGCTGGTAAGGAGATGAGAGGCTGGTAAGGAGAGGCTGGTAAGGAGATGAGAGGCTGGTAAGGAGCTGAGAGGCAGGAGAGGAGAGGCTGGAAAGGAGAGGCTGGAAAAGAGATGAGAGGCTGGTAAGGAGAGGCTGGTAAAGAGATGAGAGGCTGGTAAGGAGCTGAGAGGCAGGAGAGGAGAGGCTGGAAAGGAGAGGCTGGTAAGGAGATGAGAGGCAGGAGAGGAGAGGCTGGAAAGGAGAGGCTGGTAAGGAGATTAGAGGCAGGAGAGGAGAGGCTGGAAAGGAGAGGCTGGTAAGGAGAGGAGAGGCTGGAAAGGAGAGGCTGGTAAGGAGATGAGAGGCTGGTATGGAGAGGAGAGGCTGGAAAGGAGAGGCTGGTAAGGAGATGAGAGGCTGGTAAGGAGAGTAGAGGCTGGAAAGGAGAGTAGAGGCTGGAAAGGAGAGGCTGGTAAGGAGATGAGAGGCTGGGAAGGAGAGGCTGGGAAGGAGATGAGAGGCTGGTAAGGAGCTGAGAGGCAGGAGAGGAGAGGCTGGAAAGGAGAGGCTGGTAAGGAGATGAGAGGCTGGTAAGGAGAGGAGAGGCTGGAAAGGAGAGGCTGGTAAGGAGATGAGAGGCTGGTAAGGAGCTGAGAGGCAGGAGAGGAGAGACTGGAAAGGAGAGGCTGGTAAGGAGCTGAGAGGCAGGAGAGGAGAGGCTGGAAAGGAGAGACTGGTAAGTAGCTGAGAGGCAGGATAGGAGAGGCTGGAAAGGAGAGGCTGGTAAGGAGAGGAGAGGCTGGTAAGGAGAGGAGAGGCTGGTAAGGAGAGGCTGGGAAGGAGATGAGAGGCTGGTAAGGACCTGAGAGGCAGGAGAGGAGAGGCTGGAAAGGAGAGGCTGGTAAGGAGATGAGAGGCTGGTAAGGAGAGGAGAGGCTGGAAAGGAGAGGCTGGTAAGGAGATGAGAGGCTGGTAAGGAGCTGAGAGGCAGGAGAGGAGAGGCTGGAAAGGAGAGGCTGGTAAGAAGCCGAGAGGCAGGAGAGGAGAGGCTGGAAAGGAGAGACTGGTAAGGAGCTGAGAGGCAGGAGAGGAGAGGCTGGAAAGGAGAGGCTGGTAAGGAGATGAGAGGCTGGTAAGGAGAGGAGAGGCTGGAAAGGAGAGGCTGGTAAGGAGATGAGAGGCTGGTAAGGAGAGGAGAGGCTGGAAAGGAGAGGCTGGTAAGGAGATGAGAGGCTGGTAAGGAGCTGAGAGGCAGGAGAGGAGAGGCTGGAAAGGAACGGCTGGTAAGGAGCTGAGAGGCAGGAGAGGAGAGGCTGGAAAGGAGAGACTGGTAAGGAGCTGAGAGGCAGGAGAGGAGAGGCTGGAAAGGAGAGGCTGGTAAGGAGAGGAGAGGCTGGTAAGGAGAGGCTGGGAAGGAGATGAGAGGCTGGTAAGGACCTGAGAGGCAGGAGAGGAGAGGCTGGAAAGGAGAGGCTGGTAAGGAGATGAGAGGCTGGTAAGGAGAGGAGAGGCTGGAGAGGAGAGGCTGGAAAGGAGATGAGAGGCTGGTAAGGAGCTGAGAGGCAGGAGAGGAGAGGCTGGAAAGGAGAGGCTGGTAAGAAGCCGAGAGGCAGGAGAGGAGAGGCTGGAAAGGAGAGACTGGTAAGGAGCTGAGAGGCAGGAGAGGAGAGGCTGGAAAGGAGAGGCTGGTAAGGAGATGAGAGGCTGTAAGAACCTGAGAGGCAGGAGAGGAGAGGCTGGAAAGGAGAGGCTGGTAAGGAGAGGAGAGGCTGGTAAGGAGATGAGAGGCTGGTAAGGAGAGGCTGGTAAGGAGATGAGAGGCTGGTAAGGAGCTGAGAGGCAGGAGAGGAGAGGCTGGAAAGGAGAGGCTGGTAAGGAGATGAGAGGCTGGTAAGGAGCTGAGAGGCAGGAGAGTAGAGGCTGGAAAGGAGAGGCTGGTAAGGAGATGAGAGGCAGGAGAGGAGAGGCTGGAAAGGAGAGGCTGGTAAGGAGATGAGAGGCAGGAGAGGAGAGGCTGGAAAGCAGAGGCTGGTAAGGAGAGGAGAGGCTGGAAAGGAGAGGCTGGTAAGGAGACGAGAGGCTGGTAAGGAGCTGAGAGGCTGGTAAGGAGCTGAGAGGCAGGAGAGGAGAGGCTGGAAAGGAGAGGCTGGAAAGGAGCTGAGAGCCAGGAGAGGAGAGGCTGGAAAGGAGAGGCTGGTAAGGAGAGGAGAGGCTGGTAAGGAGAGGCTGGTAAGGAGATGAGAGGCAGGAGAGGAGAGGCTGGAAAGGAGAGGCTGGTAAGGAGATGAGAGGCAGGAGAGGAGAGGCTGGAAAGCAGAGGCTGGTAAGGAGAGGAGAGGCTGGAAAGAAGAGGCTGGTAAGGAGACGAGAGGCTGGTAAGGAGCTGAGAGGCAGGAGAGGAGAGGCTGGAAAGGAGAGGCTGGTCAGGAGCTGAGAGGCAGGAGAGGAGAGGCTGGAAAGGAGAGGCTGGTAAGGAGAGGAGAGGCTGGTAAGGAGAGGAGAGGCTGGTAAGGAGAGGCTGGTAAGGAGATGAGAGGCTGGTAAGGAGCTGAGAGGCAGGAGAGGAGGGGCTGGAAAGGAGAGGCTGGTAAGGAGATGAGAGGCTGGTAAGGAGAGGAGAGGCTGGAAAGGAGAGGCTGGTAAGGAGATGAGAGGCTGGTAAGGAGCTGAGAGGCAGGAGAGGAGAGGCTGGAACGGAGAGGCTGGTAAGAAGCCGAGAGGCAGGAGAGGAGAGGCTGGAAAGGAGAGACTGGTAAGGAGCTGAGAGGCAGGAGAGGAGAGGCTGGAAAGGAGAGGCTGGTAAGGAGATGAGAGGCTGGTAAGGAGAGGAGAGGCTGGAAAGGAGAGGCTGGTAAGGAGATGAGAGGCTGGTAAGGAGCTGAGAGGCAGGAGAGGAGAGGCTGGAAAGGAGAGGCTGGTAAGGAGATGAGAGGCAGGAGAGGAGAGGCTGGAAAGGAGAGGCTGGTAAGGAGATGAGAGGCTGGTAAGGAGAGGAGAGGCTGGAGATGAGAGGCTGGTAAGGAGATGAGAGGCTGGTAAGGAGCTGAGAGGCAGGAGAGGAGAGGCTGGAAAGGAGAGGCTGGTAAGGAGATGAGAGGCTGGTAAGGAGCTGAGAGGCAGGAGAGGAGAGATTGGAAAGGAGAGGCTGGTAAGGAGATGAGAGGCTGGTAAGGAGCTGAGAGGCAGGAGAGGAGAGGCTAGAAAGGAGAGGCTGGTAAGGAGATGAGAGGCTGGTAAGGAGAGTAGAGGCTGGAAAGGAGAGGCTGGTAAGGTGATGAGAGGCTGGTAAGAAGCTGAGAGGCAGGAGAGGAGAGGCTGGAAAGGTGAGGCTGGTAAGGAGAGGAGAGGCTGGTAAGGAGATGAGAGGCTGGTAAGGAGAGGCTGGTAAGGAGATGAGAGGCTGGTAAGGAGCTGAGAGGCAGGATAGGAGAGGCTGGAAAGGAGAGGCTGGTAAGGAGATGAGAGGCTGGTAAGGAGAGGAGAGGCTGGAAAGGAGAGGCTGGTAAAGAGATGAGAGGCTGGTAAGGAGCTGAGAGGCAGGAGAGGAGAGGCTGGAAAGGAGAGGCTGGTAAGGAGATGAGAGGCAGGAGAGGAGAGGCTGGAAAGGAGAGGCTGGTAAGGAGATGAGAGGCTGGTAAGGAGAGGAGAGGCTGGAAAGGAGAGGCTGGTAAGGAGATGAGAGGCTGGTATGGAGAGGAGAGGCTGGACAGGAGAGGCTGGTAAAGAGATGAGAGGCTGGTAAGGAGCTGAGAGGCAGGAGAGGAGAGGCTGGAAAGGAGAGGCTGGTAAGGAGATGAGAGGCAGGAGAGGAGAGGCTGGAAAGGAGAGGCTGGTAAGGAGATGAGAGGCTGGTAAGGAGAGGAGAGGCTGGAAAGGAGAGGCTGGTAAGGAGATGAGAGGCTGGTAAGGAGCTGAGAGGCAGGAGAGGAGAGGCTGGAAAGGAGAGGCTGGTAAGAAGCCAAGAGGCAGGAGAGGAGAGGCTGGAAAGGAGAGACTGGTAAGGAGCTGAGAGGCAGGAGAGGAGAGGCTGGAAAGGAGAGGCTGTTAAGGAGATGAGAGGCTGGTAAGGAGAGGAGAGGCTGGAAAGGAGAGGCTGGTAAGGAGATGAGAGGCTGGTAAGGAGCTGAGAGGCAGGAGAGGAGAGGCTGGAAAGGAGAGGCTGGTAAGGAGATGAGAGGCTGGTAAGGAGAGGAGAGGCTGGAGATGAGAGGCTGGTAAGGAGATGAGAGGCTGGTAAGGAGCTGAGAGGCAGGAGAGGAGAGGCTGGAAAGGAGAGGCTGGTAAGGAGATGAGAGGCTGTTAAGGAGCTGAGAGGCAGGAGAGGAGAGGCTGGAAAGGAGAGGCTGGTAAGGAGATGAGAGGCTGGTAAGGAGCTGAGAGGCAGGAGAGGAGAGGCTGGAAAGGAGAGGCTGGAAAGGAGATGAGAGGCTGGTAAGGAGCTGAGAGGCAGGAGAGGAGAGGCTAGAAAGGAGAGGCTGGTAAGGAGATGAGAGGCTGGTAAGGAGAGTAGAGGCTGGAAAGGAGAGGCAGGTAAGGAGATGAGAGGCTGGTAAGAAGCTGAGAGGCAGGAGAGGAGAGGCTGGAAAGGAGAGGCTGGTAAGGAGAGGAGAGGCTGGTAAGGAGATGAGAGGCTGGTAAGGAGAGGCTGGTAAGGAGATGAGAGGCTGGTAAGGAGCTGAGAGGCAGGAGAGGAGAGGCTGGAAAGGAGAGGCTGGAAAGGAGCTGAGAGCCAGGAGAGGAGAGGCTGGAAAGGAGAGGCTGGTAAGGAGAGGAGAGGCTGGTAAGGAGAGGCTGGTAAGGAGATGAGAGGCAGGAGAGGAGAGGCTGGAAAGGAGAGGCTGGTAAGGAGATGAGAGGCAGGAGAGGAGAGGCTGGAAAGCAGAGGCTGGTAAGGAGAGGAGAGGCTGGAAAGAAGAGGCTGGTAAGGAGACGAGAGGCTGGTAAGGAGCTGAGAGGCAGGAGAGGAGAGGCTGGAAAGGAGAGGCTGGTCAGGAGCTGAGAGGCAGGAGAGGAGAGGCTGGAAAGGAGAGGCTGGTAAGGAGAGGAGAGGCTGGTAAGGAGAGGAGAGGCTGGTAAGGAGAGGCTGGTAAGGAGATGAGAGGCTGGTAAGGAGCTGAGAGGCAGGAGAGGAGGGGCTGGAAAGGAGAGGCTGGTAAGGAGATGAGAGGCTGGTAAGGAGAGGAGAGGCTGGAAAGGAGAGGCTGGTAAGGAGATGAGAGGCTGGTAAGGAGCTGAGAGGCAGGAGAGGAGAGGCTGGAACGGAGAGGCTGGTAAGAAGCCGAGAGGCAGGAGAGGAGAGGCTGGAAAGGAGAGACTGGTAAGGAGCTGAGAGGCAGGAGAGGAGAGGCTGGAAAGGAGAGGCTGGTAAGGAGATGAGAGGCTGGTAAGGAGAGGAGAGGCTGGAAAGGAGAGGCTGGTAAGGAGATGAGAGGCTGGTAAGGAGCTGAGAGGCAGGAGAGGAGAGGCTGGAAAGGAGAGGCTGGTAAGGAGATGAGAGGCAGGAGAGGAGAGGCTGGAAAGGAGAGGCTGGTAAGGAGATGAGAGGCTGGTAAGGAGAGGAGAGGCTGGAGATGAGAGGCTGGTAAGGAGATGAGAGGCTGGTAAGGAGCTGAGAGGCAGGAGAGGAGAGGCTGGAAAGGAGAGGCTGGTAAGGAGATGAGAGGCTGGTAAGGAGCTGAGAGGCAGGAGAGGAGAGATTGGAAAGGAGAGGCTGGTAAGGAGATGAGAGGCTGGTAAGGAGCTGAGAGGCAGGAGAGGAGAGGCTAGAAAGGAGAGGCTGGTAAGGAGATGAGAGGCTGGTAAGGAGAGTAGAGGCTGGAAAGGAGAGGCTGGTAAGGTGATGAGAGGCTGGTAAGAAGCTGAGAGGCAGGAGAGGAGAGGCTGGAAAGGTGAGGCTGGTAAGGAGAGGAGAGGCTGGTAAGGAGATGAGAGGCTGGTAAGGAGAGGCTGGTAAGGAGATGAGAGGCTGGTAAGGAGCTGAGAGGCAGGATAGGAGAGGCTGGAAAGGAGAGGCTGGTAAGGAGATGAGAGGCTGGTAAGGAGAGGAGAGGCTGGAAAGGAGAGGCTGGTAAAGAGATGAGAGGCTGGTAAGGAGCTGAGAGGCAGGAGAGGAGAGGCTGGAAAGGAGAGGCTGGTAAGGAGATGAGAGGCAGGAGAGGAGAGGCTGGAAAGGAGAGGCTGGTAAGGAGATGAGAGGCTGGTAAGGAGAGGAGAGGCTGGAAAGGAGAGGCTGGTAAGGAGATGAGAGGCTGGTATGGAGAGGAGAGGCTGGACAGGAGAGGCTGGTAAAGAGATGAGAGGCTGGTAAGGAGCTGAGAGGCAGGAGAGGAGAGGCTGGAAAGGAGAGGCTGGTAAGGAGATGAGAGGCAGGAGAGGAGAGGCTGGAAAGGAGAGGCTGGTAAGGAGATGAGAGGCTGGTAAGGAGAGGAGAGGCTGGAAAGGAGAGGCTGGTAAGGAGATGAGAGGCTGGTAAGGAGCTGAGAGGCAGGAGAGGAGAGGCTGGAAAGGAGAGGCTGGTAAGAAGCCAAGAGGCAGGAGAGGAGAGGCTGGAAAGGAGAGACTGGTAAGGAGCTGAGAGGCAGGAGAGGAGAGGCTGGAAAGGAGAGGCTGTTAAGGAGATGAGAGGCTGGTAAGGAGAGGAGAGGCTGGAAAGGAGAGGCTGGTAAGGAGATGAGAGGCTGGTAAGGAGCTGAGAGGCAGGAGAGGAGAGGCTGGAAAGGAGAGGCTGGTAAGGAGATGAGAGGCTGGTAAGGAGAGGAGAGGCTGGAGATGAGAGGCTGGTAAGGAGATGAGAGGCTGGTAAGGAGCTGAGAGGCAGGAGAGGAGAGGCTGGAAAGGAGAGGCTGGTAAGGAGATGAGAGGCTGTTAAGGAGCTGAGAGGCAGGAGAGGAGAGGCTGGAAAGGAGAGGCTGGTAAGGAGATGAGAGGCTGGTAAGGAGCTGAGAGGCAGGAGAGGAGAGGCTGGAAAGGAGAGGCTGGAAAGGAGATGAGAGGCTGGTAAGGAGCTGAGAGGCAGGAGAGGAGAGGCTAGAAAGGAGAGGCTGGTAAGGAGATGAGAGGCTGGTAAGGAGAGTAGAGGCTGGAAAGGAGAGGCAGGTAAGGAGATGAGAGGCTGGTAAGAAGCTGAGAGGCAGGAGAGGAGAGGCTGGAAAGGAGAGGCTGGTAAGGAGAGGAGAGGCTGGTAAGGAGATGAGAGGCTGGTAAGGAGAGGCTGGTAAGGAGATGAGAGGCTGGTAAGGAGCTGAGAGGCAGGAGAGGAGAGGCTGGAAAGGAGAGGCTGGAAAAGAGATGAGAGGCTGGTAAGGAGAGGCTGGTAAAGAGATGAGAGGCTGGTAAGGAGCTGAGAGGCAGGAGAGGAGAGGCTGGAAAGGAGAGGCTGGTAAGGAGATGAGAGGCAGGAGAGGAGAGGCTGGAAAGGAGAGGCTGGTAAGGAGATTAGAGGCAGGAGAGGAGAGGCTGGAAAGGAGAGGCTGGTAAGGAGAGGAGAGGCTGGAAAGGAGAGGCTGGTAAGGAGAGGAGAGGCTGGAAAGGAGAGGCTGGTAAGGAGATGAGAGGCTGGTATGGAGAGGAGAGGCTGGAAAGGAGAGGCTGGTAAGGAGATGAGAGGCTGGTAAGGAGAGTAGAGGCTGGAAAGGAGAGTAGAGGCTGGAAAGGAGAGGCTGGTAAGGAGATGAGAGGCTGGGAAGGAGAGGCTGGGAAGGAGATGAGAGGCTGGTAAGGAGCTGAGAGGCAGGAGAGGAGAGGCTGGAAAGGAGAGGCTGGTAAGGAGATGAGAGGCTGGTAAGGAGAGGAGAGGCTGGAAAGGAGAGGCTGGTAAGGAGATGAGAGGCTGGTAAGGAGCTGAGAGGCAGGAGAGGAGAGACTGGAAAGGAGAGGCTGGTAAGGAGCTGAGAGGCAGGAGAGGAGAGGCTGGAAAGGAGAGACTGGTAAGTAGCTGAGAGGCAGGATAGGAGAGGCTGGAAAGGAGAGGCTGGTAAGGAGAGGAGAGGCTGGTAAGGAGAGGAGAGGCTGGTAAGGAGAGGCTGGGAAGGAGATGAGAGGCTGGTAAGGACCTGAGAGGCAGGAGAGGAGAGGCTGGAAAGGAGAGGCTGGTAAGGAGATGAGAGGCTGGTAAGGAGAGGAGAGGCTGGAAAGGAGAGGCTGGTAAGGAGATGAGAGGCTGGTAAGGAGCTGAGAGGCAGGAGAGGAGAGGCTGGAAAGGAGAGGCTGGTAAGAAGCCGAGAGGCAGGAGAGGAGAGGCTGGAAAGGAGAGACTGGTAAGGAGCTGAGAGGCAGGAGAGGAGAGGCTGGAAAGGAGAGGCTGGTAAGGAGATGAGAGGCTGGTAAGGAGAGGAGAGGCTGGAAAGGAGAGGCTGGTAAGGAGATGAGAGGCTGGTAAGGAGAGGAGAGGCTGGAAAGGAGAGGCTGGTAAGGAGATGAGAGGCTGGTAAGGAGCTGAGAGGCAGGAGAGGAGAGGCTGGAAAGGAACGGCTGGTAAGGAGCTGAGAGGCAGGAGAGGAGAGGCTGGAAAGGAGAGACTGGTAAGGAGCTGAGAGGCAGGAGAGGAGAGGCTGGAAAGGAGAGGCTGGTAAGGAGAGGAGAGGCTGGTAAGGAGAGGCTGGGAAGGAGATGAGAGGCTGGTAAGGACCTGAGAGGCAGGAGAGGAGAGGCTGGAAAGGAGAGGCTGGTAAGGAGATGAGAGGCTGGTAAGGAGAGGAGAGGCTGGAGAGGAGAGGCTGGAAAGGAGATGAGAGGCTGGTAAGGAGCTGAGAGGCAGGAGAGGAGAGGCTGGAAAGGAGAGGCTGGTAAGAAGCCGAGAGGCAGGAGAGGAGAGGCTGGAAAGGAGAGACTGGTAAGGAGCTGAGAGGCAGGAGAGGAGAGGCTGGAAAGGAGAGGCTGTTAAGGAGATGAGAGGCTGGTAAGGAGAGGAGAGGCTGGTAAGGAGAGGCTGGTAAGGAGATGAGAGGCTGGTAAGGAGCTGAGAGGCAGGAGAGGAGAGGCTGGAAAGGAGAGGATGGTAAGGAGATGAGAGGCTGGTAAGGAGCTGAGAGGCAGGAGAGGAGAGGCTGGAAAGGAGAGGCTGGTAAGGAGATGAGAGGCTGGTAAGGAGCTGAGAGGCAGGAGAGGAGAGGCTGGAAAGGAGAGGCTGGTAAGGAGATGAGAGGCTGGTAAGGAGCTGAGAGGCAGGAGAGGAGAGGCTAGAAAGGAGAGGCTGGTAAGGAGATGAGAGGCTGGTAAGGAGAGTAGAGGCTGGAAAGGAGAGGCTGGTAAGGAGATGAGAGGCTGGCAAGGAGCTGAGAGGCAGGAGAGGAGAGGCTGGAAAGGAGAGGCTGGTAAGGAGAGGCTGGTAAGGAGATGAGAGGCTGGTAAGGAGCTGAGAGGCAGGAGAGGAAAGGCTGGTAAGGAGAGGAGAGGCTGGTAAGGAGGAGAGGCTGGAAAGGAGAGGCTGGTAAGGAGATGAGAGGCTGGTAAGGAGCTGAGAGGCAGGAGAGGAGAGGCTGGAAAGGAGAGGCTGGTAAGGAGATGAGAGGCTGGCAAGGAGCTGAGAGGCAGGAGAGGAGAGGCTGGAAAGGAGAGGCTGGTAAGGAGATGAGAGGCTGGTAAGGAGAGTAGAGGCTGGAAAGGAGAGGCTGGTAAGGAGATGAGAGGCTGGTAAGGAGCCGAAAGGCAGGAGAGGAGAGGCTGGAAAGGAGAGGCTGGTAAGGAGAGGAGAGGCTGGTAAGGAGAGGAGAGGCTGGAAAGGAGAGGCTGGTAAGGAGATGAGAGGCTGGTAAGGAGCTGAGAGGCAGGAGAGGAGAGGCTGGAAAGGAGATGAGAGGCTGGTAAGGAGAGGAGAGGCTGGAAAGGAGAGGCTGGTAAGGAGATGAGAGGCTGGTAAGGAGCTGAGAGGCAGGAGAGGAGAGGCTGGTAAGGAGAGGAGAGGCTGGTAAGGAGAGGAGAGGCTGGAAAGGAGAGGCTGGTAAGGAGATGAGAGGCTGGTAAGGAGCTGAGAGGCAGGAGAGGAGAGGCTGGAAAGGAGATGAGAGGCTGGTAAGGAGAGGAGAGGCTGGAAAGGAGAGGCTGGTAAGGAGATGAGAGGCTGGTAAGGAGCTGAGAGGCAGGAGAGGAAAGGCTGGTAAGGAGAGGAGAGGCTGGTAAGGAGGAGAGGCTGGAAAGGAGAGGCTGGTAAGGAGATGAGAGGCTGGTAAGGAGCTGAGAGGCAGGAGAGGAGAGGCTGGAAAGGAGAGGCTGGTAAGGAGATGAGAGGCTGGCAAGGAGCTGAGAGGCAGGAGAGGAGAGGCTGGAAAGGAGAGGCTGGTAAGGAGATGAGAGGCTGGTAAGGAGAGTAGAGGCTGGAAAGGAGAGGCTGGTAAGGAGATGAGAGGCTGGTAAGGAGCCGAAAGGCAGGAGAGGAGAGGCTGGAAAGGAGAGGCTGGTAAGGAGAGGAGAGGCTGGTAAGGAGAGGAGAGGCTGGAAAGGAGAGGCTGGTAAGGAGATGAGAGGCTGGTAAGGAGCTGAGAGGCAGGAGAGGAGAGGCTGGAAAGGAGATGAGAGGCTGGTAAGGAGAGGAGAGGCTGGAAAGGAGAGGCTGGTAAGGAGATGAGAGGCTGGTAAGGAGCTGAGAGGCAGGAGAGGAGAGGCTGGAAAAGAGGCTGGTAAGGAGAGTTGAGGCTGGTAAGGAGATGAGAGGCAGGTAAGGAGAGGCTGGTAAGGAGATGAGAGGCTGGTAAGGCGCTGAGGCAGGAGAGGAGAGGCTGGTAAGGAGATGAGAGGCTGGTAAGGAGAGGAGAGGCTGGAAAGGAGAGGCTGGTAAGGAGATGGGAGGCTGGTAAGGAGCTGAGAGGCAGGAGAGGAGAGGCTGGAAAGGAGAGGCTGGTAAGGAGATGAGAGGCAGGAGAGGAGAGGCTGGAAAGGAGAGGCTGGTAAGGAGATGAGAGGCTAGTAAGGAGAGGAGAGGCTGGAAAGGAGAGGCTGGTAAGGAAATGAGAGGCTGGTAAGGAGAGGAGAGGCTGGAAAGGAGAGGCTGGTAAGGAGATGAGAGGCTGGTAAGGAGCTGAGAGGCAGGAGAGGAGAGGCTGGAAAGGAACGGCTGGTAAGGAGCTGAGAGGCAGGAGAGGAGAGGCTGGAAAGGAGAGACTGGTAAGGAGCTGAGAGGCAGGAGAGGAGAGGCTGCAAAGAAGAGGCTGGTAAGGAGAGGAGAGGATGGTAAGGAGAGGCTGGGAAGGAGATGAGAGGCTGGTAAGGACCTGAGAGGCAGGAGAGGAGAGGCTGGAAAGGAGAGGCTGGTAAGGAGATGAGAGGCTGGTAAGGAGAGGAGAGGCTGGAGAGGAGAGGCTGGAAAGGAGATGGGAGGCTGGTAAGGAGCTGAGAGGCAGGAGAGGAGAGGCTGGAAAGGAGAGGCTGGTAAGAAGCCGAGAGGCAGGAGAGGAGAGGCTGGAAAGGAGAGACTGGTAAGGAGCTGAGAGGCAGGAGAGGAGAGGCTGGAAAGGAGAGGCTGTTAAGGAGATGAGAGGCTGGTAAGGAGAGGAGAGGCTGGTAAGGAGAGGCTGGTAAGGAGATGAGAGGCTGGTAAGGAGCTGAGAGGCAGGAGAGGAGAGGCTGGAAAGGAGAGGATGGTAAGGAGATGAGAGGCTGGTAAGGAGCTGAGAGGCAGGAGAGGAGAGGCTGGAAAGGAGAGGCTGGTAAGGAGATGAGAGGCTGGTAAGGAGCTGAGAGGCAGGAGAGGAGAGGCTGGAAAGGAGAGGCTGGTAAGGAGATGAGAGGCTGGTAAGGAGCTGAGAGGCAGGAGAGGAGAGGCTGGAAAGGAGAGGCTGGTAAGGAGATGAGAGGCTGGTAAGGAGAGTAGAGGCTGGAAAGGAGAGGCTGGTAAGGAGATGAGAGGCTGGTAAGAAGCTGAGAGGCAGGAGAGGAGAGGCTGGAAAGGAGAGGCTGGTAAGGAGAGGAGAGGCTGGTAAGGAGATGAGAGGCTGGTAAGGAGAGGCTGGTAAGGAGATGAGAGGCTGGTAAGGAGCTGAGAGGCAGGAGAGGAGAGGCTGGAAAGGAGAGGCTGGTAAGGAGATGAGAGGCTGGAAAGGAGAGGCTGGTAAGGAGATGAGAGGCTGGTAAGGAGCTGAGAGGCAGGAGAGGAGAGGCTGGAAAGGAGAGGCTGGAAAGGAGAGGCTGGTAAGGAGATGAGAGGCTGGTAAGGAGCTGAGAGGCAGGAGAGGAAAGGCTGGTAAGGAGAGGAGAGGCTGGTAAGGAGGAGAGGCTGGAAAGGAGAGGCTGGTAAGGAGATGAGAGGCTGGTAAGGAGCTGAGAGGCAGGAGAGGAGAGGCTGGAAAGGAGAGGCTGGTAAGGAGATGAGAGGCTGGCAAGGAGCTGAGAGGCAGGAGAGGAGAGGCTGGAAAGGAGAGGCTGGTAAGGAGATGAGAGGCTGGTAAGGAGAGTAGAGGCTGGAAAGGAGAGGCTGGTAAGGAGATGAGAGGCTGGTAAGGAGCCGAAAGGCAGGAGAGGAGAGGCTGGAAAGGAGAGGCTGGTAAGGAGAGGAGAGGCTGGTAAGGAGAGGAGAGGCTGGAAAGGAGAGGCTGGTAAGGAGATGAGAGGCTGGTAAGGAGCTGAGAGGCAGGAGAGGAGAGGCTGGAAAGGAGATGAGAGGCTGGTAAGGAGAGGAGAGGCTGGAAAGGAGAGGCTGGTAAGGAGATGAGAGGCTGGTAAGGAGCTGAGAGGCAGGAGAGGAGAGGCTGGAAAGGAGAGGCTGGTAAGGAGAGTTGAGGCTGGTAAGGAGATGAGAGGCAGGTAAGGAGAGGCTGGTAAGGAGATGAGAGGCTGGTAAGGCGCTGAGAGGCAGGAGAGGAGAGGCTGGTAAGGAGATGAGAGGCTGGTAAGGAGAGGAGAGGCTGGAAAGGAGAGGCTGGTAAGGAGATGGGAGGCTGGTAAGGAGCTGAGAGGCAGGAGAGGAGAGGCTGGAAAGGAGAGGCTGGTAAGGAGATGAGAGGCAGGAGAGGAGAGGCTGGAAAGGAGAGGCTGGTAAGGAGATGAGAGGCTAGTAAGGAGAGGAGAGGCTGGAAAGGAGAGGCTGGTAAGGAAATGAGAGGCTGGTAAGGAGAGGAGAGGCTGAAAAGGAGAGGCTGGTAAAGAGATGAGAGGCTGGTAAGGAGCTGAGAGGCAGGAGAGGAGAGGCTGGAAAGGAGAGGCTGGTAAGGAGATGAGAGGCAGGAGAGGAGAGGCTGGAAAGGAGAGGCTGTTAAGGAGATGAGAGGCTGGTAAGGAGAGGAGAGGCTGGAAAGGAGAGGCTGGTAAGGAGAGGAGAGGCTGGAAAGGAGAGGCTGGTAAGGAGATGAGAGGCTGGTAAGGAGCTGAGAGGCAGGAGAAGAGAGGATGGAAAGGAGAGGCTGGTAAGGAGATGAGAGGCAGGAGAGGAGAGGCAGGAGAGGAAAGGCTGGTAAGGAGAGGAGAGGCTGGTAAGGAGGAGAGGCTGGAAAGGAGAGGCTGGTAAGGAGATGAGAGGCTGGTAAGGAGCTGAGAGGCAGGAGAGGAGAGGCTGGAAAGGAGAGGCTGGTAAGGAGATGAGAGGCTGGCAAGGAGCTGAGAGGCAGGAGAGGAGAGGCTGGAAAGGAGAGGCTGGTAAGGAGATGAGAGGCTGGTAAGGAGAGTAGAGGCTGGAAAGGAGAGGCTGGTAAGGAGATGAGAGGCTGGTAAGGAGCCGAAAGGCAGGAGAGGAGAGGCTGGAAAGGAGAGGCTGGTAAGGAGAGGAGAGGCTGGTAAGGAGAGGAGAGGCTGGTAAGGAGAGGAGAGGCAGGAAAGGAAAGGCTGGTAAGGAGATGAGAGGCTGGTAAGGAGCCGAAAGGCAGGAGAGGAAAGTCAGGAGAGGAGAGGCTGGAAAGGAGAGGCTGGTACGGAGAGGAGAGGCTGGTAAGGAGATTATAGGCTGGTAAGGAGAGGAGAGGCTGGAAAGGAGAGGCTGGTAAGGAGATGAGAGGCTGGTAAGGAGCCGAGAGGCAGGAGAGGAGAGGCTGGAAAGGAGAGGCTGGTAAGGAGATGAGAGGCAGGAGAGGAGAGGCTGGAAAGGAGACGCTGGTAAGGAGATGAGAGGCTGGTAAGGAGAGGAGAGGCTGGAGATGAGAGGCTGGTAAGGAGATGAGAGGCTGGTAAGGAGCTGAGAGGCAGGAGAGGAGAGGCTGGTAAGGAGAGGAGAGGCTGGTAAGGAGATGAGAGGCTGGTAAGGAGAGGCTGGTAAGGAGATGAGAGGCTGGTAAGGAGCTGAGAGGCAGGAGAGGAGAGGCTGGAAAGGAGAGGCTGGTAAGGAGATGAGAGGCTGGAAAGGAGAGGCTGGTAAGGAGATGAGAGGCTGGTAAGGAGCTGAGAGGCAGGAGAGGAGAGGCTGGAAAGGAGAGGCTGGAAAGGAGAGGCTGGTAAGGAGATGAGAGGCAGGAGAGGAGAGGCTGGAAAGGAGAGGCTGGTAAGGAGATGAGAGGCTGGTAAGGAGAGGAGAGGCTGGAAAGGAGAGGCTGGTAAGGAGATGAGAGGCTGGAAAGGAGATGAGAGGCAGGAGAGGAGAGGCTGGAAAGGAGAGGCTGGTAAGCAGATGAGAGGCAGGAGAGGAGAGGCTGGAAAGGAGATGAGAGGCTGGTAAGGAGAGGAGAGGCTGGAAAGGAGAGGCTGGTAAGGAGATGAGAGGCTGGTAAGGAGAGGAGAGGCTGGAAAGGAGAGGCTGGTAAGGAGATGAGAGGCTGGTAAGGAGCTGAGAGGCCGGAGAGGAGAGGCTGGAAAGTAGAGGCTGGAAAGGAGATGAGAGGCTGGTAAGGAGCTGAGAGGCAGGAGAGGAGAGGCTGCAAAGGAGAGGCTGGTAAGGAGCTGAGAGGCAGGAGAGGAGAGGCTGGAAAGGAGAGGCTGGTAAGGAGATGAGAGACAGGAGAGGAGAGGCTGGAAAGGAGAGGCTGGTAAGGAGATGAGAGACTGGTAAGGAGAGGAGAGGCTGGTAAGGAGAGGCTGGTAAGGAGATGAGAGGCTGGTAAGGAGCTGAGAGGCAGGAGAGGGGAGGCTGGAAAGGAGAGGCTGGTAAGGAGATGAGAGGCTGGTAAGGAGAGGAGAGGCTGGAATGGAGAGGCTGGTAAGGAGATGAGAGGCTGGTAAGGAGCTGAGAGGCAGGAGAGGAGAGGCTGGAAAGTAGAGGCTGGTAAGGAGATGAGAGGCAGGAGAGGAGAGGCTGGAAAGCAGAGGCTGGTAAGGAGATGAGAGGCTGGTAAGGAGAGGAGAGGCTGGAAAGGAGAGGCTGGTAAGGAGACGAGAGGCTGGTAAGGAGCTGAGAGGCAGGAGAGGAGAGGCTGGAAAGGAGAGGCTGGTAAGGAGATGAGAGGCTGGAAAGGAGCTGAGAGGCAGGAGAGGAGAGGCTGGAAAGGAGATGAGAGGCTGGTAAGGAGAGGCTGGTAAGGAGATGAGAGGCTGGTAAGGAGCTGAGAGGCAGGAGAGGAGAGGCTGGAAAGGAGAGGCTGGTAAGGAGATGAGAGGCTGGTAAGGAGCTGAGAGGCAGGAGAGGAGAGGCTGGAAAGGAGAGGCTGGTAAGGAGCTGATAGGCAGGAGAGGAGAGGCTGGAAAGGAGAGGCTGGTAAGGAGCTCAGAGGCAGGAGAGGAGGGGCTGGAAAGCAGAGGCTGGTAAGGAGATGAGAGGCTGGTAAGGAGAGGAGAGGCTGGAAAGGAGAGGCTGGTAAGGAGATAAGAGGCTGGTAAGGAGCTTTGGGGCAGGAGAGGAGAGGCTGGAAAGGAGAGGCTGGTAAGGAGGAGATGAGAGGCTGGTAAGGAGAGGAGAGGCTGGAAAGGAGAGGCTGGTAAGGAGATGAGAGGCTGGTAAGGAGCTGAGAGGCAGGAGAGGAGAGGCTGGAAAGGAGATGAGAGGCTGGTAAGGAGAGGAGAGGCTGGTAAGGAGTAGCTGGTAAGGAGAGGCTGGTAAGGAGAGGAGAGGCTGGAAAGGAGAGGCTGGTAAGGAGATGAAAGGCTGGTAAGGAGATGAGAGGCTAGTAAGGAGCAGAGAGGCAGGAGAGGAGAGGCTGGAAAGGAGAGGCTGGTAAGGAGATGAGAGGCTGGTAAGGAGAGGAGAGGCTGGTAAGGAGATTAGAGGCTGGTAAGGAGATGAGAGGCTGGCAAGGAGATGAGAGGCTGGCAAGGAGATGAGAGGCTGGAAAGGAGAGGCTGGTAAGGAGATGAGAGGCTGGTAAGGAGCTGAGAGGCAGGAGAGGAGAGGCTGGAAAGGAGAGGCTGGTAAGGAGATGAGAGGCTGGTAAGGAGCTGAGAGGCAGGAGAGGAGAGGCTGGAAAGGAGAGGCTGGTAAGGAGAGGAGAGGCTGGTAAGAAGCTGAGAGGCAGGAGAGGAGAGGCTGGAAAGGAGAGGCTGGTAAGGAGAGGAGAGGCTGGTAAGGAGAGGAGAGGCTGGTAAGGAGATGAGAGGCTGATAAGGAGAGGCTGGTAAGGGGAGGCTGGTAAGGAGATGAGAGGCTGGTAAGGAGATGAGAGGCTGGCAAGGAGATGAGAGGCTGGAAAGGAGAGGCTGGCAAGGAGATGAGAGGCTGGAAAGGAGAGGCTGGTAAGGAGATGAGAGGCTGGTAAGGAGCTGAGAGGCAGGAGAGGATAGGCTGGAAAGGAGAGGCTGGTAAGGAGATGAGAGGCTTGTAAGGAGCTGAGAGGCAGGAGAGGAGAGGCTGGAAAGGAGAGGCTGGTAAGGAGATGAGAGGCAGGAGAGGAGAGGCTGAAAAGGAGAGGCTGGTAAGGAGATGAGAGGCTGGTAAGGAGAGGAGAGGCTGGAAAGGAGAGGCTGGTAAGGAGATGAGAGGCTAGTAAGGAGATGAGAGGCAGGAGAGGAGAGGCTGGAAAGGAGAGGCTGGTAAGGAAATGAGAGGCTGGTAAGGAGCTGAGAGGCAGGAGAGGAGAGGCTGGAAAGGAGAGGCTGGTAAGGAGCTGAGAGGCAGGAGAGGAGAGGCTGGAAAGGAGAGGCTGGTAAAGAGATGAGAGGCTGGAGAGGAGAGGCTGGAAAGGAGAGGCTGGTAAGGAGATGAGAGGCTGGTAAGGAGAGGAGAGGCTGGAAAGGAGAGGCTGGTAAGGAGATGAGAGGCTGGTAAGGAGATGAGAGGCAGGAGAGGAGAGGCTGGAAAGGAGAGGCTGGTAAGGAGATGAGAGGCTGGTAAGGAGCTGAGAGGCAGGAGAGGAGAGGCTGGAAAGGAGAGGCTGGTAAGGAGATGAGAGGCTTGTAAGGAGCTGAGAGGCAGGAGAGGAGAGGCTGGTAAGGAGAGGAGAGGCTGGTAAGGAGGAGAGGCTGGAAAGGAGAGGCTGGTAAGGAGATGAGATGCTGGCAAGGAGCTGAGAGGCAGGAGAGGAGAGGCTGGAAAGGAGAGGCTGGTAAGGAGATGAAAGGCTGGTAAGGAGCTGAGAGGCAGGAGAGGAGAGGCTGGAAAGGAGAGGCTGGTAAGGAGATGAGAGGCTGGTAAGGAGCTGAGAGGCAGGAGAGGAGAGTCTGGAAAGGAAAGGCTGGTAAGGAGATGAGAGGCTGGTAAGGAGCTGAGAGGCAGGAGAGGAGAGGCTGGAAAGGAGAGGCTGGTAAGGAGAGGAGAGGCTGGTAAGAAGCTGAGACGCAGGAGAGGAGAGGCTGGAAAGGAGAGGCTGGTAAGGAGAGGAGAGGCTGGTAAGGAGAGGAGAGGCTGGTAAGGAGATGAGAGGCTGGTAAGAAGCTGAGAGGCAGGAGAGGAGAGGCTGGTAAGGAGAGGAGAGGCTGGTAAGGAGATGAGAGGCTGGTAAGGAGATGAGAGGCTGGTAAGGAGAGGCTGGTAAGGAGATGAGAGGCTGGTAAGGAGCTGAGAGGCAGGAGAGGAGAGGCTGGAAAGGAGAGGCTGGTAAGGAGATGAGAGGCAGGAAAGGAGAGGCTGGTAAGGAGATGAGAGGCTGGTAAGGAGCTGAGAGGCAGGAGAGGAGAGGCTGGAAAGGAGAGGCTGGTAAGGAGATGAGAGGCAGGAGAGGAGAGGCTGGAAAGGAGAGGCTGGTAAGAAGATGAGAGGCTGGTAAGGAGAGGAGAGGCTGGAAAGGAGAGGCTGGTAAGGAGATGAGAGGCTGGAAAGGAGCTGAGAGGCAGGAGAGGAGAGGCTGGAAAGGAGAGGCTGGTAAGGAGATGAGAGGCTGGAAAGGAGCTGAGAGGCAGGAGAGGAGAGGCTGGAAAGGAGAGGCTGGTAAGCAGATGAGAGGCTGGAAAGGAGAGGCTGGTAAGGAGATGAGAGGCAGGAAAGGAGAGGCTGGTAAGGAGATGAGAGGCTGGTAAGGAGCTGAGAGGCAGGAGAGGAGAGGCTGGAAAGGAGAGGCTGGTAAGGAGATGAGAGGCAGGAGAGGAGAGGCTGGAAAGGAGAGGCTGGTAAGAAGATGAGAGGCTGGTAAGGAGAGGAGAGGCTGGAAAGGAGAGGCTGGTAAGGAGATGAGAGGCTGGAAAGGAGCTGAGAGGCAGGAGAGGAGAGGCTGGAAAGGAGAGGCTGGTAAGGAGCTGAGAGGCAGGAGAGGAGAGGCTGGAAAGGAGAGACTGGTAAGGAGCTGAGAGGCAGGAGAGGAGAGGCTGGAAAGGAGAGGCTGGTAAGGAGAGGAGAGGCTGGTAAGGAGAGGAGAGGCTGGTAAGGAGAGGCTGGGAAGGAGATGAGAGGCTGGTAAGGACCTGAGAGGCAGGAGAGGAGAGGCTTGAAAGGAGAGGCTGGTAAGGAGCTGAGAGGCAGGAGAGGAGAGGCTGGAAAGGAGAGGCTGTTAAGGAGATGAGAGGCTGGTAAGGAGAGGAGAGGCTGGAAAGGAGAGGCTGGTAAGGAGATGAGAGGCTGGTAAGGAGCTGAGAGGCAGGAGAGGAGAGGCTGGAAAGGAGAGGCTGGTAAGGAGATGAGAGGCTGGTAAGGAGAGGAGAGGCTGGAGATGAGAGGCTGGTAAGGAGATGAGAGGCTGGTAAGGAGCTGAGAGGCAGGAGAGGAGAGGCTGGAAAGGAGAGGCTGGTAAGAAGATGAGAGGCTGTTAAGGAGCTGAGAGGCAGGAGAGGAGAGGCTGGAAAGGAGAGGCTGGTAACGAGATGAGAGGCTGGTAAGGAGCTGAGAGGCAGGAGAGGAGAGGCTGGAAAGGAGAGGCTGGAAAGGAGATGAGAGGCTGGTAAGGAGCTGAGAGGCAGGAGAGGAGAGGCTAGAAAGGAGAGGCTGGTAAGGAGATGAGAGGCTGGTAAGGAGAGTAGAGGCTGGAAAGGAGAGGCTGGTAAGGAGATGGGAGGCTGGTAAGAAGCTGAGAGGCAGGAGAGGAGAGGCTGGAAAGGAGAGGCTGGAAAAGAGATGAGAGGCTGGTAAGGAGAGGCTGGTAAAGAGATGAGAGGCTGGTAAGGAGCTGAGAGGCAGGAGAGGAGAGGCTGGAAAGGAGAGGCTGGTAAGGAGATGAGAGGCAGGAGAGGAGAGGCTGGAAAGGAGAGGCTGGTAAGGAGATTAGAGGCAGGAGAGGAGAGGCTGGAAAGGAGAGGCTGGTAAGGAGAGGAGAGGCTGGAAAGGAGAGGCTGGTAAGGAGAGGAGAGGCTGGAAAGGAGAGGCTGGTAAGGAGATGAGAGGCTGGTATGGAGAGGAGAGGCTGGAAAGGAGAGGCTGGTAAGGAGATGAGAGGCTGGTAAGGAGAGTAGAGGCTGGAAAGGAGAGTAGAGGCTGGAAAGGAGAGGCTGGTAAGGAGATGAGAGGCTGGGAAGGAGATGAGAGGCTGGTAAGGAGCTGAGAGGCAGGAGAGGAGAGGCTGGAAAGGAGAGGCTGGTAAGGAGATGAGAGGCTGGTAAGGAGAGGAGAGGCTGGAAAGGAGAGGCTGGTAAGGAGATGAGAGGCTGGTAAGGAGCTGAGAGGCAGGAGAGGAGAGGCTGGAAAGGAGATGAGAGGCAGGAGAGGAGAGGCTGGAAAGGAGAGGCTGGTAAGAAGATGAGAGGCTGGTAAGGAGAGGAGAGGCTGGAAAGGAGAGGCTGGTAAGGAGATGAGAGGCTGGTAAGGAGCTGAGAGGCAGGAGAGGAGAGGCTGGTAAGGAGATGAGAGGCAGGAGAGGAGAGGCTGGAAAGGAGAGGCTGGTAAGAAGATGAGAGGCTGGTAAGGAGAGGAGAGGCTGGAAAGGAGAGGCTGGTAAGGAGATGAGAGGCTGGAAAGGAGCTGAGAGGCAGGAGAGGAGAGGCTGGAAAGGAGAGGCTGGTAAGGAGATGAGAGGCTGGAAAGGAGCTGAGAGGCAGGAGAGGAGAGGCTGGAAAGGAGAGGCTGGTAAGCAGATGAGAGGCTGGAAAGGAGAGGCTGGTAAGGAGATGAGAGGCAGGAAAGGAGAGGCTGGTAAGGAGATGAGAGGCTGGTAAGGAGCTGAGAGGCAGGAGAGGAGAGGCTGGAAAGGAGAGGCTGGTAAGGAGATGAGAGGCAGGAGAGGAGAGGCTGGAAAGGAGAGGCTGGTAAGAAGATGAGAGGCTGGTAAGGAGAGGAGAGGCTGGAAAGGAGAGGCTGGTAAGGAGATGAGAGGCTGGAAAGGAGCTGAGAGGCAGGAGAGGAGAGGCTGGAAAGGAGAGGCTGGTAAGGAGCTGAGAGGCAGGAGAGGAGAGGCTGGAAAGGAGAGACTGGTAAGGAGCTGAGAGGCAGGAGAGGAGAGGCTGGAAAGGAGAGGCTGGTAAGGAGAGGAGAGGCTGGTAAGGAGAGGAGAGGCTGGTAAGGAGAGGCTGGGAAGGAGATGAGAGGCTGGTAAGGACCTGAGAGGCAGGAGAGGAGAGGCTTGAAAGGAGAGGCTGGTAAGGAGATGAGAGGCTGGTAAGGAGAGGAGAGGCTGGAAAGGAGAGGCTGGTAAGGAGATGAGAGACTGGTAAGGAGAGGAGAGGCTGGTAAGGAGAGGCTGGTAAGGAGATGAGAGGCTGGTAAGGAGCTGAGAGGCAGGAGAGGGGAGGCTGGAAAGGAGAGGCTGGTAAGGAGATGAGAGGCTGGTAAGGAGAGGAGAGGCTGGAATGGAGAGGCTGGTAAGGAGATGAGAGGCTGGTAAGGAGCTGAGAGGCAGGAGAGGAGAGGCTGGAAAGTAGAGGCTGGTAAGGAGATGAGAGGCAGGAGAGGAGAGGCTGGAAAGCAGAGGCTGGTAAGGAGATGAGAGGCTGGTAAGGAGAGGAGAGGCTGGAAAGGAGAGGCTGGTAAGGAGACGAGAGGCTGGTAAGGAGCTGAGAGGCAGGAGAGGAGAGGCTGGAAAGGAGAGGCTGGTAAGGAGATGAGAGGCTGGAAAGGAGCTGAGAGGCAGGAGAGGAGAGGCTGGAAAGGAGATGAGAGGCTGGTAAGGAGAGGCTGGTAAGGAGATGAGAGGCTGGTAAGGAGCTGAGAGGCAGGAGAGGAGAGGCTGGAAAGGAGAGGCTGGTAAGGAGATGAGAGGCTGGTAAGGAGCTGAGAGGCAGGAGAGGAGAGGCTGGAAAGGAGAGGCTGGTAAGGAGCTGATAGGCAGGAGAGGAGAGGCTGGAAAGGAGAGGCTGGTAAGGAGCTCAGAGGCAGGAGAGGAGGGGCTGGAAAGCAGAGGCTGGTAAGGAGATGAGAGGCTGGTAAGGAGAGGAGAGGCTGGAAAGGAGAGGCTGGTAAGGAGATAAGAGGCTGGTAAGGAGCTTTGGGGCAGGAGAGGAGAGGCTGGAAAGGAGAGGCTGGTAAGGAGGAGATGAGAGGCTGGTAAGGAGAGGAGAGGCTGGAAAGGAGAGGCTGGTAAGGAGATGAGAGGCTGGTAAGGAGCTGAGAGGCAGGAGAGGAGAGGCTGGAAAGGAGATGAGAGGCTGGTAAGGAGAGGAGAGGCTGGTAAGGAGTAGCTGGTAAGGAGAGGCTGGTAAGGAGAGGAGAGGCTGGAAAGGAGAGGCTGGTAAGGAGATGAAAGGCTGGTAAGGAGATGAGAGGCTAGTAAGGAGCAGAGAGGCAGGAGAGGAGAGGCTGGAAAGGAGAGGCTGGTAAGGAGATGAGAGGCTGGTAAGGAGAGGAGAGGCTGGTAAGGAGATGAGAGGCTGGTAAGGAGATGAGAGGCTGGCAAGGAGATGAGAGGCTGGCAAGGAGATGAGAGGCTGGAAAGGAGAGGCTGGTAAGGAGATGAGAGGCTGGTAAGGAGCTGAGAGGCAGGAGAGGAGAGGCTGGAAAGGAGAGGCTGGTAAGGAGATGAGAGGCTGGTAAGGAGCTGAGAGGCAGGAGAGGAGAGGCTGGAAAGGAGAGGCTGGTAAGGAGAGGAGAGGCTGGTAAGAAGCTGAGAGGCAGGAGAGGAGAGGCTGGAAAGGAGAGGCTGGTAAGGAGAGGAGAGGCTGGTAAGGAGAGGAGAGGCTGGTAAGGAGATGAGAGGCTGATAAGGAGAGGCTGGTAAGGGGAGGCTGGTAAGGAGATGAGAGGCTGGTAAGGAGATGAGAGGCTGGCAAGGAGATGAGAGGCTGGAAAGGAGAGGCTGGCAAGGAGATGAGAGGCTGGAAAGGAGAGGCTGGTAAGGAGATGAGAGGCTGGTAAGGAGCTGAGAGGCAGGAGAGGATAGGCTGGAAAGGAGAGGCTGGTAAGGAGATGAGAGGCTTGTAAGGAGCTGAGAGGCAGGAGAGGAGAGGCTGGAAAGGAGAGGCTGGTAAGGAGATGAGAGGCAGGAGAGGAGAGGCTGAAAAGGAGAGGCTGGTAAGGAGATGAGAGGCTGGTAAGGAGAGGAGAGGCTGGAAAGGAGAGGCTGGTAAGGAGATGAGAGGCTAGTAAGGAGATGAGAGGCAGGAGAGGAGAGGCTGGAAAGGAGAGGCTGGTAAGGAAATGAGAGGCTGGTAAGGAGCTGAGAGGCAGGAGAGGAGAGGCTGGAAAGGAGAGGCTGGTAAGGAGCTGAGAGGCAGGAGAGGAGAGGCTGGAAAGGAGAGGCTGGTAAAGAGATGAGAGGCTGGAGAGGAGAGGCTGGAAAGGAGAGGCTGGTAAGGAGATGAGAGGCTGGTAAGGAGAGGAGAGGCTGGAAAGGAGAGGCTGGTAAGGAGATGAGAGGCTGGTAAGGAGATGAGAGGCAGGAGAGGAGAGGCTGGAAAGGAGAGGCTGGTAAGGAGATGAGAGGCTGGTAAGGAGCTGAGAGGCAGGAGAGGAGAGGCTGGAAAGGAGAGGCTGGTAAGGAGATGAGAGGCTTGTAAGGAGCTGAGAGGCAGGAGAGGAGAGGCTGGTAAGGAGAGGAGAGGCTGGTAAGGAGGAGAGGCTGGAAAGGAGAGGCTGGTAAGGAGATGAGATGCTGGCAAGGAGCTGAGAGGCAGGAGAGGAGAGGCTGGAAAGGAGAGGCTGGTAAGGAGATGAAAGGCTGGTAAGGAGCTGAGAGGCAGGAGAGGAGAGGCTGGAAAGGAGAGGCTGGTAAGGAGATGAGAGGCTGGTAAGGAGCTGAGAGGCAGGAGAGGAGAGGCTGGAAAGGAAAGGCTGGTAAGGAGATGAGAGGCTGGTAAGGAGCTGAGAGGCAGGAGAGGAGAGGCTGGAAAGGAGAGGCTGGTAAGGAGAGGAGAGGCTGGTAAGAAGCTGAGACGCAGGAGAGGAGAGGCTGGAAAGGAGAGGCTGGTAAGGAGAGGAGAGGCTGGTAAGGAGAGGAGAGGCTGGTAAGGAGATGAGAGGCTGGTAAGAAGCTGAGAGGCAGGAGAGGAGAGGCTGGTAAGGAGAGGAGAGGCTGGTAAGGAGATGAGAGGCTGGTAAGGAGATGAGAGGCTGGTAAGGAGAGGCTGGTAAGGAGATGAGAGGCTGGTAAGGAGCTGAGAGGCAGGAGAGGAGAGGCTGGAAAGGAGAGGCTGGTAAGGAGATGAGAGGCAGGAAAGGAGAGGCTGGTAAGGAGATGAGAGGCTGGTAAGGAGCTGAGAGGCAGGAGAGGAGAGGCTGGAAAGGAGAGGCTGGTAAGGAGATGAGAGGCAGGAGAGGAGAGGCTGGAAAGGAGAGGCTGGTAAGAAGATGAGAGGCTGGTAAGGAGAGGAGAGGCTGGAAAGGAGAGGCTGGTAAGGAGATGAGAGGCTGGAAAGGAGCTGAGAGGCAGGAGAGGAGAGGCTGGAAAGGAGAGGCTGGTAAGGAGATGAGAGGCTGGAAAGGAGCTGAGAGGCAGGAGAGGAGAGGCTGGAAAGGAGAGGCTGGTAAGCAGATGAGAGGCTGGAAAGGAGAGGCTGGTAAGGAGATGAGAGGCAGGAAAGGAGAGGCTGGTAAGGAGATGAGAGGCTGGTAAGGAGCTGAGAGGCAGGAGAGGAGAGGCTGGAAAGGAGAGGCTGGTAAGGAGATGAGAGGCAGGAGAGGAGAGGCTGGAAAGGAGAGGCTGGTAAGAAGATGAGAGGCTGGTAAGGAGAGGAGAGGCTGGAAAGGAGAGGCTGGTAAGGAGATGAGAGGCTGGAAAGGAGCTGAGAGGCAGGAGAGGAGAGGCTGGAAAGGAGAGGCTGGTAAGGAGCTGAGAGGCAGGAGAGGAGAGGCTGGAAAGGAGAGACTGGTAAGGAGCTGAGAGGCAGGAGAGGAGAGGCTGGAAAGGAGAGGCTGGTAAGGAGAGGAGAGGCTGGTAAGGAGAGGAGAGGCTGGTAAGGAGAGGCTGGGAAGGAGATGAGAGGCTGGTAAGGACCTGAGAGGCAGGAGAGGAGAGGCTTGAAAGGAGAGGCTGGTAAGGAGCTGAGAGGCAGGAGAGGAGAGGCTGGAAAGGAGAGGCTGTTAAGGAGATGAGAGGCTGGTAAGGAGAGGAGAGGCTGGAAAGGAGAGGCTGGTAAGGAGATGAGAGGCTGGTAAGGAGCTGAGAGGCAGGAGAGGAGAGGCTGGAAAGGAGAGGCTGGTAAGGAGATGAGAGGCTGGTAAGGAGAGGAGAGGCTGGAGATGAGAAGCTGGTAAGGAGATGAGAGGCTGGTAAGGAGCTGAGAGGCAGGAGAGGAGAGGCTGGAAAGGAGAGGCTGGTAAGAAGATGAGAGGCTGTTAAGGAGCTGAGAGGCAGGAGAGGAGAGGCTGGAAAGGAGAGGCTGGTAACGAGATGAGAGGCTGGTAAGGAGCTGAGAGGCAGGAGAGGAGAGGCTGGAAAGGAGAGGCTGGAAAGGAGATGAGAGGCTGGTAAGGAGCTGAGAGGCAGGAGAGGAGAGGCTAGAAAGGAGAGGCTGGTAAGGAGATGAGAGGCTGGTAAGGAGAGTAGAGGCTGGAAAGGAGAGGCTGGTAAGGAGATGGGAGGCTGGTAAGAAGCTGAGAGGCAGGAGAGGAGAGGCTGGAAAGGAGAGGCTGGAAAAGAGATGAGAGGCTGGTAAGGAGAGGCTGGTAAAGAGATGAGAGGCTGGTAAGGAGCTGAGAGGCAGGAGAGGAGAGGCTGGAAAGGAGAGGCTGGTAAGGAGATGAGAGGCAGGAGAGGAGAGGCTGGAAAGGAGAGGCTGGTAAGGAGATTAGAGGCAGGAGAGGAGAGGCTGGAAAGGAGAGGCTGGTAAGGAGAGGAGAGGCTGGAAAGGAGAGGCTGGTAAGGAGAGGAGAGGCTGGAAAGGAGAGGCTGGTAAGGAGATGAGAGGCTGGTATGGAGAGGAGAGGCTGGAAAGGAGAGGCTGGTAAGGAGATGAGAGGCTGGTAAGGAGAGTAGAGGCTGGAAAGGAGAGTAGAGGCTGGAAAGGAGAGGCTGGTAAGGAGATGAGAGGCTGGGAAGGAGATGAGAGGCTGGTAAGGAGCTGAGAGGCAGGAGAGGAGAGGCTGGAAAGGAGAGGCTGGTAAGGAGATGAGAGGCTGGTAAGGAGAGGAGAGGCTGGAAAGGAGAGGCTGGTAAGGAGATGAGAGGCTGGTAAGGAGCTGAGAGGCAGGAGAGGAGAGGCTGGAAAGGAGATGAGAGGCAGGAGAGGAGAGGCTGGAAAGGAGAGGCTGGTAAGAAGATGAGAGGCTGGTAAGGAGAGGAGAGGCTGGAAAGGAGAGGCTGGTAAGGAGATGAGAGGCTGGTAAGGAGCTGAGAGGCAGGAGAGGAGAGGCTGGTAAGGAGATGAGAGGCAGGAGAGGAGAGGCTGGAAAGGAGAGGCTGGTAAGAAGATGAGAGGCTGGTAAGGAGAGGAGAGGCTGGAAAGGAGAGGCTGGTAAGGAGATGAGAGGCTGGAAAGGAGCTGAGAGGCAGGAGAGGAGAGGCTGGAAAGGAGAGGCTGGTAAGGAGATGAGAGGCTGGAAAGGAGCTGAGAGGCAGGAGAGGAGAGGCTGGAAAGGAGAGGCTGGTAAGCAGATGAGAGGCTGGAAAGGAGAGGCTGGTAAGGAGATGAGAGGCAGGAAAGGAGAGGCTGGTAAGGAGATGAGAGGCTGGTAAGGAGCTGAGAGGCAGGAGAGGAGAGGCTGGAAAGGAGAGGCTGGTAAGGAGATGAGAGGCAGGAGAGGAGAGGCTGGAAAGGAGAGGCTGGTAAGAAGATGAGAGGCTGGTAAGGAGAGGAGAGGCTGGAAAGGAGAGGCTGGTAAGGAGATGAGAGGCTGGAAAGGAGCTGAGAGGCAGGAGAGGAGAGGCTGGAAAGGAGAGGCTGGTAAGGAGCTGAGAGGCAGGAGAGGAGAGGCTGGAAAGGAGAGACTGGTAAGGAGCTGAGAGGCAGGAGAGGAGAGGCTGGAAAGGAGAGGCTGGTAAGGAGAGGAGAGGCTGGTAAGGAGAGGAGAGGCTGGTAAGGAGAGGCTGGGAAGGAGATGAGAGGCTGGTAAGGACCTGAGAGGCAGGAGAGGAGAGGCTTGAAAGGAGAGGCTGGTAAGGAGATGAGAGGCTGGTAAGGAGAGGAGAGGCTGGAAAGGAGAGGCTGGTAAGGAGATGAGAGGCTGGTAAGGAGCTGAGAGGCAGGAGAGGAGAGGCTGGAAAGGAGAAGCTGGTAAGAAGCCAAGAGGCAGGAGAGGAGAGGCTGGAAAGGAGAGACTGGTAAGGAGCTGAGAGGCAGGAGAGGAGAGGCTGGAAAGGAGAGGCTGTTAAGGAGATGAGAGGCTGGTAAGGAGAGGAGAGGCTGGAAAGGAGAGGCTGGTAAGGAGATGAGAGGCTGGTAAGCAGCTGAGAGGCAGGAGAGGAGAGGCTGGAAAGGAGAGGCTGGTAAGGAGATGAGAGGCAGGAGAGGAGAGGCTGGAAAGGAGAGGCTGGTAAGGAGATGAGAGGCTGGTAAGGAGAGGAGAGGCTGGAGATGAGAGGCTGGTAAGGAGATGAGAGGCTGGTAAGGAGCTGAGAGGCAGGAGAGGAGAGGCTGGAAAGGAGAGGCTGGTAAGGAGATGAGAGGCTGTTAAGGAGCTGAGAGGCAGGAGAGGAGAGGCTGGAAAGGAGAGGCTGGTAACGAGATGAGAGTCTGGTAAGGAGCTGAGAGGCAGGAGAGGAGAGGCTGGAAAGGAGAGGCTGGAAAGGAGATGAGAGGCTGGTAAGGAGCTGAGAGGCAGGAGAGGAGAGGCTAGAAAGGAGAGGCTGGTAAGGAGATGAGAGGCTGGTAAGGAGAGTAGAGGCTGGAAAGGAGAGGCTGGTAAGGAGATGGGAGGCTGGTAAGAAGCTGAGAGGCAGGAGAGGAGAGGCTGGAAAGGAGAGGCTGGTAAGGAGAGGAGAGGCTGGTAAGGAGATGAGAGGCTGGTAAGGAGAGGCTGGTAAGGAGATGAGAGGCTGGTAAGGAGCTGAGAGGCAGGAGAGGAGAGGCTGGAAAGGAGAGGCTGGAAAAGAGATGAGAGGCTGGTAAGGAGAGGCTGGTAAAGAGATGAGAGGCTGGTAAGGAGCTGAGAGGCAGGAGAGGAGAGGCTGGAAAGGAGAGGCTGGTAAGGAGATGAGAGGCAGGAGAGGAGAGGCTGGAAAGGAGAGGCTGGTAAGCAGATTAGAGGCAGGAGAGGAGAGGCTGGAAAGGAGAGGCTGGTAAGGAGAGGAGAGGCTGGAAAGGAGAGGCTGGTAAGGAGAGGAGAGGCTGGAAAGGAGAGGCTGGTAAGGAGATGAGAGGCTGGTATGGAGAGGAGAGGCTGGAAAGGAGAGGCTGGTAAGGAGATGAGAGGCTGGTAAGGAGAGTAGAGGCTGGAAAGGAGAGTAGAGGCTGGAAAGGAGAGGCTGGTAAGGAGATGAGAGGCTGGGAAGGAGATGAGAGGCTGGTAAGGAGCTGAGAGGCAGGAGAGGAGAGGCTGGAAAGGAGAGGCTGGTAAGGAGATGAGAGGCTGGTAAGGAGAGGAGAGGCTGGAAAGGAGAGGCTGGTAAGGAGATGAGAGGCTGGTAAGGAGCTGAGAGGCAGGAGAGGAGAGGCTGGAAAGGAGAGGCTGGTAAGGAGCTGAGAGGCAGGAGAGGAGAGGCTGGAAAGGAGAGACTGGTAAGTAGCTGAGAGGCTGGAAAGGAGAGGCTGGTAAGGAGAGGAGAGGCTGGTAAGAAGAGGAGAGGCTGGGAAGGAGAGGCTGGGAAGGAGATGAGAGGCTGGTAAGGACCTGAGAGGCAGGAGAGGAGAGGCTGGAAAGGAGAGGCTGGTAAGGAGATGAGAGGCTGGTAAGGAGAGGAGAGGCTGGAAAGGAGAGGCTGGTAAGGAGATGAGAGGCTGGTAAGGAGCTGAGAGGCAGGAGAGGAGAGGCTGGAAAGGAGAGGCTGGTAAGAAGCCGAGAGGCAGGAGAGGAGAGGCTGGAAAGGAGAGACTGGTAAGGAGCTGAGAGGCAGGAGAGGAGAGGCTGGAAAGGAGAGGCAGGTAAGGAGATGAGAGGCTGGTAAGGAGAGGAGAGGCTGGAAAGGAGAGGCTGGTAAGGAGATGAGAGGCTGGTAAGGAGAGGAGAGGCTGGAAAGGAGAGGCTGGTAAGGAGATGAGAGGCTGGTAAGGAGCTGAGAGGCAGGAGAGGAGAGGCTGGAAAGGAACGGCTGGTAAGGAGCTGAGAGGCAGGAGAGGAGAGGCTGGAAAGGAGAGACTGGTAAGGAGCTGAGAGGCAGGAGAGGAGAGGCTGGAAAGGAGAGGCTGGTAAGGAGAGGAGAGGCTGGTAAGGAGAGGAGAGGCTGGTAAGGAGAGGCTGGGAAGGAGATGAGAGGCTGGTAAGGACCTGAGAGGCAGGAGAGGAGAGGCTGGAAAGGAGAGGCTGGTAAGGAGATGAGAGGCTGGTAAGGAGAGCAGAGGCTGGAGAGGAGAGGATGGAAAGGAGATGAGAGGCTGGTAAGGAGCTGAGAGGCAGGAGAGGAGAGGCTGGAAAGGAGAGGCTGGTAAGAAGCCGAGAGGCAGGAGAGGAGAGGCTGGAAAGGAGAGACTGGTAAGGAGCTGAGAGGCAGGAGAGGAGAGGCTGGAAAGGAGAGGCTGTTAAGGAGATGAGAGGCTGGTAAGGAGAGGAGAGGCTGGAAAGGAGAGGCTGGTAAGGAGATGAGAGGCTGGTAAGGAGCTGAGAGGCAGGAGAGGAGAGGCTGGAAAGGAGAGGATGGTAAGGAGATGAGAGGCTGGTAAGGAGCTGAGAGGCAGGAGAGGAGAGGCTGGAAAGGAGAGGCTGGTAAGGAGATGAGAGGCTGGTAAGGAGCTGAGAGGCAGGAGAGGAGAGGCTGGAAAGGAGAGGCTGGTAAGGAGATGAGAGGCTGGTAAGGAGCTGAGAGGCAGGAGAGGAGAGGCTAGAAAGGAGAGGCTGGTAAGGAGATGAGAGGCTGGTAAGGAGAGTAGAGGCTGGAAAGGAGAGGCTGGTAAGGAGATGAGAGGCTGGTAAGAAGCTGAGAGGCAGGAGAGGAGAGGCTGGAAAGGAGAGGCTGGTAAGGAGAGGAGAGGCTGGTAAGGAGATGAGAGGCTGGTAAGGAGAGGCTGGTAAGGAGATGAGAGGCTGGTAAGGCGCTGAGAGGCAGGAGAGGAGAGGCTGGTAAGGAGATGAGAGGCTGGAAAGGAGATGAGAGGCTGGTAAGGAGCTGAGAGGCAGGAGAGGAGAGGCTGGAAAGGAGAGGCTGGTAAGGAGAGTTGAGGCTGGTAAGGAGATGAGAGGCTGGTAAGGAGAGGCTGGTAAGGAGATGAGAGGCTGGTAAGGCGCTGAGAGGCAGGAGAGGAGAGGCTAGTAAGGAGATGAGAGGCTGGTAAGGAGAGGAGAGGCTGGAAAGGAGAGGCTGGTAAGGAGATGAGAGGCTGGTAAGGAGCTGAGAGGCAGGAGAGGAGAGGCTGGAAAGGAGAGGCTGGTAAGGAGATGAGAGGCAGGAGAGGAGAGGCTGGAAAGGAGAGGCTGGTAAGGAGATGAGAGGCTAGTAAGGAGAGGAGAGGCTGGAAAGGAGAGGCTGGTAAGGAAATGAGAGGCTGGTAAGGAGAGGAGAGGCTGAAAAGGAGAGGCTGGTAAAGAGATGAGAGGCTGGTAAGGAGCTGAGAGGCAGGAGAGGAGAGGCTGGAAAGGAGAGGCTGGTAAGGAGATGAGAGGCAGGAGAGGAGAGGCTGGAAAGGAGAGGCTGGTAAGGAGATGAGAGGCTGGTAAGGAGAGGAGAGGCTGGAAAGGAGAGGCTGGTAAGGAGAGGAGAGGCTGGAAAGGAGAGGCTGGTAAGGAGATGAGAGGCTGGTAAGGAGCTGAGAGGCAGGAGAAGAGAGGATGGAAAGGAGAGGCTGGTAAGGAGATGAGAGGCAGGAGAGGAGAGGCTGGAGATGAGAGGCTGGTAAGGAGATGAGAGGCTGGTAATGAGCTGAGAGGCAGGAGAGGAAAGGCTGGTAAGGAGAGGAGAGGCTGGTAAGGAGGAGAGGCTGGAAAGGAGAGGCTGGTAAGGAGATGAGAGGCTGGTAAGGAGCTGAGAGGCAGGAGAGGAGAGGCTGGAAAGGAGAGGCTGGTAAGGAGATGAGAGGCTGGCAAGGAGCTGAGAGGCAGGAGAGGAGAGGCTGGAAAGGAGAGGCTGGTAAGGAGATGAGAGTCTGGTAAGGAGAGTAGAGGCTGGAAAGGAGAGGCTGGTAAGGAGATGAGAGGCTGGTAAGGAGCCGAAAGGCAGGAGAGGAGAGGCTGGAAAGGAGAGGCTGGTAAGGAGAGGAGAGGCTGGTAAGGAGAGGAGAGGCTGGTAAGGAGAGGAGAGGCAGGAAAGGAGAGGCTGGTAAGGAGATGAGAGGCTGGTAAGGAGCCGAAAGGCAGGAGAGGAGAGGCTGGAAAGGAGAGGCTGGTACGGAGAGGAGAGGCTGGTAAGGAGATTAGAGGCTGGTAAGGAGAGGCTGGAAAGGAGAGGCTGGTAAGGAGATGAGAGGCTGGTAAGGAGCCGAGAGGCAGGAGAGGAGAGGCTGGAAAGGAGAGGCTGGTAAGGAGATGAGAGGCAGGAGAGGAGAGGCTGGAAAGGAGAGGCTGGTAAGGAGATGAGAGGCTGGTAAGGAGAGGAGAGGCTGGAGATGAGAGGCTGGTAAGGAGATCAGAGGCTGGTAAGGAGCTGAGAGGCAGGAGAGGAGAGGCTGGTAAGGAGAGGAGAGGCTGGTAAGGAGATGAAAGGCTGGTAAGGAGAGGCTGGTAAGGAGATGAGAGGCTGGTAAGGAGCTGAGAGGCAGGAGAGGAGAGGCTGGAAAGGAGAGGCTGGTAAGGAGATGAGAGGCTGGAAAGGAGAGGCTGGTAAGGAGATGAGAGGCTGGTAAGGAGCTGAGAGGCAGGAGAGGAGAGGCTGGAAAGGAGAGGCTGGAAAGGAGAGGCTGGTAAGGAGATGAGAGGCAGGAGAGGAGAGGCTGGAAAGGAGAGGCTGGTAAGGAGATGAGAGGCTGGTAAGGAGAGGAGAGGCTGGAAAGGAGAGGCTGGTAAGGAGATGAGAGGCTGGAAAGGAGATGAGAGGCAGGAGAGGAGAGGCTGGAAAGGAGAGGCTGGTAAGCAGATGAGAGGCAGGAGAGGAGAGGCTGGAAAGGAGATGAGAGGCTGGTAAGGAGAGGAGAGGCTGGAAAGGAGAGGCTGGTAAGGAGATGAGAGGCTGGTAAGGAGAGGAGAGGCTGGAAAGGAGAGGAGAGGCTGGAAAGGAGAGGCTGGTAAGGAGATGAGAGGCTGGTAAGGAGCTGAGAGGCCGGAGAGGAGAGGCTGGAAAGTAGAGGCTGGAAAGGAGATGAGAGGCTGGTAAGGAGCTGAGAGGCAGGAGAGGAGAGGCTGCAAAGGAGAGGCTGGTAAGGAGCTGAGAGGCAGGAGAGGAGAGGCTGGAAAGGAGAGGCTGGTAAGGAGATGAGAGACAGGAGAGGAGAGGCTGGAAAGGAGAGGCTGGTAAGGAGATGAGAGACTGGTAAGGAGAGGAGAGGCTGGTAAGGAGAGGCTGGTAAGGAGATGAGAGGCTGGTAAGGAGCTGAGAGGCAGGAGAGGGGAGGCTGGAAAGGAGAGGCTGGTAAGGAGATGAGAGGCTTGTAAGGAGAGGAGAGGCTGGAATGGAGAGGCTGGTAAGGAGATGAGAGGCTGGTAAGGAGCTGAGAGGCAGGAGAGGAGAGGCTGGAAAGTAGAGGCTGGTAAGGAGATGAGAGGCAGGAGAGGAGAGGCTGGAAAGCAGAGGCTGGTAAGGAGATGAGAGGCTGGTAAGGAGAGGAGAGGCTGGAAAGGAGAGGCTGGTAAGGAGACGAGAGGCTGGTAAGGAGACGAGAGGCTGGTAAGGAGCTGAGAGGCAGGAGAGGAGAGGCTGGAAAGGAGAGGCTGGTAAGGAGATGAGAGGCTGGAAAGGAGCTGAGAGGCAGGAGAGGAGAGGCTGGAAAGGAGATGAGAGGCTGGTAAGGAGAGGCTGGTAAGGAGTTGAGAGGCTGGTAAGGAGCTGAGAGGCAGGAGAGGAGAGGCTGGAAAGGAGAGGCTGGTAAGGAGATGAGAGGCTGGTAAGGAGCTGAGAGGCAGGAGAGGAGAGGCTGGAAAGGAGAGGCTGGTAAGGAGCTGATAGGCAGGAGAAGAGAGGCTGGAAAGGAGAGGCTGGTAAGGAGCTCAGAGGCAGGAGAGGAGGGGCTGGAAAGCAGAGGCTGGTAAGGAGATGAGAGGCTGGTAAGGAGAGGAGAGGCTGGAAAGGAGAGGCTGGTAAGGAGATAAGAGGCTGGTAAGGAGCTTTGGGGCAGGAGAGGAGAGGCTGGAAAGGAGAGGCTGGTAAGGAGATGAGAGGCTGGTAAGGAGCTGAGAGGCAGGAGAGGAGAGGCTGGAAAGGAGATGAGAGGCTGGTAAGGAGAGGAGAGGCTGGTAAGGAGTAGCTGGTAAGGAGAGGCTGGTAAGGAGAGGAGAGGCTGGAAAGGAGAGGCTGGTAAGGAGATGAAAGGCTGGTAAGGAGATGAGAGGCTAGTAAGGAGCAGAGAGGCAGGAGAGGAGAGGCTGGAAAGGAGAGGCTGGTAAGGAGATGAGAGGCTGGTAAGGAGAGGAGAGGCTGGTAAGGAGATGAGAGGCTGGTAAGGAGATGAGAGGCTGGCAAGGAGATGAGAGGCTGGCAAGGAGATGAGAGGCTGGAAAGGAGAGGCTGGTAAGGAGATGAGAGGCTGGTAAGGAGCTGAGAGGCAGGAGAGGAGAGGCTGGAAAGGAGAGGCTGGTAAGGAGATGAGAGGCTGGTAAGGAGCTGAGAGGCAGGAGAGGAGAGGCTGGAAAGGAGAGGCTGGTAAGGAGAGGAGAGGCTGGTAAGAAGCTGAGAGGCAGGAGAGTAGAGGCTGGAAAGGAGAGGCTGGTAAGGAGAGGAGAGGCTGGTAAGGAGAGGAGAGGCTGGTAAGGAGATGAGAGGCTGATAAGGAGAGGCTGGTAAGGGGAGGCTGGTAAGGAGATGAGAGGCTGGTAAGGAGATGAGAGGCTGGCAAGGAGATGAGAGGCTGGAAAGGAGAGGCTGGCAAGGAGATGAGAGGCTGGAAAGGAGAGGCTGGTAAGGAGCTGAGAGGCAGGAGAGGATAGGCTGGAAAGGAGAGGCTGGTAAGGAGATGAGAGGCTTGTAAGGAGCTGAGAGGCAGGAGAGGAGAGGCTGGAAAGGAGAGGCTGGTAAGGAGATGAGAGGCAGGAGAGGAGAGGCTGGAAAGGAGAGGCTGGTAAGGAGATGAGAGGCTGGTAAGGAGAGGAGAGGCTGGAAAGGAGAGGCTGGTAAGGAGATGAGAGGCTAGTAAGGAGATGAGAGGCAGGAGAGGAGAGGCTGGAAAGGAGAGGCTGGAAAGGAAATGAGAGGCTGGTAAGGAGCTGAGAGGCAGGAGAGGAGAGGCTGGAAAGGAGAGGCTGGTAAGGAGCTGAGAGGCAGGAGAGGAGAGGCTGGAAAGGAGAGGCTGGTAAAGAGATGAGAGGCTGGAGAGGAGAGGCTGGAAAGGAGAGGCTGGTAAGGAGATGAGAGGCTGGTAAGGAGAGGAGAGGCTGGAAAGGAGAGACTGGTAAGGAGATGAGAGGCTGGTAAGGAGATGAGAGGCAGGAGAGGAGAGGCTGGAAAGGAGAGGCTGGTAAGGAGATGAGAGGCTGGTAAGGAGCTGAGAGGCAGGAGAGGAGAGGCTGGAAAGGAGAGGCTGGTAAGGAGATGAGAGGCTGGTAAGGAGCTGAGAGGCAGGAGAGGAGAGGCTGGTAAGGAGAGGAGAGGATGGTAAGGAGGAGAGGCTGGAAAGGAGAGGCTGGTAAGGAGATGAGATGCTGGCAAGGAGCTGAGAGGCAGGAGAGGAGAGGCTGGAAAGGAGAGGCTGGTAAGGAGATGAAAGGCTGGTAAGGAGCTGAGAGGCAGGAGAGGAGAGGCTGGAAAGGAGAGGCTGGTAAGGAGATGAGAGGCTGGTAAGGAGCTGAGAGGCAGGTAAGGAGAGGCTGGAAAGGAAAGGCTGGTAAGGAGATGAGAGGCTGGTAAGGAGCTGAGAGGCAGGAGAGGAGAGGCTGGAAAGGAGAGGCTGGTAAGGAGAGGAGAGGCTGGTAAGAAGCTGAGACGCAGGAGAGGAGAGGCTGGAAAGGAGAGGCTGGTAAGGAGAGGAGAGGCTGGTAAGGAGAGGAGAGGCTGGTAAGGAGAGGAGAGGCTGGTAAGGAGAGGCTGGTAAGGAGATGAGAGGCTGGTAAGGAGCTGAGAGGCAGGAGAGGAGAGGCTGGAAAGGAGAGGCTGGTAAGGAGATGAGAGGCAGGAAAGGAGAGGCTGGTAAGGAGATGAGAGGCTGGTAAGGAGCTGAGAGGCAGGAGAGGAGAGGCTGGAAAGGAGAGGCTGGTAAGGAGATGAGAGGCAGGAGAGGAGAGGCTGGAAAGGAGAGGCTGGTAAGAAGATGAGAGGGTGGTAAGGAGAGGAGAGGCTGGAAAGGAGAGGCTGGTAAGGAGATGAGAGGCTGGAAAGGAGCTGAGAGGCAGGAGAGGAGAGGCTGGAAAGGAGAGGCTGGTAAGCAGATGAGAGGCAGGAGAGGAGAGGCTGGAAAGGAGATGAGAGGCTGGTAAGGAGAGGAGAGGCTGGAAAGGAGAGGCTGGTAAGGAGATGAGAGGCTGGTAAGGAGAGGAGAGGCTGGAAAGGAGAGGCTGGTAAGGAGATGAGAGGCTGGTAAGGAGATGAGAGGCAGGAGAGGAGAGGCTGGAAAGGAGAGGCTGGTAAGGAGATGAGAGGCTGGTAAGGAGCTGAGAGGCAGGAGAGGAGAGACTGGAAAGGAGAGGCTGGTAAGGAGCTGAGAGGCAGGAGAGGAGAGGCTGGAAAGGAGAGGCTGGTAAAGAGATGAGAGGCTGGTAAGGAGAGGAGAGGCTGGAGATGATAGGCTGGTAAGGAGATGAGAGGCTGGTAAGGAGCTGAGAGGCAGGAGAGGAGAGGCTGGTAAGGAGAGGAGAGGCTGGTAAGGAGGAGAGGCTGGAAAGGAGAGGCTGGTAAGGAGATGAGAGGCTGGTAAGGAGCTGAGAGGCAGGAGAGGAGAGGCTGGAAAGGAGAGGCTGGTAAGGAGATGAAAGGCTGGTAAGGAGCTGAGAGGCAGGAGAGGAGAGGCTTGAAAGGAGAGGCTGGTAAGGAGATGAGAGGCTGGTAAGGAGCTGAGAGGCAGGAGAGGAGAGGCTGGAAAGGAAAGGCTGGTAAGGAGATGAGAGGCTGGTAAGGAGCTGAGAGGCAGGAGAGGAGAGGCTGGAAAGGAGAGGCTGGTAAGGAGAGGAGAGGCTGGTAAGAAGCTGAGACGCAGGAGAGGAGAGGCTGGAAAGGAGAGGCTGGTAATGAGAGGAGAGGCTGGTAAGGAGATGAGAGGCTGGTAAGGAGAGGCTGGGATGGAGATGAGAGGCTGGTAAGGAGCTGAGAGGCAGGAGAGGAGAGGCTGGAAAGGAGAGGCTGGTAAGGAGATGAGAGGCTGGTAAGAAGCGGAGAGGCAGGAGAGGAGAGGCTGGAAAGGAGAGGCTGGTAAGGAGCTGAGAGGCAGGAGAGGAGAGGCTGGAAAGGAGAGGAGAGGCTGGAAAGGAGAGGCTGGTAAGGAGCTGAGAGGCAGGAGAGGAGAGGCTGGTAAGGAGAGGAGAGGTTGGTAAGGAGGAGAGGCTGGAAAGGAGAGGCTGGTAAGGAGATGAGAGGCTGGTAAGGAGCTGAGAGGCAGGAGAGGAGAGGCTGGAAAGGAGAGGCTGGTAAGGAGATGAGAGGCTGGTAAGGAGCTGAGAGGCAGGAGAGGAGAGGCTGGAAAGGAGAGGCTGGTAAGGAGAGGAGAGGCTGTTAAGAAGCTGAGAGGCAGGAGAGGAGAGGCTGGAAAGGAGAGGCTGGTAAGTAGAGGAGAGGCTGGTAAGGAGAGGAAAGGCTGGTAAGGAGATGAGAAGCTGGTAAGGAGCTGAGAGGCAGGAGAGGAGAGGCTGGAAAGGAGAGGCTGGTAAGGAGCTGAGAGGCAGGAGAGGAGAGGCTGGAAAGGAGAGGCTGGTAAGGAGATGAGAGGCTGGTAAGGAGAGGAGAGGCTGGAGATCAGAGGCTGGTAAGGAGATGAGAGGCTGGTAAGGAGCTGAGAGGCAGGAGAGGAGAGGCTGGTAAGGAGAGGAGAGGCTGGTAAGGAGAGGAGAGGCTGGAAAGGAGAGGCTGGTAAGGAGAGGAGAGGCTGGAAAGGAGAGGCTGGTAAGGAGACGAGAGGCTGGTAAGGAGCTGAAAGGCAGGAGAGGAGAGGCTGGTAAGGAGCTGAGAGGCAGGAGAGGAGAGGCTGGAAAGCAGAGGCAGGTAAGGAGAGGAGAGGCTGGAAAGGAGAGGCTGGTAAGGAGACGAGAGGCTGGTAAGGAGCTGAGAGGCAGGAGAGGAGAGGCTGGAAAGGAGAGGCTGGTAAGGAGGAGATGAAAGGCTGGTAAGGAGAGGAGAGGCTGGAAAGGAGAGGCTGGTAAGGAGATGAGAGGCTGGAAAGGAGCTGAGAGGCAGGAGAGGAGAGGCTGGAATGGAGAGGCTGGTAAGGAGCTGAGAGGCAGGAGAGGAGAGGCAGGAGAGGAGAGGCTGGAAAGGAGAGGCTGGTAAGGAGCTCAGAGGCAGGAGAGGAGGGGCTGGAAAGCAGAGGCTGGTAAGGAGATGAGAGGCTGGAAAGGAGAGTAGAGGCTGGAAAGGAGAGGCTGGTAAGGAGAGGCTGGGAAGGAGATGAGAGGCTGGTAAGGAGATGAGAGGCAGGAGAGGAGAGGCTGGAAAGGAGAGGCTGGTAAGGAGATGAGAGGCTGGTAAGGAGAGGAGAGGCTGGAAAGGAGAGGCTGGTAAGGAGATGAGAGGCTGGTAAGGAGATGAGAGGCAGGAGAGGAGAGGCTGGAAAGGAGAGGCTGGTAAGGAGCTGAGAGGCAGGAGAGGAGAGGCTGGAAAGGAGAGACTGGTAAGGAGCTGAGAGGCAGGAGAGGAGAGGCTGGAAAGGAGAGGCTGGTAAGGAGAGGAGAGGCTGGTAAGGAGAGGAGAGGCTGGTAAGGAGAGGCTGGGAAGATGAGAGGCTGGTAAGGAGAGGAGAGGCTGGAAAGGAGAGGCTGGTAAAGAGATGAGAGGCTGGTAAGGAGCTGAGAGGCAGGAGAGAAGAGGCTGGAATGGAGAGGCTGGTAAGGAGATTAGAGGCAGGAGAGGAGAGGCTGGAAAGGAGATGCTGGTAAGGAGATGAGAGGCTGGTAAGGAGCTGAGAGGCAGGAGAGGAGAGGCTGGAAAGGAGAGGCTGGTAAGGAGATGAGAGGCTGGTAAGGAGAGGAGAGGCTGGAAAGGAGAGGCTGGTAAAGAGATGAGAGGCTGGTAAGGAGCTGAGAGGCAGGAGAGGAGAGGCTGGAAAGGAGAGGCTGGTAAGGAGATGAGAGGCAGGAGAGGAGAGGCTGGAAAGGAGAGGCTGGTCAGGAGATGAGAGGCTGGTAAGGAGAGGAGAGGCTGGAAAGGAGAGGCTGGTAAGGAGATGAGAGGCTGGTAAGGAGAGGAGAGGCTGGAAAGGAGAGGCTGGTAAAGAGATGAGAGGCTGGTAAGGAGCTGAGAGGCAGGAGAGAAGAGGCTGGAAAGGAGAGGCTGGTAAGGAGATTAGAGGCAGGAGAGGAGAGGCTGGAAAGGAGAGGCTGGTAAGGAGATGAGAGGCTGGTAAGGAGAGGAGAGGCTGGAAAGGAAAGGCTGGTAAGGAGAGGAGAGGCTGGAAAGGAGAGGCTGGTAAGGAGATGAGAGGCTGGTATGGAGAGGAGAGGCTGGAAAGGAGAGGCTGGTAAGGAGATGAGAGGCTAGTAAGGAGAGGCTGGGAAGGAGATGAGAGGCTGGTAAGGAGATGAGAGGCAGGAGAGGAGAGGCTGGAAAGGAGAGGCTGGTAAGGAGATGAGAGGCTGGTAAGGAGAGGAGAGGCTGGAAAGGAGAGGCTGGTAAGGAGATGAGAGGCTGGTAAGGAGATGAGAGGCAGGAGAGGAGAGGCTGGAAAGGAGAGGCTGGTAAGGAGCTGAGAGGCAGGAGAGGAGAGGCTGGAAAGGAGAGACTGGTAATGAGCTGAGAGGCAGGAGAGGAGAGGCTGGAAAGGAGAGGCTGGCAAGGAGCTGAGAGGCAGGAGAGGAGAGGCTAGAAAGGAGAGGCTGGTAAGGAGATGAGAGGCTGGTAAGAAGCTGAGAGGCAGGAGAGGAGAGGCTGGAAAGGAGAGGCTGGTAAGGAGAGGAGAGGCTGGTAAGGAGATGAGAGGCTGGTAAGGAGAGGCTGGTAAGGAGATGAGAGGCTGGTAAGGAGCTGAGAGGCAGGAGAGGAGAGGCTGGAAAGGAGAGGCTGGTAAGGAGATGAGAGGCTGGTAAGGAGAGGAGAGGCTGGAAAGGAGAGGCTGGTAAAGAGATGAGAGGCTGGTAAGGAGCTGAGAGGCAGGAGAGGAGAGGCTGGAAAGGAGAGGCTGGTAAGCAATGAGAGGCAGGAGAGGAGAGGCTGGAAAGGAGAGGCTGGTAAGGAGATGAGAGGCTGGTAAGGAGAGGAGAGGCTGGAAAGGAGAGGAGAGGCTGGAAAGGAGAGGCTGGTAAGGAGATGAGAGGCTGGTAAGGAGAGAAGAGGCTGGAAAGGAGAGGCTGGTAAAGAGATGAGAGGCTGGTAAGGAGCTGAGAGGCAGGAGAGAAGAGGCTGGAAAGGAGAGGCTGGTAAGGAGATGAGAGGCTGGTAAGGAGATTAGAGGCAGGAGAGGAGAGGCTGGAAAGGAGAGGCTGGTAAGGAGATGAGAGGCTGGTAAGGAGAGGAGAGGCTGGAAAGGAAAGGCTGGTAAGGAGAGGAGAGGCTGGAAAGGAGAGGCTGGTAAGGAGATGAGAGGCTGGTATGGAGAGGAGAGGCTGGAAAGGAGAGGCTGGTAAGGAGATGAGAGGCTGGTAAGGAGAGTAGAGGCTGGAAAGGAGAGTAGAGGCTGGAAAGGAGAGGCTGGTAAGGAGAGGAGAGGCTGGTAAGGAGAGGAGAGGCTGGTAAGGAGAGGCTGGGAAGGAGATGAGAGGCTGGTAAGGACCTGAGAGGCAGGAGAGGAGAGGCTGGAAAGGAGAGGCTGGTAAGGAGATGAGAGGCTGGTAAGGAGAGGAGAGGCTGGAGAGGAGAGGCTGGAAAGGAGATGAGAGGCTGGTAAGGAGCTGAGAGGCAGGAGAGGAGAGGCTGGAAAGGAGAGGCAGGTAAGAAGCCGAGAGGCAGGAGAGGAGAGGCTGGAAAGGAGAGACTGGTAAGGAGCTGAGAGGCAGGAGAGGAAAGGCTGGAAAGGAGAGGCTGTTAAGGAGATGAGAGGCTGGTAAGGAGAGGAGAGGCTGGAAAGGAGAGGCTGGTAAGGAGATGAGAGGCTGGTAAGGAGCTGAGAGGCAGGAGAGGAGAGGCTGGAAATGAGAGGATGGTAAAGAGATGAGAGGTAGGAGAGGAGAGGCTGGAAAGGAGAGGCTGGTAAGGAGATGAGAGGCTGGTAAGGAGAGGAGAGGCTGGAGATGAGAGGCTGGTAAGGAGATGAGAGGCTGGTAAGGAGCTGAGAGGCAGGAGAGGAGAGGCTGGAAAGGAGAGGCTGGTAAGGAGATGAGAGGCTGGTAAGGAGCTGAGAGGCAGGAGAGGAGAGGCTGGAAAGGAGAGGCTGGTAAGGAGATGAGAGGCTGGTAAGGAGCTGAGAGGCAGGAGAGGAGAGGCTGGAAAGGAGAGGCTGGTAAGGAGATGAGAGTCTGGTAAGGAGCTGAGAGGCAGGAGAGGAGAGGCTAGAAAGGAGAGGCTGGTAAGGAGATGAGAGGCTGGTAAGGAGAGTAGAGGCTGGAAAGGAGAGGCTGGTAAGGAGATGAGAGGCTGGTAAGAAGCTGAGAGGCAGGAGAGGAGAGGCTGGAAAGGAGAGGCTGGTAAGGAGAGGAGAGGCTGGAAAGGAGAGGCTGGTAAGGAGATGAGAGGCTGGTAAGGAGAGGCTGGGAAGGAGATGAGAGGCTGGTAAGGAGATGAGAGGCAGGAGAGGAGAGGCTGGAAAGGAGAGGCTGGTAAGGAGATGAGAGGCTGGTAAGGAGAGGAGAGGCTGGAAAGGAGAGGCTTGTAAGGAGATAAGAGGCTGGTAAGGAGATGAGAGGCAGGAGAGGAGAGGCTGGAAAGGAGAGGCTGGTAAGGAGCTGAGAGGCAGGAGAGGAGAGGCTGGAAAGGAGAGACTGGTAAGGAGCTGAGAGGCAGGAGAGGAGAGGCTGGAAAGGAGAGGCTGGTAAGGAGAGGAGAGGCTGGTAAGGAGATGAGAGGCTGGTAAGGAGATGAGAGGCAGGAGAGGAGAGGCTGGAAAGGAGAGGCTGGTAAGGAGCTGAGAGGCAGGAGAGGAGAGGCTGGAAATGAGAGACTGGTAAGGAGCTGAGAGGCAGGAGAGGAGAGGCTGGAAAGGAGAGGCTGGTAAGGAGAGGAGAGGCTGGTAAGGAGAGGCTGGGAAGGAGATGAGAGGCTGGTAAGGACCTGAGAGGCAGGAGAGGAGAGGCTGGAAAGGAGAGGCTGGTAAGGAGATGAGAGGCTGGTAAGGAGAGGAGAGGCTGGAAAGGAGAGGCTGGTAAGGAGATGAGAGGCTGGTAAGGAGCTGAGAGGCAGGAGAGGAGAGGCTGGAAAGGAGAGGAGAGGCTGGTAAGGAGAGGAGAGGCTGGAAAGGAGAGGCTGGTAAGAAGCCGAGAGGCAGGAGAGGAGAGGCTGGAAAGGAGAGACTGGTAAGGAGCTGAGAGGCAGGAGAGGAGAGGCTGGAAAGGAGAGGCTGGTAAGGAGTTGAGAGGCTGGTAAGGAGAGGAGAGGCTGGAAAGGAGAGGCTGGTAAGGAGATGAGAGGCTGGTAAGGAGAGGAGAGGCTGGAAAGGAGAGGCTGGTAAGGAGATGAGAGGCTGGTAAGGAGCTGAGAGGCAGGAGAGGAGAGGCTGGAAAGGAGAGGCTGGTAAGGAGCTGAGAGGCAGGAGAGGAGAGGCTGGAAAGGAGAGACTGGTAAGGAGCTGAGAGGCAGGAGAGGAGAGGCTGGAAAGGAGAGGCTGTTAAGGAGATGAGAGGCTGGTAAGGAGAGGAGAGGCTGGAAAGGAGAGGCTGGTAAGGAGATGAGAGGCAGGAGAGGAGAGGCTGGAAAGGAGAGGCTGGTAAGGAGATGAGAGGCAGGAGAGGAGAGGCTGGAAAGGAGAGGCTGGTAAGGAGATGAGAGGCTGGTAAGGAGAGGAGAGGCTGGAGATGAGAGGCTGGTAAGGAGATGAGAGGCTGGTAAGGAGCTAAGAGGCAGGAGAGGAGAGGCTGGAAAGGAGAGGCTGGTAAGGAGATGAGAGGCAGGAGAGGAGAGGCTGGAAAGGAGAGGCTGGTAAGGAGATGAGAGGCTGGTAAGGAGAGGAGAGGCTGGAGATGAGAGGCTGGTAAGGAGATGAGAGGCTGGTAAGGAGCTAAGAGGCAGGAGAGGAGAGGCTGGAAAGGAGAGGCTGGTAAGGAGATGAGAGGCTGGTAAGGAGCTGAGAGGCAGGAGAGGAGAGGCTGGAAAGGAGAGGCTGGTAAGGAGATGAGAGGCTGGTAAGGAGCTGAGAGGCAGGAGAGGAGAGGCTGGAAAGGAGAGGTTGGTAAGGAGATGAGAGGCTGGTAAGGAGCTGAGAGGCAGGAGAGGAGAGGCTAGAAAGGAGAGGCTGGTAAGGAGATGAGAGGCTGGTAAGGAGAGTAGAGGCTGGAAAGGAGAGGCTGGTAAGGAGATGAGAGGCTGGTAAGAAGCTGAGAGGCAGGAGAGGAGAGGCTGGAAAGGAGAGGCTGGTAAGGAGAGGAGAGGCTGGAAAGGAGAGGCTGGTAAGGAGATGAGAGGCTGGTAAGGAGAGGCTGGGAAGGAGATGAGAGGCTGGTAAGGAGATGAGAGGCAGGAGAGGAGAGGCTGGAAAGGAGAGGCTGGTAAGGAGATGAGAGGCTGGTAAGGAGAGGAGAGGCTGGAAAGGAGAGGCTGGTAAGGAGATGAGAGGCTGGTAAGGAGATGAGAGGCAGGAGAGGAGAGGCTGGAAAGGAGAGGCTGGTAAGGAGCTGAGAGGCAGGAGAGGAGAGGCTGGAAAGGAGAGGCTGGTAAGGAGAGGAGAGGCTGGTAAGGAGCTGAGAGGCAGGAGAGGAGAGGCTAGAAAGGAGAGGCTGGTAAGGAGATGAGAGGCTGGTAAGGAGAGTAGAGGCTGGAAAGGAGAGGCTGGTAAGGAGATGAGAGGCTGGTAAGAAGCTGAGAGGCAGGAGAGGAGAGGCTGGAAAGGAGAGGCTGGTAAGGAGAGGAGAGGCTGGTAAGGAGATGAGAGGCTGGTAAGGAGAGGCTGGTAAGGAGATGAGAGGCTGGTAAGGAGCTGAGAGGCAGGAGAGGAGAGGCTGGAAAGGAGAGGCTGGTAAGGAGATGAGAGGCTGGTAAGGAGAGGAGAGGCTGGAAAGGAGAGGCTGGTAAAGAGATGAGAGGCTGGTAAGGAGCTGAGAGGCAGGAGAGGAGAGGCTGGAAAGGAGAGGCTGGTAAGGAGATGAGAGGCAGGAGAGGAGAGGCTGGAAAGGAGAGGCTGGTAAGGAGATGAGAGGCTGGTAAGGAGAGGAGAGGCTGGAAAGGAGAGGCTGGTAAGGAGATGAGAGGCTGGTAAGGAGAGGAGAGGCTGGAAAGGAGAGGCTGGTAAAGAGATGAGAGGCTGGTAAGGAGCTGAGAGGCAGGAGAGAAGAGGCTGGAAAGGAGAGGCTGGTAAGGAGATTAGAGGCAGGAGAGGAGAGGCTGGAAAGGAGAGGCTGGTAAGGAGATGAGAGGCTGGTAAGGAGAGGAGAGGCTGGAAAGGAAAGGCTGGTAAGGAGAGGAGAGGCTGGAAAGGAGAGGCTGGTAAGGAGATGAGAGGCTGGTATGGAGAGGAGAGGCTGGAAAGGAGAGGCTGGTAAGGAGATGAGAGGCTGGTAAGGAGAGGCTGGGAAGGAGATGAGAGGCTGGTAAGGAGATGAGAGGCAGGAGAGGAGAGGCTGGAAAGGAGAGGCTGGTAAGGAGATGAGAGGCTGGTAAGGAGAGGAGAGGCTGGAAAGGAGAGGCTGGTAAGGAGATGAGAGGCTGGTAAGGAGATGAGAGGCAGGAGAGGAGAGGCTGGAAAGGAGAGGCTGGTAAGGAGCTGAGAGGCAGGAGAGGAGAGGCTGGAAAGGAGAGACTGGTAATGAGCTGAGAGGCAGGAGAGGAGAGGCTGGAAAGGAGAGGCTGGTAAGGAGCTGAGAGGCAGGAGAGGAGAGGCTAGAAAGGAGAGGCTGGTAAGGAGATGAGAGGCTGGTAAGGAGAGTAGAGGCTGGAAAGGAGAGGCTGGTAAGGAGATGAGAGGCTGGTAAGAAGCTGAGAGGCAGGAGAGGAGAGGCTGGAAAGGAGAGGCTGGTAAGGAGAGGAGAGGCTGGTAAGGAGATGAGAGGCTGGTAAGGAGAGGCTGGTAAGGAGATGAGAGGCTGGTAAGGAGCTGAGAGGCAGGAGAGGAGAGGCTGGAAAGGAGAGGCTGGTAAGGAGATGAGAGGCTGGTAAGGAGAGGAGAGGCTGGAAAGGAGAGGCTGGTAAAGAGATGAGAGGCTGGTAAGGAGCTGAGAGGCAGGAGAGGAGAGGCTGGAAAGGAGAGGCTGGTAAGGAGATGAGAGGCAGGAGAGGAGAGGCTGGAAAGGAGAGGCTGGTAAGGAGATGAGAGGCTGGTAAGGAGATGAGAGGCTGGTAAGGAGCTGAGAGGCAGGAGAGGAGAGGCTAGAAAGGAGAGGCTGGTAAGGAGATGAGAGGCTGGTAAGGAGAGTAGAGGCTGGAAAGGAGAGGCTGGTAAGGAGATGAGAGGCTGGTAAGAAGCTGAGAGGCAGGAGAGGAGAGGCTGGAAAGGAGAGGCTGGTAAGGAGAGGAGAGGCTGGAAAGGAGAGGCTGGTAAGGAGATGAGAGGCTGGTAAGGAGAGGCTGGGAAGGAGATGAGAGGCTGGTAAGGAGATGAGAGGCAGGAGAGGAGAGGCTGGAAAGGAGAGGCTGGTAAGGAGATGAGAGGCTGGTAAGGAGAGGAGAGGCTGGAAAGGAGAGGCTGGTAAGGAGATGAGAGGCTGGTAAGGAGATGAGAGGCAGGAGAGGAGAGGCTGGAAAGGAGAGGCTGGTAAGGAGCTGAGAGGCAGGAGAGGAGAGGCTGGAAAGGAGAGGCTGGTAAGGAGAGGAGAGGCTGGTAAGGAGCTGAGAGGCAGGAGAGGAGAGGCTAGAAAGGAGAGGCTGGTAAGGAGATGAGAGGCTGGTAAGGAGAGTAGAGGCTGGAAAGGAGAGGCTGGTAAGGAGATGAGAGGCTGGTAAGAAGCTGAGAGGCAGGAGAGGAGAGGCTGGAAAGGAGAGGCTGGTAAGGAGAGGAGAGGCTGGTAAGGAGATGAGAGGCTGGTAAGGAGAGGCTGGTAAGGAGATGAGAGGCTGGTAAGGAGCTGAGAGGCAGGAGAGGAGAGGCTGGAAAGGAGAGACTGGTAAGGAGCTGAGAGGCAGGAGAGGAGAGGCTGGAAAGGAGAGGCTGGTAAGGAGAGGAGAGGCTGGTAAGGAGAGGAGAGGCTGATAAGGAGAGGCTGGGAAGGAGATGAGAGGCTGGTAAGGACCTGAGAGGCAGGAGAGGAGAGGCTGGAAAGGAGAGGCTGGTAAGGAGATGAGAGGCTGGTAAGGAGAGGAGAGGCTGGAAAGGAGAGGCTGGTAAGGAGATGAGAGGCTGGTAAGGAGCTGAGAGGCAGGAGAGGAGAGGCTGGAAAGGAGAGGCTGGTAAGAAGCCAAGAGGCAGGAGAGGAGAGGCTGGAAAGGAGAGACTGGTAAGGAGCTGAGAGGCAGGAGAGGAGAGGCTGGAAAGGAGAGGCTGTTAAGGAGATGAGAGGCTGGTAAGGAGAGGAGAGGCTGGAAAGGAGAGGCTGGTAAGGAGATGAGAGGCTGGTAAGGAGCTGAGAGGCAGGAGAGGAGAGGCTGGAAAGGAGAGGCTGGTAAGGAGATGAGAGGCTGGTAAGGAGAGGAGAGGCTGGAGATGAGAGGCTGGTAAGGAGATGAGAGGCTGGTAAGGAGCTGAGAGGCAGGAGAGGAGAGGCTGGAAAGGAGAGGCTGGTAAGGAGATGAGAGGCTGTTAAGGAGCTGAGAGGCAGGAGAGGAGAGGCTGGAAAGGAGAGGCTGGTAAGGAGATGAGAGGCTGGTAAGGAGCTGAGAGGCAGGAGAGGAGAGGCTGGAAAGGAGAGGCTGGAAAGGAGATGAGAGGCTGGTAAGGAGCTGAGAGGCAGGAGAGGAGAGGCTAGAAAGGAGAGGCTGGTAAGGAGATGAGAGGCTGGTAAGGAGAGTAGAGGCTGGAAAGGAGAGGCTGGTAAGGAGATGAGAGGCTGGTAAGAAGCTGAGAGGCAGGAGAGGAGAGGCTGGAAAGGAGAGGCTGGTAAGGAGAGGAGAGGCTGGTAAGGAGATGAGAGGCTGGTAAGGAGAGGCTGGTAAGGAGATGAGAGGCTGGTAAGGAGCTGAGAGGCAGGAGAGGAGAGGCTGGAAAGGAGAGGCTGGAAAAGAGATGAGAGGCTGGTAAGGAGAGGCTGGTAAAGAGATGAGAGGCTGGTAAGGAGCTGAGAGGCAGGAGAGGAGAGGCTGGAAAGGAGAGGCTGGTAAGGAGATGAGAGGCAGGAGAGGAGAGGCTGGAAAGGAGAGGCTGGTAAGGAGATGAGAGGCTGGTAAGGAGCTGAGAGGCAGGAGAGTAGAGGCTGGAAAGGAGAGGCTGGTAAGGAGATGAGAGGCAGGAGAGGAGAGGCTGGAAAGGAGAGGCTGGTAAGGAGATGAGAGGCAGGAGAGGAGAGGCTGGAAAGCAGAGGCTGGTAAGGAGAGGAGAGGCTGGAAAGGAGAGGCTGGTAAGGAGACGAGAGGCTGGTAAGGAGCTGAGAGGCTGGTAAGGAGCTGAGAGGCAGGAGAGGAGAGGCTGGAAAGGAGAGGCTGGAAAGGAGCTGAGAGCCAGGAGAGGAGAGGCTGGAAAGGAGAGGCTGGTAAGGAGAGGAGAGGCTGGTAAGGAGAGGCTGGTAAGGAGATGAGAGGCAGGAGAGGAGAGGCTGGAAAGGAGAGGCTGGTAAGGAGATGAGAGGCAGGAGAGGAGAGGCTGGAAAGCAGAGGCTGGTAAGGAGAGGAGAGGCTGGAAAGAAGAGGCTGGTAAGGAGACGAGAGGCTGGTAAGGAGCTGAGAGGCTGGTAAGGAGCTGAGAGGCAGAAGAGGAGAGGCTGGAAAGGAGAGGCTGGTAAGGAGCTGAGAGGCAGGAGAGGAGAGGCTGGAAAGGAGAGGCTGGTAAGGAGAGGAGAGGCTGGTAAGGAGAGGAGAGGCTGGTAAGGAGAGGCTGGTAAGGAGATGAGAGGCTGGTAAGGAGCTGAGAGGCAGGAGAGGAGGGGCTGGAAAGGAGAGGCTGGTAAGGAGATGAGAGGCTGGTAAGGAGAGGAGAGGCTGGAAAGGAGAGGCTGGTAAGGAGATGAGAGGCTGGTAAGGAGCTGAGAGGCAGGAGAGGAGAGGCTGGAAAGGAGAGGCTGGTAAGAAGCCGAGAGGCAGGAGAGGAGAGGCTGGAAAGGAGAGACTGGTAAGGAGCTGAGAGGCAGGAGAGGAGAGGCTGGAAAGGAGAGGCTGGTAAGGAGATGAGAGGCTGGTAAGGAGAGGAGAGGCTGGAAAGGAGAGGCTGGTAAGGAGATGAGAGGCTGGTAAGGAGCTGAGAGGCAGGAGAGGAGAGGCTGGAAAGGAGAGGCTGGTAAGGAGATGAGAGGCAGGAGAGGAGAGGCTGGAAAGGAGAGGCTGGTAAGGAGATGAGAGGCTGGTAAGGAGAGGAGAAGCTGGTAAGGAGCTGAGAGGCAGGAGAGGAGAGGCTGGAAAGGAGAGGCTGGTAAGGAGATGAGAGGCTGGTAAGGAGCTGAGAGGCAGGAGAGGAGAGATTGGAAAGGAGAGGCTGGTAAGGAGATGAGAGGCTGGTAAGGAGCTGAGAGGCAGGAGAGGAGAGGCTAGAAAGGAGAGGCTGGTAAGGAGATGAGAGGCTGGTAAGGAGAGTAGAGGCTGGAAAGGAGAGGCTGATAAGGTGATGAGAGGCTGGTAAGAAGCTGAGAGGCAGGAGAGGAAAGGCTGGAAAGGTGAGGCTGGTAAGGAGAGGAGAGGCTGGTAAGGAGATGAGAGGCTGGTAAGGAGAGGCTGGTAAGGAGATGAGAGGCTGGTAAGGAGCTGAGAGGCAGGAGAGGAGAGGCTGGAAAGGAGAGGCTGGTAAGGAGATGAGAGGCTGGTAAGGAGAGGAGAGGCTGGAAAGGAGAGGCTGGTAAAGAGATGAGAGGCTGGTAAGGAGCTGAGAGGCAGGAGAGGAGAGGCTGGAAAGGAGAGGCTGGTAAGGAGATGAGAGGCAGGAGAGGAGAGGCTGGAAAGGAGAGGCTGGTAAGGAGATGAGAGGCTGGTAAGGAGAGGAGAGGCTGGAAAGGAGAGGCTGGTAAGGAGATGAGAGGCTGGAATGGAGAGGAGAGGCTGGACAGGAGAGGCTGGTAAAGAGATGAGAGGCTGGTAAGGAGCTGAGAGGCAGGAGAGGAGAGGCTGGAAAGGAGAGGCTGGTAAGGAGATGAGAGGCAGGAGAGGAGAGGCTGGAAAGGAGAGGCTGGTAAGGAGATGAGAGGCTGGTAAGGAGAGGAGAGGCTGGAAAGGAGAGGCTGGTAAGGAGATGAGAGGCTGGTAAGGAGCTGAGAGGTAGGAGAGGAGAGGCTGGAAAGGAGAGGCTGGTAAGGAGCTGAGAGGCAGGAGAGGAGAGGCTGGAAAGGAGAGACTGGTAAGGAGCTGAGAGGCAGGAGAGGAGAGGCTGGAAAGGAGAGGCTGGTAAGGAGAGGAGAGGCTGGTAAGGAGAGGAGAGGCTGATAAGGAGAGGCTGGGAAGGAGATGAGAGGCTGGTAAGGACCTGAGAGGCAGGAGAGGAGAGGCTGGAAAGGAGAGGCTGGTAAGGAGATGAGAGGCAGGAGAGGAGAGGCTGGAAAGGAGAGGCTGGTAAGGAGATGAGAGGCTGGTAAGGAGAGGAGAGGCTGGAAAGGAGAGGCTGGTAAGGAGATGAGAGGCTGGTAAGGAGCTGAGAGGTAGGAGAGGAGAGGCTGGAAAGGAGAGGCTGGTAAGGAGCTGAGAGGCAGGAGAGGAGAGGCTGGAAAGGAGAGACTGGTAAGGAGCTGAGAGGCAGGAGAGGAGAGGCTGGAAAGGAGAGGCTGGTAAGGAGAGGAGAGGCTGGTAAGGAGAGGAGAGGCTGATAAGGAGAGGCTGGGAAGGAGATGAGAGGCTGGTAAGGACCTGAGAGGCAGGAGAGGAGAGGCTGGAAAGGAGAGGCTGGTAAGGAGATGAGAGGCTGGTAAGGAGAGGAGAGGCTGGAAAGGAGAGGCTGGTAAGGAGATGAGAGGCTGGTAAGGAGCTGAGAGGCAGGAGAGGAGAGGCTGGAAAGGAGAGGCTGGTAAGAAGCCAAGAGGCAGGAGAGGAGAGGCTGGAAAGGAGAGACTGGTAAGGAGCTGAGAGGCAGGAGAGGAGAGGCTGGAAAGGAGAGGCTGTTAAGGAGATGAGAGGCTGGTAAGGAGAGGAGAGGCTGGAAAGGAGAGGCTGGTAAGGAGATGAGAGGCTGGTAAGGAGCTGAGAGGCAGGAGAGGAGAGGCTGGAAAGGAGAGGCTGGTAAGGAGATGAGAGGCTGGTAAGGAGAGGAGAGGCTGGAGATGAGAGGCTGGTAAGGAGATGAGAGGCTGGTAAGGAGCTGAGAGGCAGGAGAGGAGAGGCTGGAAAGGAGAGGCTGGTAAGGAGATGAGAGGCTGTTAAGGAGCTGAGAGGCAGGAGAGGAGAGGCTGGAAAGGAGAGGCTGGTAAGGAGATGAGAGGCTGGTAAGGAGCTGAGAGGCAGGAGAGGAGAGGCTGGAAAGGAGAGGCTGGAAAGGAGATGAGAGGCTGGTAAGGAGCTGAGAGGCAGGAGAGGAGAGGCTAGAAAGGAGAGGCTGGTAAGGAGATGAGAGGCTGGTAAGGAGAGTAGAGGCTGGAAAGGAGAGGCTGGTAAGGAGATGAGAGGCTGGTAAGAAGCTGAGAGGCAGGAGAGGAGAGGCTGGAAAGGAGAGGCTGGTAAGGAGAGGAGAGGCTGGTAAGGAGATGAGAGGCTGGTAAGGAGAGGCTGGTAAGGAGATGAGAGGCTGGTAAGGAGCTGAGAGGCAGGAGAGGAGAGGCTGGAAAGGAGAGGCTGGAAAAGAGATGAGAGGCTGGTAAGGAGAGGCTGGTAAAGAGATGAGAGGCTGGTAAGGAGCTGAGAGGCAGGAGAGGAGAGGCTGGAAAGGAGAGGCTGGTAAGGAGATGAGAGGCAGGAGAGGAGAGGCTGGAAAGGAGAGGCTGGTAAGGAGATGAGAGGCTGGTAAGGAGCTGAGAGGCAGGAGAGTAGAGGCTGGAAAGGAGAGGCTGGTAAGGAGATGAGAGGCAGGAGAGGAGAGGCTGGAAAGGAGAGGCTGGTAAGGAGATGAGAGGCAGGAGAGGAGAGGCTGGAAAGCAGAGGCTGGTAAGGAGAGGAGAGGCTGGAAAGGAGAGGCTGGTAAGGAGACGAGAGGCTGGTAAGGAGCTGAGAGGCTGGTAAGGAGCTGAGAGGCAGGAGAGGAGAGGCTGGAAAGGAGAGGCTGGAAAGGAGCTGAGAGCCAGGAGAGGAGAGGCTGGAAAGGAGAGGCTGGTAAGGAGAGGAGAGGCTGGTAAGGAGAGGCTGGTAAGGAGATGAGAGGCAGGAGAGGAGAGGCTGGAAAGGAGAGGCTGGTAAGGAGATGAGAGGCAGGAGAGGAGAGGCTGGAAAGCAGAGGCTGGTAAGGAGAGGAGAGGCTGGAAAGAAGAGGCTGGTAAGGAGACGAGAGGCTGGTAAGGAGCTGAGAGGCTGGTAAGGAGCTGAGAGGCAGAAGAGGAGAGGCTGGAAAGGAGAGGCTGGTAAGGAGCTGAGAGGCAGGAGAGGAGAGGCTGGAAAGGAGAGGCTGGTAAGGAGAGGAGAGGCTGGTAAGGAGAGGAGAGGCTGGTAAGGAGAGGCTGGTAAGGAGATGAGAGGCTGGTAAGGAGCTGAGAGGCAGGAGAGGAGGGGCTGGAAAGGAGAGGCTGGTAAGGAGATGAGAGGCTGGTAAGGAGAGGAGAGGCTGGAAAGGAGAGGCTGGTAAGGAGATGAGAGGCTGGTAAGGAGCTGAGAGGCAGGAGAGGAGAGGCTGGAAAGGAGAGGCTGGTAAGAAGCCGAGAGGCAGGAGAGGAGAGGCTGGAAAGGAGAGACTGGTAAGGAGCTGAGAGGCAGGAGAGGAGAGGCTGGAAAGGAGAGGCTGGTAAGGAGATGAGAGGCTGGTAAGGAGAGGAGAGGCTGGAAAGGAGAGGCTGGTAAGGAGATGAGAGGCTGGTAAGGAGCTGAGAGGCAGGAGAGGAGAGACTGGAAAGGAGAGGCTGGTAAGGAGATGAGAGGCAGGAGAGGAGAGGCTGGAAAGGAGAGGCTGGTAAGGAGATGAGAGGCTGGTAAGGAGAGGAGAAGCTGGAGATGAGAGGCTGGTAAGGAGATGAGAGGCTGGTAAGGAGCTGAGAGGCAGGAGAGGAGAGGCTGGAAAGGAGAGGCTGGTAAGGAGATGAGAGGCTGGTAAGGAGCTGAGAGGCAGGAGAGGAGAGATTGGAAAGGAGAGGCTGGTAAGGAGATGAGAGGCTGGTAAGGAGCTGAGAGGCAGGAGAGGAGAGGCTAGAAAGGAGAGGCTGGTAAGGAGATGAGAGGCTGGTAAGGAGAGTAGAGGCTGGAAAGGAGAGGCTGGTAAGGTGATGAGAGGCTGGTAAGAAGCTGAGAGGCAGGAGAGGAGAGGCTGGAAAGGTGAGGCTGGTAAGGAGAGGAGAGGCTGGTAAGGAGATGAGAGGCTGGTAAGGAGAGGCTGGTAAGGAGATGAGAGGCTGGTAAGGAACTGAGAGGCAGGAGAGGAGAGGCTGGAAAGGAGAGGCTGGTAAGGAGATGAGAGGCTGGTAAGGAGAGGAGAGGCTGGAAAGGAGAGGCTGGTAAAGAGATGAGAGGCTGGTAAGGAGCTGAGAGGCAGGAGAGGAGAGGCTGGAAAGGAGAGGCTGGTAAGGAGATGAGAGGCAGGAGAGGAGAGGCTGGAAAGGAGAGGCTGGTAAGGAGATGAGAGGCTGGTAAGGAGAGGAGAGGCTGGAAAGGAGAGGCTGGTAAGGAGATGAGAGGCTGGTATGGAGAGGAGAGGCTGGACAGGAGAGGCTGGTAGAGATGAGAGGCTGGTAAGGAGCTGAGAGGCAGGAGAGGAGAGGCTGGAAAGGAGAGGCTGGTAAGGAGATGAGAGGCAGGAGAGGAGAGGCTGGAAAGGAGAGGCTGGTAAGGAGATGAGAGGCAGGTAAGGAGAGGAGAGGCTGGAAAGGAGAGGCTGGTAAGGAGATGAGAGGCTGGTAAGGAGCTGAGAGGTAGGAGAGGAGAGGCTGGAAAGGAGAGGCTGGTAAGGAGCTGAGAGGCAGGAGAGGAGAGGCTGGAAAGGAGAGACTGGTAAGGAGCTGAGAGGCAGGAGAGGAGAGGCTGGAAAGGAGAGGCTGGTAAGGAGAGGAGAGGCTGGTAAGGAGAGGAGAGGCTGATAAGGAGAGGCTGGGAAGGAGATGAGAGGCTGGTAAGGACCTGAGAGGCAGGAGAGGAGAGGCTGGAAAGGAGAGGCTGGTAAGGAGATGAGAGGCTGGTAAGGAGAGGAGAGGCTGGAAAGGAGAGGCTGGTAAGGAGATGAGAGGCTGGTAAGGAGCTGAGAGGCAGGAGAGGAGAGGCTGGAAAGGAGAGGCTGGTAAGAAGCCAAGAGGCAGGAGAGGAGAGGCTGGAAAGGAGAGACTGGTAAGGAGCTGAGAGGCAGGAGAGGAGAGGCTGGAAAGGAGAGGCTGTTAAGGAGATGAGAGGCTGGTAAGGAGAGGAGAGGCTGGAAAGGAGAGGCTGGTAAGGAGATGAGAGGCTGGTAAGGAGCTGAGAGGCAGGAGAGGAGAGGCTGGAAAGGAGAGGCTGGTAAGGAGATGAGAGGCAGGAGAGGAGAGGCTGGAAAGGAGAGGCTGGTAAGGAGATGAGAGGCTGGTAAGGAGAGGAGAGGCTGGAGATGAGAGGCTGGTAAGGAGATGAGAGGCTGGTAAGGAGCTGAGAGGCAGGAGAGGAGAGGCTGGAAAGGAGAGGCTGGTAAGGAGATGAGAGGCTGTTAAGGAGCTGAGAGGCAGGAGAGGAGAGGCTGGAAAGGAGAGGCTGGTAAGGAGATGAGAGGCTGGTAAGGAGCTGAGAGGCAGGAGAGGAGAGGCTGGAAAGGAGAGGCTGGAAAGGAGATGAGAGGCTGGTAAGGAGCTGAGAGGCAGGAGAGGAGAGGCTAGAAAGGAGAGGCTGGTAAGGAGATGAGAGGCTGGTAAGGAGAGTAGAGGCTGGAAAGGAGAGGCTGGTAAGGAGATGAGAGGCTGGTAAGAAGCTGAGAGGCAGGAGAGGAGAGGCTGGAAAGGAGAGGCTGGTAAGGAGAGGAGAGGCTGGTAAGGAGATGAGAGGCTGGTAAGGAGAGGCTGGTAAGGAGATGAGAGGCTGGTAAGGAGCTGAGAGGCAGGAGAGGAGAGGCTGGAAAGGAGAGGCTGGAAAAGAGATGAGAGGCTGGTAAGGAGAGGCTGGTAAAGAGATGAGAGGCTGGTAAGGAGCTGAGAGGCAGGAGAGGAGAGGCTGGAAAGGAGAGGCTGGTAAGGAGATGAGAGGCAGGAGAGGAGAGGCTGGAAAGGAGAGGCTGGTAAGGAGATTAGAGGCAGGAGAGGAGAGGCTGGAAAGGAGAGGCTGGTAAGGAGAGGAGAGGCTGGAAAGGAGAGGCTGGTAAGGAGAGGAGAGGCTGGAAAGGAGAGGCTGGTAAGGAGATGAGAGGCTGGTATGGAGAGGAGAGGCTGGAAAGGAGAGGCTGGTAAGGAGATGAGAGGCTGGTAAGGAGAGTAGAGGCTGGAAAGGAGAGTAGAGGCTGGAAAGGAGAGGCTGGTAAGGAGATGAGAGGCTGGGAAGGAGAGGCTGGGAAGGAGATGAGAGGCTGGTAAGGAGCTGAGAGGCAGGAGAGGAGAGGCTGGAAAGGAGAGGCTGGTAAGGAGATGAGAGGCTGGTA